>NC_088333.1:17982500-18337500 GCF_036884655.1 Musa acuminata AAA Group
ATACATCACTTCTGATTATTTCAATAATTTCTCCCTCGTTCTGCAATTAAAAAAATGGAAAGAAAAATAATAAAGAATTCCAACCACATCAATCTGAAAAATATAACCATGGTGCCAACCGCCAAGATCACCCTCAAGCCCAACAATCAAGTTGCTAGAGCTATTTGTATAAATCAAAATGTATCACCACCAAAAAGACAGTTTAGAACCACAGAAGGAAAAGCTTGGCTTACACAGCAATAAATTAATGTCTTAACGGGTGCAACGGAAAACATAAGTACCATAAGAGCGAGGCTACTACAAGTAGGTTACTAGGTTTATTTCATATTGATGGCACCACTGGGGTCAACCCAGTGGGGTGTATGAAGTAAAACGTTGGCAACAAATTACTCCAATCTCCAAATGATATGCAGTTTGATTGATTCACCCCAACAACTTTAAGGGCTAAATTCATGTTGATCTGGACAGTATCGACATAAATCTATTCTAGATTTGCAAGGATATGTCAGATCAAACAAAACTAGACCAAGTCCATGAAGGTCTAGGATTGTAAAAAAGTGCCTTGCAATCTAAGCTAGATCTATTTCAGGTGATCGTATAGAAAAATATAAATCCTTCAACCAAAATCTTCTGATCAAACATATATTTTTCATGCTTCAATTAGTAAGATTTATCGGATGATCAACTTCCACATAACACACTGTTATGGGCCTATAACTAGCGCCTTGGAACCATGAATATAGCTAGTTAATGGTTGTACTTTCATAAATTTTAAGTGAAATCCATATTGTAAACATACAATAATCCAAACGGTTCACATATAACAGTCATCTATGAGACATACAAACTCAAATTGCTGCTACCAATATATATTCTCACTAATATGCATATCAACTATTATATATTTTTTTTAATAGCAAAATGAGAGTGATATACTTTCATAAATCAAATGGTATTAAGAGTGAACCTCTATCATCAATATGGCACTATCAGTCCCTGCAATTATCAAGTCCAATTCTGACTCTTCCATCTCTTTGGTAGTTGGATTGACGACAAACTTTTCTCCCACCAAACCAATTCTGACACCAGCAATTATTTTTGTGTAGGGTACTTCTGAAAGAGCTCTGCATTTAAGTGAAATATTAGCCAAATTATTGCCACAATTTTAATCAATTATACCATGTTGAAGCAGTAAATAGCATGTTTAGCATCCCCGAAACTAGAAAATAAAAGATACAGAGAAGAGCATTAGTACACTCACACAGCTATGCCTGCTGCTGTGACAGCTAAGCAATCAGGGGAATGAATGCCATCATAGCTAAAAACCTACAGATCAAATATATATTTAACATGCGATGACATTGCAATCTCAATCTTTAACATGAATTTACTTCATTAGCACAAGAAGCAAGACACAGGATTAATAGAAAGTCACTATTAATGGAAATGATATAAATTGAAATATCTAATAGCGAAAATATAGAAATCATAACATCTGAAAAGAATTTGTCAAAAAGAAAGTAATAGATTGAATGACAGAAGATAATGACAAGAATGAGGAAGCATCACTTAGTTGGATGCTTCCTATAAGCGCACTGCCTCTTGAAGCAGATAGCATTATCCTTCATACCATATAGGGCTGCTGAGAAAAATTACCATTGCTATTGTCAACAAACGTCCAGAAGTTTTGGACCTTTTTGAAAAATGTACTTGGTGAGAGACATAGGAGTAGTTGAAGAAATAAAAAAGGACAAGAATAGCAACAATTTTCCAAATAAATTTTCTCTGGAGGTTGCTCTAGAGACAGGGGTGGTAAGTGAAGATTTGTTGTTCCAAAAGGATGCATTAAACATTCAATCTTTCCCAATTAGCTTCATCTATGTGAAAGTAAAGAAACACAGTTCCATCTCCATGCTGTCAAGAGATCACATGATCTTGGACTCCTTGTTTTCCATGCCTAATGCATCAGGAAACAATGCAGATCACTTGTAAGCGACAGTGGATTGATATAGATATTTACAAGTGTAAAACATTGGACATGCAGAACACTACTAAGCCAGGATGCTGAAACCGACTATACCACTATACATAGACTGTAATTTATTAGTGCACTCGCTCACCAGTATGAGAACTAGGCAATTTTACCTGATCCAGTTCGATACCAGAAGCAAGGTGCACTAAGGTTACACGTATTGGATGTATCATTCGATAAGATTAATGGTACCATGCAGAACCATATGATCTCTCAAATATTCATTTTCCTCAAATTTAAATTCAAGATCAAGCAAATCAAACTCCAAAGGTAGGTAAAGCTAATATTCAATTTTTTCACTTAGTTTTTTGTTAAGTGAAGCTTTGTCCTTCCACTTTCTCCAAAAATTAACTGTGTCAAAGTTACTATGTAAAACGATCTCATATCCCTTGATTGATTATGATTCTTACCATCAGGAGAAGATTGGATATTTCCCCTAAATCTTATCATACAGAGGGGATTTTACATCCCTTGATTTGTGTGAATCCCACAATTAATGCGATTGATTTGATTGCCTTTCACCTTATAAATAGGGTTGTGATATACACAGCAAACCCTAAACCCAGATTCCCAAAAAGGACCCTTTTATAACCCCAAACCCTCGGATCCAAAACAAACTGTGAAAAATAGAGTCAATGTGATATATGTAGTTCAATCAAGCAATGGAACCAGAGATTTCCAATGTTTCCAAGTCTTTTTGTTTCTGAAAGTTATATTTCTAAGCCTTTTCTTTTCTGAAAAGGCCTTTTCTTTTATGAAAGTTCTGCCTTTTCTTCTATAAGTTCTGTTTCTGAGCATTTTCTTTTTTGAAAATTCTGTTTCTAGCCTTTTCATTTCGGAAAGTTCTTGCTGTAGTATGGAAGAACTAAGCAAGCTTGGATATGTAACAGGTAATCTTTCGGATATGCTTTAAACCAATTATACCACTTGATCCACCCAATAATTCATGCAAAATGGGCCAACAGACTGAAACAGAATATGCAGGTATTAAAACATGTATCAGTAAGGAACTTTACAAACAAAACTGCTAAGTTTTCAGACTAAAATAAAGACTGACAAAGACTCAAGAGTTAGACGCGAACTTCACATATGAAGACTCTTTAGAACACCAATGAGCTATTGATAACCAGCGTATGGTTTCTGCAAGCCAATGCCTTTACAACTTAAGGCAGGGGATATTTATAAAGTTTACAGAAGACTAAAGGCGGTTACAGATATTTTCTGGACCTAGACGGCTATCATCCTTGCATTGATGAGTTGGTTGTTTGTTTGCATCGGTGGAATTGATATCTTATCTTCAAGCGTCGACCGATTTAATATCTGCCGCCTTGCGTCAGCAGTGTTATACAGGTGGCAATTTTTGTAGTTACATGTGGCTTTCATCCATCATCTCGGCGTCAATCATCTGTTGCGCCAGCTATTGTAACTTATCATGGGATTGATCGGGATTCTCTCCTTCCAAATATTCTTCATTATTTTCTTCTTCATTAGTCAGATACTCTTCATTGCCTTCTTCACGATCTTCGTTATTTTCTTCATTATTTACAACATTTCCCCATTCCCAAGTGGTCCTGTCCCATGGTGTCTCTCTTTCATGATGCATTTGTAGGTCAATTTCAAATATAATTTCCTGATTAACTTCCTCGGTCCTTGGTATAAGTTGTATCAAACAGTAATTTCAAAAGGCACTTAGGTGCTCGCCTAGGCACTCGAGCGAGGCGAGACGAGTCAAGGCCGCAGCACCTCAGAACTATGTTGGGCAAGGCATTTGAAGCAAACGCCACTCAAGTGTGTACCGGCCCGACCCAATGTAAGGAAACGGAAACCCTACCACGAGCGCCTCTGCCCTATGCCGCCGGATCGTCAAGCTTCCTTCACACTACTCCACCAGACCATAAGCTTCCTCTACTCTATGCTGCCATGCTATGAAACTCCTCCCCCCTACATCGTCGAATCGTGAGTTTCCTTTACCCTACACCACTGTCAAACCACAAGCTTCCTCTGCTCTATGTCATCGGGCTGCGAGCCTCCTCCACCTTACACTGCTGAATCACAAGCTTCCTTTGACCTACGTCACCGAGCTACGAGCCTCTTCCTCCCTGCGACACCGAACTGTGAGCCTCTCCCCTTATGTCGTAGTCTGCAACTTCATTTCTTCAACATCTGAGATTATGTCGTCAACCAATCTCGTTTTGCCGTCAATTGCCACTATCCTCCCCCAACCCTATATTTTGACCAAGTTACTTTTGAGATGACTTTGTTGGATTATCAATTTTACTAATATGGATGACACTATGTTTGCTGCACTTTAGATAGCATTTCTTCCATGTCCTATTTTATTCTCTTTATTGAAGCTTTCTTTTCATCTTTCTCTATTTTAAATATTGCTCATATTTTTAAGCTATCTCTATGTGGAGAGATTGATTTTGTTTTGTTGGTGGTTTGGATTTGTGTATACAGTACCTCTATATAATCTTTGATATATGTTGTTATTTTCTACAATGTAACATGGTACTTTATATAAATGTGTCATTTTTATTTTTGTTATCATATTTATTAATCATAATATTTTTAAAAAAAATGTTAATATTTGAGAGCGCCTAGCGCTTTTGAAAACACTAAGATAACATCAACAATAATAAAGCTATAAGTCCTAACTATTTGAAGTCGGCTATACAGATCTCTTGCCACCCTTAAGATCTGTAAAAAGCTATATGTTTAGTTAAAGTTCAAAGTACTTAAATCTTTATTTATGGTTTGCATTAAAATCTTTTTATGTCTTCATTTACCTCTTCGCGTACTACTAATATTAATAATTTCACCTCTTCTGACTATCACATCTGGATGTCTCCTAAACACACGCCTATATCTTAAATGATTTTTTCTCATCTTATCATCTGTCGAAGCAATACGTAGTTATTCACAAATAAAAATATTTTTTTTCCTATTTTGCCTAGTAACTTCATACATTCATCTCAATATTCTCATATCAGCAATACGAACTTTTTGTATATGTTGTCTCTTAACTAACCAACACTCAGATCCATAAAGCATTGTCGATCTCACAACTGTCTTATAAAATTTTTCTTCTAATCTCAAAGATAGCTGACGAACATATAAGACGCCCGACACCCCTTGCCATTTTAACCATCATATTTTTCTTCTATAAATAATATCTTCATCGATCTCTTTATCTTGTTGAATAATGATCTAAGATACCTAAAGCTTTTACTTAAAGGGACTTCTTGTCATCTAACTTAACTATATTCTCCTGACTATTTCTAGAATCACTAAGATTGCATTTTATACATTTAGTTTTAATCCTACTTACTCTAAAACGTTTAGTTTAGCTTAAGCTTATAATTAATTTTACTTAAGCTCTCATCAGCTAAGACAATACCATCAGCAAATAACATACAATTGAGAGGTCTATCATGTAAGTGACTAATATATTCATCCATCATCAAAGTGAAAAGATAGGGACTTAATACTAGGGTTTTTAATTTCGAATAATACTACCCGATACAAGCAATACGTACCGGTACGTGGACCGCCCGCTACCGGGTGGAACGCTCAATAACACCCCGTATCGGACGATACGAGGGTATATCGAGCGGTAACAATCGAAATTTTGACCGTTACCGTCTGGCACAACTCGGTAACGGTTGATTTCAACCATTACTGCTCGGCACAGCTAAGTAACGATCAAAATCGACCGTTACCGATCTATAATAGTACTCCAACGATCAAAATGACCGTTGGAGCTCTTTCTCATGGGTTTTTAAACTCATCTTCTCCCCTATTTCAGTCCATTTCACTTTCACATTCTCCCTCAAACACATTTTTTCCCACATTTGCACTCTCCTAAACTCTACAAAGCAACGATTTGTGAATTGAATCGAGGCTAATTTAAAAATATTAAGAGGAAGAACTTTTTAATCAAGAGGTATGTATTCTCTTTCTTTAATTAGAGAGTAATTAAGATCTTTAATATTATGATTAGTGTGTTTAATATTGATTAATTCGAAATTAGACACTTAATTGGTCAAATGTTTATATTTTATACATATTAAATATTAAAAGATATTTATGATGGTAAATTAGGTTTAATTAGGTTTTATTAAACTTATTTAATACTACAATTACTGATTTTAATGATGATTTAATCGAAAGATGATCGATTTTAGATCAATTCAATATTTTTAATACATATTAAGGTGTTTGACATGTTTATAGTGTTGAAAGAGAAGTAATTACTGGGTAACTAAATATGTTAATCATATGATTAGTGTATTTAATGATGATTTCATTATAATTTGATGTATATTAGATCAATATTACATATTTAATGTTTCTTGTATATGTTTCACATATTTATGATGGTAAAATAGGTTTAATTAGTTTTTATTAAAATTATTTAATACTATGATTATTCATTTTAATGATAATTTAATCAAAATTTGATCGATTTTAGGTCAATTCAATGTCTTTAATACCTATTAAGGTATTTGACATGTTTATAGTGTTGAAAAAACAAATAATTAGTGGGTAATTAATTATGTTAATCATGTGATTAGTGTATCTAATGATAATTTCATCGTAAATTGACCTATATTGGGTCAAAATTACGTATTTAATGCTTCTTTTATGTGTTTCACATATTTATGATGGTAAAATAAGATTAGTTATGTTTTAATAAAATTATTTAATGCTGTGATTAGTGATTTTTTATCAATATTAGGTAAATTCAACATGTTTATACTTCATAGCTTATTTGATTTAGATTTGATAGGAACATGGCACCAAAGGAACAGCCACATGATGATGCATGGGTTCATGCCTGAAAGATAGATGGGAACCGTCATCACTGACAATGTATCTATTGTGACTACATTAGCAAGGGTGGAGGAATAACTCGAGTGAAGATGCATTTGGCCGACGGGTATCCTGATGTTGAAAAATGCAATAAGGTTCCGACGGAGATCCATAAATTATTTCAAAACAAACTACAATAAGCAAAGGAAGATACATTAAAAAAGAAAGCAAGAATTGAGGAAGAATACTATAGGGTTACATAGGAACTAGTTTATGATCAGTACGAGGGTTGCAGTGATGAGGTCGACTCGGATCTCACAGTTGAGATTCGTGCATCATTGGAGCATCAATATATGGTCGATGAAGCAATGAGGCATTGACGACCTGACTCACAATTAAAGCATGGGAGTGGTAATGGAATCCAGAGGTCGGCCAACATGAGGCAGCCAATTGCTCCACCTCAGTTAGGCCGAACTAGTAGCATGAGGTATGGTGAACTCCGTGGTCTTATGAGAGGTCTTGGCAGGAGGTCCGCACCAGATATTGTTGATATTAATCCGCAAGCCTATCCCTCACAAACAGCAAAACAGACACGGATTGATGATGCATACACAAAAAAAAAAAGTAAGATATTGGAAAGGCAATTTCAAAATGGTTCAACTTCCTCAGGATTCCAGCTAACATAGCTCAAGGTCCATATTATCATAGCATGGTCTCGTCTATTAAAAAGTCTGGCACGAGGATCCAACCTCCAACACCGAGGGAGATTCACGACGTGTACTTAGATGAAGATGTGGAAGAACTGAAGGATTTGATCAAATCCTTCAAAAGGCAATAGAATGAATATAGGATGACACTGATGTGTGACAGTTGGACAGGACCAACAAGAATGAATATCAACTTTCTTGTTTATTGCAACAGAAGGGTGGTATTTCATAAGTCAGTTAATGCTTCTGAAAAGATCCAAGATACAAACTACATTGAGAGCTTGATGGACACTATTGTAGAGGAGAACGGACCACAAAATAGTAACCGACAATGGAGCGAATTTCAAGAAAGCAGGTTTGCAATTGATGGAAAAAAAAAAAAACATTGTTTTGGACTCCATGTGCAGCTCATTGCATAGATTTAATACTGAAGGATATTTGTGAGCTGGACACAATCAAGAATTATGTAGCTCAAGCATAATCAATTACAAAGATTATATATAATCGTCATTGGGTCCACGCTTTAATGCAAAAGTATGTAAACAGTGAGATACTCCGACCTGAAGTCACTCGGTTTACTACCAATTTTATTGCATTAAAGTCATTACAGGAAAAAAGGCATGGCTTGAAGGCAATGATCACCTCACAATAGTGGTATGATTCTAGATATTCAAGATTGAGCGATGGAAAGAAGATAGAAAAGTTCATTCTTTCCTCTATATTTTAGGAGACCGTTGAAAATCATAAAAGGTGTGAAACCACTTTATATTGTTCTCCGTAAGGTCGATGTGGACAAGCGTCCACCGATGTCATATCTTAAATATATGTTGATTTTAGCAAGAGAGGTCAGGAAAGCATTCAAATATGATTTTAAGGCCAACCAATACGTACGAATCATTGATCGTCAGACCGAAGTTCATATGGATCAAGATATCCATAATGCAGATAAAATCTTATTCAGAAAATTTTAATTTATTATTTTTTATATAATAAAAAATCATACTAATAAAATTATGTTTTGCAGCGTATTATCTAAACCCAACAATTCAATATCGGTATGCTCTCGAAACGCAAAATAATTTACTAATGGCACTACGAAAGATGATATATCGGCTCTTGCCAAACACTACTGATGCAGCTGATGCTATTATAGAGGGTCGATTATTTCGAGAAACAATTTGTTCATTCTCCGACGTTGTAGTTGTATCGTGTCGTTACACTATGGATCTTGGTGAGAAAAAGTTACACATATTGATTATCAATTATATTTAATATTAATTATTTGTTATGCTAATAAAATCTTATTTATATCTTTTTACAGTCCAATAGTGGCTACAATTTGGAGGGGATGCACCACATTTAAGGAAGGTTGTCATTCGTGTACTTTCACAGACGACAACATCTAGTGGTTGCGAACCTAATTGGTCAATGTTTGCATTGATTCACACGAAGGTCCGCAACAAACTCTCGTATAGACGGTTAGAGAAATTAGTATATATCCATTATAATATGCGACTAAGGTTGTAATGTGCTGAGCTGGATAAGGAGCTAAAGGAACCAGATATTGATCCCATCGACCTCTAATTCTACAACGAAGATTCAGAGCCGATGTTAGAGTGGGTTGAAGCGGCAGAGAACCAAGAGGATCCTTTACTTAATGAGGTGGGATATCCTCAACGTCCTTCGCGTTTTTTCACCGAGGCAATAGAAGAAGAGAAAGCACAACCCAAGCAGGTGGAAAATACCCCTCGATCACAACATGGTAGGAGTCAAACAACATCGAGTCAAACTGCTCGACGAACTATAGACACCCAACGGTCACAATCGTCCGCCCAACGTGCAAAGGCAAAGGGGAAGGCAGTAGCATCAGTTGCATCGTTGGAAAGAATCGAGTCGGGTGACGAGACACCTTTACAATCGCATTCAACAACTCACTCGGTCCAGAGACATAACAGCAACACGTACAGCAGTGCCTCGATGGATGATGGCAACGGCATCGGGCAATCGTTGGTCTCGTCTACACAACTTGAGGGTGATGCATGGATCAAGGAGTAATATTTTACACATGCCACCTAAGATTCAGATCATGAAACTCAACAAGGTACTAATCAAGTTTATGCGCGGAAGGGGAAGAGGAAGGGAAAAGCAGTGGATAAATTTTAGCAGATGCGATAGAGCCTACATGATGTAAACACACAAAACGAAGCTTATCATATTCACTGCCGTCGTATTATGGAGAATCATATGGCCAACAATAGTGCGGTAATAGTTGGTCATACTTCTCCGAGCAACAATATGATACAGAGCAGCAGATCAATAGCGAAAGTAGAAGCTCTGACATTCACCAATATATGCCTCAGGAGCCGCCTCAAACAAATGTGATTCATAACGATCAACCTACGATCATCACCACATTGATGCACCAATGGCATATAGTGTATCAATACACTATGTCGTGGGATCAATTTCATGATTAGGTCCAACAAACATATCATATTGATTTGCAGATGTATAGGATCGAGGACCCCGATCCACCACCCGTAGAAGCTCGTCGTTCGTTTTGGTGGTAGAATCAGGCAGCAATAAGGTATATCTACATATATGATTATTTAATTCATTTAAATTTTAAAGTTTATATTGTAACAAAATAATCTAACAATTCAAATGACTTTTCTGTAGATATTTTAATATTTACAGAAGGACATCCGTAACGGACCAAAATACGAACATTGCACAAGACTATTCCTCAAAGTCCGAAGAAGATTTTGCTTACTATTCTTATGTAATTTACATTGATTTTGCTAAACTTATACTATTACTATATTTATTTCTAACTTAAAAACCATATCCTAACTTTTTTTTTATTTTCAGGTGTTTTCGGAGGATTTTACACCTAAATTAAGTGTATTGCTCGATACACAGTACCGTATTGTACCGAGCAAAGCTCGAAATTTCGATATGGTACGAAATTTCAATCCTTAATACGGATCAATATGAAAAGTAAATAAAAGCCATATGTAAATCTTTCCTTTTCTCCCTATATGTTTCCATTAATTGTCTTAATAAATAAATAGCTTATATGGCTAATCTCTTAAGCATAAAATTTTTAGAGATATTTGTATTAAGTCTTATCCAACTTTCAATAACTCTTTCCCAAAGTTTCATAGTATAGCTCATGAATTTAATTCCTATATAATTTGAATAATTTAGTATGTCACCCTTGTTTTTGTAAATTGACACTAAAAAACTCTTTCTCCATTCATCGGACATCCTTTCGAATCCCATGATTTTATTAAATAAGCTAGTTAACTAAGCTATTCCCTTATCCCCTAAACTTTTTCAAACCTCAATAGGGATACCATTAGGCCCACACTCTTAATTATTTTCATCTTCTTTAATATATCTTTTACTTCATTAACTTTAATTTTATGAACAAAATTATGATTATAAAATTTATCACTATTATGTATCGTTAAATTTAAACCTTATGTGAAATATTCATTAAATAATTTAAAAAATATTTTTTTCATCTCTCCTTAATCTCATTATCATTAACAAGTATTCTTTGATCTTCGTCTTTAATGCATCTAATATTACTTAAATCCTTACACTTTCTTTCCCTAGCCTTAGCAATTCGATATATATCTTTTTCACCATCTTTAGTACTTAGTTTATTATAAAAATTATCATTAGCTTTATATCTTACCAAATTAACCACATTTTTAGCCTTCTTTTTCAAAATTCTTTATATCTTTTAAATTTTTTCATATTTTTATAACTTTGTCAATCTTTAAAACATGATTTTTTTTAAGTAAAAGTTGCTTTTTGAACTTCCTCGCACCACCACCAACTCTCTCTTAAGGTTACACCTCTATCTTTAGTTTCACCAAAAATCTCCCTTGTTACGCTCGTAATATTATTAACTATCATAGTCCAAAAAATAGTAAAATTATCCTCATCTAAGTTCCAAGTCGCCTCAATATCCATCATATTCTTAAAAGTGTTTACATTATCATCTTTAAAATTCCATCATCTAGTCCTTGTAAAAAAATTTCTACTATTTCTTCTTTCATTTTCTATAGTAATTATCTAATACCATCAATTTATGTTGATTCGTCAAACTTTCGCCAGGTATAACTTTACAATTCTTACAAATAACTTTATCTACATTTCTAGTGAGAAACAAATCTATTTGACGATAGTTATGACCAAGGTATGCAATATCGTACCATACCGGCGTTTCGAGGTTGGCTCGGTACGGTATGGCACCATATGCCGAGCGATACACCAGGGCGTACCAAGCGGTTTTTATATATTTCTTCCTCTTACTGTAGCACTGTAGCACTGCTACAGTATAGCACTGTAGCACGTTCCATCCGGTAGCGGGCGATCCGCATACCGGTATGCCGTCGGACCGGTACATACCACCCATACCGGGCAGTACCATTCGAAATTGCACACCATGGTTATGACCACTCTTATAGTAATCAAATGTTTATCTCTCTTCTTAAAATAAGTATTTACAATTATAAGATCATATGAAGTTGCAAAATCTAAAGTCATACCACTATCTTCATTTCTCTCCCCATAACTAAAGCCCCCATACACCTCTTTATATTTGTCATATGTTTCCCCTATATGACCATTCAAATCTACTCCAATTATAAGTTTTTTTATTATAGCATTCCTTGAATGATAGCATCTAAGCTTACCAGTGATTTCAATAGGCGCTCGGGCAAGACAAGGCGAGGCCCGAGCGCCTCGCTTCACTTCCAGGCGATGCGCTTCAAAGAGGCGCCGCTTGGGCGCTCGCCCGAAGCGCCCGGCGCCTGCGCTCAGGCGAGCGCCTGGGTTAAACCAGGCGACCGAACCAGCGTTTTAGGTATGGTTCGGTCTCCGATGCTTTAGTTGGTTCAATCAAACCAACTAAAGCACCGATATCAGCTGCCGCTACCTAACCCTAACCCTATTCGTGTTCATGCTACCGCTGCTGCTGCTCGCTGCCGCTGTCGCTCGCCGTTGCCACTGTCGCCGCTCTCGCTGTCGCTGCTCACTTTTACCGTTGTCACTACACCCTCGGTCTTCCCTTACACTCCTCTTCCTTCTCCTCTTTCGAAAATATACTGTTAACAGTATACTGTTAACAGACAGTATACTAGTAATAGTAATGTATTTGTATTAATTAGATTAATAATATATTATTTTGATTTTAATATTGTTAATTTTGATTTATTTGAAATTATTGTTAGGTTTCAAGATAAATGGCAAGTGTACAGAGCAACTCAATAGAGTCTCCAATGGCATCAAAAAAAGATCCTGCATGGCAGTATAATTATATGAAGGATCCGAAAGATCCTAATGTAGTGACTTGCATATTCTACGATAAGACTACTAGAAGTAGTATTTTTTGTGCAAAACAATATCTAGTATGAAATTTCAAGAATGCAATAGCTTGAAAAAAGTATCCACTTGAGGTAAAAGAAAAGCTGCTGAATTATATGAATGTAAAGAAGACACAAAAGAATGAATCTTACGGGAATTTACTAGAAGACAATGTTGAACATCTCAGAGATGAAGAAGAAGATTATTCTATGAGTATTAACCCAAGTGGGAAAAAAATATACGACAAAAAAGGAAAAGAAGTTATGAGTACTAAGAAGGGTAAAAAGGACCGATGGATTTATATATGTTCCAAGGATCCCAGAAGCAACAAGGGCAAGCAAGAGGCTCAAAATTTAGACAAACAAATATAAGTGATGCTTCTGATAAAGAAATAAGAGGAAGAATAATTCGGCACATTGCTCGCTTCTTCTATCGGGCTGGTCTTCCCCTTAGTACAACTCGTTTAGACAGTTTTAAGGATATGATTGAAGCTATTGGAAAATATGGTGCGAGATTAAAACCTCCAAGTTATTATGAGATGCGAGTTTCATTATTGCAAAAAGAGTTTAATTATACAAATGACTTACTAAAGGGTCATAAAGAATCATGGGCAACACATGGTTGCTCTATTATGTCAAATGTTTGGACTAACAGGAGGCGCAGGAGTATAATTAATTTTATGGTTAATTATTCTTTATGGACTATGTTTGTGAAGTCAATTGATGCTTCATCTTTTGTAAAATTTGGAGACAAGATATATGATTTACTTGACAACTTCGTGGAAGAAATTGGAGAACAAAATGTCGTTCAAATCATAACCGACAATGAAAGCAACTATGTATTAGCCGGTAATATTCATCTTTTGAATTTTTAAATTATTTTATCTTCAATTAAATGTGTTAAACTCTTAAGTCTTATCATTTTTGTTATCTTTTGTCCTAGGTAAATTGCTTGAAACAAAAAGATAACACTTATATTGGACTCCATATGCAGCACATTGTATTGATTTAATGTTCGAGGATATTAGAAAGATCTTGGACATCAAGAAAACCCTAGAAAGGGCAATTTTTGTTGTTGGATTTCTTTATAATCATATTGGAGCTTTGAATATGATGAGAGAATTTATAGGGAACAAAGAATTAGTGAGATATGGTATAACCCGATTTGCTACTTCATTCTTGACATTACAGAGCGTGCATCGTCAAAAACATAATCTGAGAAACATATTTACCTCTAAGAAATGGGTGACAAGCAAATAGGCAAAAGAAGCAAAAGGCAAGAGGGCTACTGATATCATCTTAATGTTATCCTTTTGGAATCATGTAGTTTATACATTAAAGGTAATGGGCCCTCTTGTTCGAGTCCTTCGGTTGGTGGATAATGAAAATAAGCCTGCAATGGGATATATTTATGAGGCTATGGATAGAACAAAGGAGACGATTAAAAGGTCTTTTAATGAAAATGAAGAAAAATATGAGAAAATTTTTACAATCATTGACGAAAGATGGAATTGTCAACTTCATCATCCCTTACATGCAGTAGGATATTATTTGAACCTTGAATTCTTTTATAAGATTAAATCTGTTGGGTTTGATGCAAAAGTTTTGGATGGGTTATATCAGTGTGTTGCAAGATTAATTCCCAGCCTTGAGGTTCATGATAAGATTATTCGTGAATTATCTTTATATAAAAATACCGAAAGTCTTTTTGGAATTCCAATGGTCGTTCGATCCAGGACAACTACGTCTCCAGGTATTAATAATTTGATATAATTAATTTCATATATATTATGTTACTATGTTATTGCTAATAATAACATAAATTTTGCAACTGAATGGTAGAGTCTATTTGGAAATTCCACCCCGAACTTACAGCAATTTGCTATCAAAGTACTTAGTTTGACATGTAGTGTTTCGGGTTGTGAACGAAACTGGAGTGTCTTTGAGCATGTAAGGATCACTAAATATTTTTGTTTTAATTTATTTATTTATTTAGATAGATATATTAATATATTTTTTAAATTATATGACATGACAGATTCACTCGAAGAGAAGAAATCGGTTGGAACATCAACGATTACACGATCTTGTTTACATAAAGTATAATCAAGCTTTGAAGGCTCGTCATGATTTGCAAAATAAAATTGATTCAATCTCATTGCAAGATATTGATGATTCAAATGAGTGGTTGGTAAGAGAAATGGGTGCTAACTTGCAAGATACCGAAGACGAGCTTGTATTTGAAGATGATAGATTGACATTGAGAGATGTGACAAGAGCTTCAGGTGTTGAAGAATTACAAACATATACAAGACAGATGACAAAGAGAAAAATGAGTGCAAAAGCATCATGCTCGGCTCCTGCTATTGTTGAAGACATAAAGAATGAAACATATTTTGATGAAGAGGAAGGAGTCGAAGGACAAGAGGAAGAGGACGAATTAAATGAAGATGATTTGTGTGAAAATTACGATAATATTGATTATGATGAATAACTTTGATATAAAATTTTATTGTTTTGAATTTTGAAACTTTTTGTTAATTTGACATTGTGATTTTGTATCTTAAATTTTATTTTAATTTAATAGCATATTTTTATTTAAATTTTTAAATAATTATATTTATTAATTATATTATATATTTTTATATTTTAATGCCTCGTTTCGCTCGGGCGTTTTTTGACCTTAGCGCCTTTTGGCGCCTAACGCTTTTTAAATCACTGAAACTTACTAAAATTCTCTTTTTGTTTAATCATCCTTGGTTTGAAAACACTAGTATCAAAGGCATAAATTGATCAAAATATACTTTATACCAAGGATCTTGAACAATAAGTCTAGTTTCATTCTAATTTTTGTTGTCCATAACAAGGTTTTTAATCCCGTACCGTACCAATGTACCGAGCTTTGCTCGGAAAGCTCGATACGACATACCAAGCGGTGCGCCTAAAATAGGCATAAAACCCTCCGTAAATACCTAAAAAAAAGAAAAAAAAATTATGATAGGTTTTTAAGCTAGAAATAAATATACATTTAGTATAGTTTTAGCAAAACTAATGTAAATTAGGTAAGAATAGTGTCATATATCTTTTTCGAGCTTTGAGTAGCCTTGTGCAAGGTTCGTAATTTCGATCCGTTCCGGATCGTCCTTCCGTTAATATTAAATTATCTACATAAAATTATTTGAATTGTTCGATTATTTTGTATACAACTTAAACTTAAGATTCAAATGAATTAAGTAATCACATGTGGAGATATACCTAATTCTACCACCAAAACAAATGACGAGCCTCCACAGGTGGTGGATTAGGGTCCTAGATCCAATATATCTGTATATCAATATGACATATTTGTCAAACCCAATCCTGAAATTGATCCCATTACATAGTATATTGATATATCGTATGTCATTAGCGCATCAATGTGATGGTGGTCGTAGATTGATCATTATAAATCAAATGTGTCCGAGGCGGCTCCTGAGACATGTATTGGTGAATGTCATAACTACTTTCACTATTGATCTGCAGCTTCGTATCATATTGTTGCTTAGAGAAGTATGACCAAATATCACTGTATTGTTGTTGGCCGTAAGATTCTCCATAATACGACGGTTGTGAATACGATAAGCTTCGTTCTATGTCTACGTCGTGTATGCTCTGTCGCATCTGTTCAAAATTATCCACTGGCTTCCTCTTCCCCTTCCGTGCATAAACTTGACCAATGCCTCGTCGAGTTTCATTATCTGAATCTTGGGTGGCATGTGTAAGATACTGCTCCTCGGTCCATGCACCACCCTCAAATTATGTAGACGGGACCAACGACTCCCCAGCATTATCATCATCATCAGTTGAGGCATTACTGTCCACGTCGCTGCCATGTCTCTGGACCAAGCGAGTTGCTGAATACGATTATAAAAGAGTTTAAGAGTGTGAGAGTGAAATGGATTGAAATAGGGGGGAGGAAAGGGTTTAAAAACCCTTGAGGAACCCTCCAACGATCATATTGATTGTTGGAACACTGTTACCATTAAACCGACCGTTACAGCCCTGTATCGCCTGATACGAGGCCAAATACTTGATACCACCTGATAACGACGATCCATATGTTGGTCTGCTGGCGGTATAGTACGGTATTCAAATCCTTGGTCCATGATATATTTTGTTTTATATTTCCTAAGGGAATCTTCAGTTGGCCTTCTTGTTGATTGTATTAGACTAAAGGTCATTATAAAATAGATATTTGCCTTAAAGCAATTGAGCAAGCTAAGAAAAAGCAAAAATATATCATGTTTCCTTAAAGAGGATTGGTTTGAAAGAGTAATTTCTACTATTCACATACAGAAAATATCGAGAAAAAAGACATCCCCTATAAGCTCAAAATGATGAACTTTCAATACTAAAGAGGTAGGATTTAGTCAATGTTAAAGTCCAATCCTACCTCGTTGAATGGACAAAAAATAGCCAAATGATTTCAGAATATTCTCAATTTTTGATCCACTCTTCAAATTATTTTATAAATGATATATTGAACCTCTTGGGAATGCAAAAATGATGCTACATTATTTAAGATATATCGTTATAGATTAAGATTAAATCAGTTTTTAATGGCTCTAAATGATGATATCGAGTATGTTCAGGCATCTTTGCTTTATCATAAACCGCTTCCTTAGATGTTGTTCTTTCATAAGTTTTATTTGAAGAAACATGTAAAAGAATATTGCATGCTCATCAACCTCTTTAAAATGAGATTGTCCTTGCAACTACTACAACACCATTAAGAAATAAGACACAATCATACTTCCTGGTCAAATTATTCACCAAAATTAGAGCATAAAAAGCTAATTTACAGATATTGTCGTAACACTAGACATACAATTCAGGAATGTCATAAACTTGCTAGAAACCGCTGCAGCTGCAACTACTAAGTCTTCCTTCATGTCCAACACTTTATGCTATAGACGTTGAAGTCATAGTCAACCAAGTTCTATCTCGTGCATCACTTCATTTTGGGTTTACAATTTCTAACACGCTAGGTAATACTATTTGACTTCTTGATTGTGTCTATTCAAATCATATGACACTGGATTCTTCAAAAAAAATTTAAAAAACTCTGGCATTTAATATTCCTAAGATTCAACACTTCAAGTCACATTTACTCAATTTATATTTCGAATTTGATAATTTCTATTCAACATTTCAACTTTCATTAAAGTTATTGTTGATTGGTCAATTGTGTGGCCTGCGATTTGATGTTCATTTTTTCTTCCACTGGTTGTACAATGCAGATCAACAAACTCTTCAAATCATTTGGAACAGATCATAAAGTTAGATGTTTGTTCGTTCTCACTCAGCTTCATATTCTTTCTACAGCTATCCACCTAGAAACCTGTAAAACCTACTTCATTGGGTCTTTGGTATCTCGATCAGTGATTTAAAAAGCGCTAGGCGCCAAAAGGCGCCAAGGTCCAAAAACGCCCGAGGCGCTAGGCGCTCGCCCAGGCGCTCGCCCGAGCGAAGCGAGGCGCTAAAATATAAAAATATAAAATATAATTAATAAATATAATTATTTAAAATTTTAAATAAAAAATATAAAAATATATAATATAATTAATAAATATAATCACATTAATAGTATAAATCTGCTGACGGAGAAACGAGGAAGCAGCGGCGAGCGGCGGTAGCAGCGGCGGCGAGCGGTGGCAGCAGCAGCGACGGCAGCGGCAGCGGTGAGCGGCGGCAGCGGCAGCAGCAGCAGCGGCGAGAGGCGGCAGCAGCAGCGGCAGCGGGAAAGGGAAAGGGAGCGGAAGGCGCGAGCAGCGGGAGGCCTCGAGGGAGGCGCGAGCAGCGGGAAGGCTCGCGGGAGGGCTCGCAGAAGGCGAGAGGGCTCGCGGGAGGCGCGAGCAGCGGGAGGGCTCGCGGGAGGCGTGAGCAGCGGGAGGGCTCGAGGGAGGCGCGAGCAGCGGGAAGGCTCGCAGGAGACGCGAGCAGCGAGAGGGCTCGCGGGAGGCGCGAGCAGCAGGAGGGCTCGCGGGAGGCGCGAGCAGCGAGAGGGCTCGCGGGAGGCACGAGCAGCGGGAAGGCTCGCGGGAGGCGTGAGCAGCGACAGCGGCGAGCAGCGGCAGCGGGAGCAGCGACAGCGAGCGACGAGATCGCGATCGGGATCGGCAGCGGCAGCAGGTTAGGGTTGGGGTTATATCGGTTTAGTTGGTTCGATTGAACCAACTAACAACCGAACCAGGACCGAACCAGACCTAAAATTCTGGTTCGGTTTACCCAGGCGCTCGCCCGAAGCGCCCAGCGCCTGGGCTCGGGCGAGCGCCCAGGCGGCGCCTGATTGAAGTGCGCCGCCTGGGACATTAGCGAGGCGCTCGGGCCTCGCCTCGCCTCGCCCGAGCGCCTAGGCGAGCGCCCGAGCGCCTTTTGCAATCACTGATCTCGATTAGTACATACTTCACTTTCTCAACTAGAACCTTTAGTCACTGGTGGTCAATTGGGTCAAGTTTCTTCTCATTATTTCAAATGAATGTCTTGTCAAATGGGAAAACAAACTATTCTTCCATTTCCTGGTGGTAGCTCTATTGCTCTTCCATTTCTTATTAGTAATTCTATTGCTTCTGCACTGTTTGATTTAGTTCATTTTGATCGATAGGGTTCATCTCCTATACCTACTATCAGTGGATCTAATTATTTTGTCATCAACAATTTGTTGATGATTTCTCACATTTTACATAATTTTTTGATATATATAAAACTTTTTTTGAAATGATTCAAACTCAATTTTCTCATACCATTAAAACTTTTCGTTCCAACAATGCCTAAGAAATACAAATCTAGAGAGTTTCTTTCATTTCTTAGTCAACATGAAACTATTTCAGAATATTCATGTGCAGGGACATATCAACAAAATGGGCATGCAGAATGAAAGCATAGATACATTTTTTCCTCTGTCCGTGCCATGTTTCTGCTCTTAAGACTTTTTGGAGTGAAGCATCTCTTACAGTTGTATATGTAATTAATCACACCCCATCTTCTGTTATTATCATCAATCTCCATATGAACTTTAAAAAGCTCCCCAGCTTGTCGATTACGTAAGGTTTTTATATGGACTTAAACAAGCTCCCCATCTTGGTTTACCAAATTTAATTATTCTATGATATCATCAGATTTTCAGTCAAGTGCTTATAATACTGCTTTGTTCTCTGCAAAACCAATCGACATGCCACTATCCTTCTACTCTATGTAAATAATATGATTTATTATTTTCCACGATGATATTATTGGAATTTGAGATCTAAAAAATTCTCTACATTAACAATTTGAAATTAAGAATCTTGGTCCTCTTACTTTATTTTTTTGGATTGAAGTATCTTCTTCTGATAGTTACTATTTAAGTCAAGCCAAATATGTCACTGATTTTCTTACTCAAGCCAATATTTTTAATAATAAAGTATCCGACACCTATTGAACCAAATATTAAATTGTGTTGTAGATGAAGAGCCCTTAAAAGTTGCAACTCCTTATTGACAACTTGTTGGCAGCCTTGTTTCTCTTACTGTTACACGTCCATATATATATCATATGCTGTTCATTTAGTTAGTCAATTTATATCGACACCTTGGCTTGTTCATTATGCTGCTGTACTTCAGATTTTATGCTATATTAAAAGAACAATTTTAAATGGGCCCCATTTTTTTAACTAAGGCATCCCACTAATAGACGTTTTACTACGGGTATTACTTTCTTTTAGGTGATGCTTTGATAACTTGGAGTTAGAAATAAAGTGTTGTTGCTCACTTACTCGTTGAAATACTGAAGCAGGATATCATGCTCTTGCTAATACTACAACAGAATTACTTTGGTTACGCGATTACTTCAAGATTTAGGGGTCTCATTTCAGTCTCCGACACAACTCTGTTGTAACAATTCTAGCATTATTCAAATCGCTCATAACAATGTCTACCATGAAAGCACATAATATATTGAGATCGACAGTCATTTTATATGACATCATCTTCAACATGGGAACCTGCAACTTTGTTCAATCAAGACTGACAATCAACCAACAGACATATTTACCAAACTATTATCATCATCACGATTTAGCTTCTTAGCTTCCAAACTTAAACTGGATCTACTACACCATCTTAACTTTGCAAGATGTCAAATTTACTATGTAAAAGAGATCTCATATCCCTTGATTGAACATGATGATTCTTACCATAGTAAGAAGATTAGATATTTCCCCTAAATCCTACAACACAAATGGGATTTGACATCCCTTGATTTGTGTAAGTCCCATAATTTATGGGATTGATTTGATTAACTTTCACCCTATAAATAGGGTTGTGATGTACACAGCAAATACAACAAATAGATACAAAGTTTCTTCCTCTTCATCTTCTCGTAATCTCCTTACAATCTTCTCAAAGTTCTCTTTCAAAGTGAAGCTAATGGTTCATTCTTAAATTTTGATTTTCTTTGTAGATCTATCAATCAAAGTTTAACTAATTATTTTATTAAAATGAGGTCGGAACGACACAAATCTAGTATTAATTTCCTTGTGTCTAAACTGGATCCACTCAGATCTGGCTAAGATTTATCAGAATTCAGCAAACATCTTTTCAAATACTGCCAAGATTTGGATCCGACCAAGTTATGTCCAGATCCAACCTAGATCCAAATCACTTAGGTCACAATGGAGGAACAACCAAATCAAAGCATTGATAAGTGGAGTTTCCGATGTGACCAAATGCACAAAGGCCACATAAGGAAGACCTGGAAAGGAAGGCATGTAAGTCACCCACATATAAGCTATGCCATGGGTAATGACCAGCTCTTGTTCAACCCCTTGATAGGGACTACGAAACAATATTTCACATATTCCATTAAGATATTACTATAGTGGCACATACAAATCCACTTATATGGTCAAAAAATACAAGAAAAAAGAGAAGACAATTGATGATTTCGAGAAAACAAGTGAGAGGTTACATGAAATTAAGTCAGGTGGGAATCTCTCCTGATTCCCATCTGACTTAACCAGGACATGTTTCATGGGCTAGAAAATGATGTGGATAATTGGTCACAGTTTGTAGAAGGATTCATACAAGATACAACTCACAATGCCAATAGTGATAATAAATTGATAGTAGTAATTCTATGGTGATGATAATAGTAGTTTTACTACAGAAAGCCAATGCAATTTTAATTAATATAGACATATCTGTCACGCCAATACGTATCCCAACAGCCTATGCCAACCTCCATAATGGTTATTGCCTTAGTTGTACTTAATGACCATGAAGGCCATGACTCTTACAACTTTGCTTCATCAATGCCATACAATATATCAAATCAGATATCCTGGGAGTAGTAACATGTGTGGGTTTTTCAAAATCACAAATTTGATCAACAATCAAGTTACATTGGGAACTTGGACCAACATATCATTATAACACAATGATTCTTTTTGGTGGTAGTAGTAATTGAAAAGGTATGACATGCATGCTTCTAATTTTCGTACATGAATTTATAAGGATGTCAATTTTACAATTGTGTTTGTAATACATATATCAAGTGCCAGTTCGAGCATTTTTACAAGTTTTTTTGCTCATGCTTTCTTAGAAACATATTCTTATTCATTTTTAAGCAGAAAAATACAAAAAAATAATATTTTTATTAGGTTAAATAGTCCAGAAGATGGTCTGACAAAGAACATAACAGTTCCACCGAGGATAGTATCAGTAATGGATCGAGATTAGTCCTTCCTACTAGGAATAATGACAACATTATAACATCAACCATTGTACAATCTATTATCAACTAGGCAACACATTAGGAGATCTTTTTCACAAGGAACAAAATTATAGCTAGAGAGATGCCCTTTATTCTCAATTACTCAGCTAGATAAGAGGCCATGATAGCGAGAACTATGGATGCACTATTATTCCAATTACTCGGCTAGATATTAGTGCATGCTAGCGAGAAAGAGATTCCCTTTTGTACCTCACTACACTATTTTCTTCCGAGCAAGAAATTTCAGATGAATACATCTCCCTGGCATGGACCAAAATATCATAGTTTATATGTTCTTGAAAATTTCTCATCCATGTGACATAACCTTGCTAAATAATAGAAGAATATATAGCTTCTTCTTCCTCCATTTCAGTTATTTCTGCATCAATGCTCCCCTCATTTGAGAAGAATGTCAAATATTTCCACTAATATCAAGGCATCCAGATAAACCATTGACAAAATATTTGTACTTTCTTGATGTGAAAATTAGGTTTTTCCGACCAATCTATTGACCACCAGTCTCAAAGATGAGAATCGTCCATTGCCGCAGGTCATACATACCTTGAGAGTCACGTAAATAAGTTTTTGGCCCTAAAGTATTTGTTCTTTACCAATAAATTCTGAACTCCTGAAAATGAGATAACCTTCCCTCGGAGATATTCGATTGCATCAATTCATTTCTCCCCTAAAGTTAATCAATAAGCTCATGGAACTTAGTTTTAATCATATTCAACCATGCACCTCATCATGATAATTTTTATATAGTAACTTCTATTGATGCATGTGATTTCAATCACATCTTAGTTATCCATCTACACAAATGATTTATTATCTTATTCCTTCTAGAAGTTGCAGGTTTATCTCAAGGTATGTACATATCCACTGATCAGAAAAATAACAGCGCATGAAATAATTAATAGCAGATAATACATCATAAAATGGAAGATGCTTTAGTTTAAGATAGAAGTGCATGGTCTGGAAAGAAGACTTTTGTCCAACAGTAAAACAGATCATATATATGCATGCAGATAAACAAAGGAGCATGTCTTTAGACTTTCTCTCTGCCTGGCCTATCAAGAGCCAATTTCTAATTAAATTGTTCTTCAATTTGTCAAATGCATCAGATCATCTACCACATGTACATACTGTGTACCAACTTTGATGTGTTAGTGGTAGTGAAAGAAAAAAAAAAATTAAACCATCATGTGTGCTGTGATGGGATAGTAAATGCCTAAACACAAGCCTTGAATGAAGTCAGAACGAGTGAAAAACACATCCAATAAATGATTATTGCATAGCAACTTACCCATGATAATATTTGTGTTTCATAGTAGAAACCCTTTGGCATGGTCGGACGCAGAGGTCTGTCTATCAATCTGCAAGTAAGAACCTGAATGAAACAGGTATACAGGTTAATATAAACAATCATCTTTAGAATAAGAATAGCTCAGCTGTTGAATTATATGCATTAAATCCATAAGAAACAGAAGTAGTGCTCCAGCTGGATAGTTAACTGACAGTACTACGATAGTAGCTCATGGTAAAATCATTGCAGAGTTAAGATCTCAGTCCATCCTGCATTAAACATATAGAAAGCAGGTCTATGTGATTCTGTGTGAAGAAAACTCTCTTATCCTTGGCAATCAGTCACAAACAATAGATGACAAGAAAATGCTGTTCAGAGACCATAGAACCACTGATGTGATAACTTTTAGAGAAAGGAAAAAGACTGGATCTAAGAAGTAAATGAACCATCAGATGAAAATTACAGAAATGCCACTACAAGGAAAACATTGCTTCTATGTTTGCCGTTAAAAATAGAGAACAGTAAAAGCAGCCTCCTGTTGGGAAAAGAAAGAAAACAGGAAGACGAACAAGAGGAAGATGATAGATATCTTATTAGCATAATAGAATCAAGAAGAACGAGATGAAAAGAGAAAATGAAACCAAAAGAAGAAGACAAGAAGAAACCAAGAGTCATAACTAAGAAAACAAAATCATGATATTGAAAATGCATCATATGCATGTTTTCCCAACCATTTATATGGTCGCTTACAGATCTTAAACAGATATTATTTCTAGTCCTTCTAAGTTATAAGTCTTCTAAGTATCTAAACTAAAAATAGGTATGGATAAGGATTTGCTACCCAACAAAGTTTAACCTACAATATCTGTCTTCCAAACTTAATTAAAAATGACAACTCTACCCCAGACCCAATTTAGGTGTTTTATGACCACCAAAAATGGAAAATGGAAAATGGCAATTACTTCAAATTGACCCTCGAAAACAAATTAAGGTTGAAAATTATCAAAATTCTAAGAAATTAGAAAAAATGCAAGATTGTAAAACAGAACATCTTTCTCAAACTTGGTTCAGCCTCAACCATAACTGACTTAAATTTTCCATGTGTGAGTTCAATTCTAGAATCACATCCTCTCAATCTCTTGGTGTCCCAGCAAAATCTCAAGATATTAAGTTACAGGTTGATAATGAACAACAACCTAAATAATCAGTGTCAGACACCTTACCAATGTCAACTACTGGTGATAGCACCACTGATAATAGCACTTACCTACTCAATCATGATCATACTTTATGGTAGATGGGTTAAAAATGGGTTTCATTGTATATACTGCAGACTGTTAATGGAGAGCTCTGAAAAAAAAACAAAAATTGGATAGCTCATGTTGCTGTTTCTCTAAAAAGCAGACGAACATTGACCGCATCTCAATATCGAGGCCCTCTATTAAGATCCTCCAACTATGTAGTCTTTCCGCTTTTCAATTTGACATGACCTTTTTGTAATTTCTTCTCGAGGGCCCATTGAGCGCACTTTTTTGCTCTATTTTTTTCAACGCTATATGGTTAATCTTCTCCTTTCAGCACCATATTCAAGCAAAGGGACGATAATTTGCAGTGGAACCTTAGGAAATTTTCAGTAAGCATTCCTGTTTCATTTCGACCTTCCAGCTGTAGATTAAAATATTGTACAAGACGGTATGGGCCAGTATTTACCAGTCTGAAAGCCAACTAGGAAGCTGACAAGGCAATTTCACCCAATTGAGTCCAGTACAGGTTGTGCCACACAGCATGCATACCAAACCATGTGACCAAACAGCAAGGATCAGTATACACAACATTAACAGACAGTACTGATCCCATATGCTATTTAATATGTTTTTAAGAAACTATTGATAGCTTTTAAGTTTTAATAGTCTCCTCTCTCTCTCTCTCCTCCCACTTTTACCCCACCACACCATCCTTTTCTTCTATTTTTCCTTCTCAACCACCTACTCCTTTCCCTTCCTCCACCTCCATGTCACTGCCCCTTGTTCTTGTCTATGTCACTGCCTCTCTGTGTGTGGAAGGCCTTCAACCATCCTTCAGATCACGAGGACAAGATCCACTTCACTGAAGTTAGCTAATGCAGGAAAGATTCTAGGTTTGGGTCAATCTAGAGTTTGATACATATAGAATAAGAATCTTGCGTTTTTAATTTTTTTATTATGCTTATCTTACTTTGAATTTCTTTCTTTATTTTTGGCTTCAATATGGTGTCAAAATTGTGACATCTAAATCTTTATTTGGGTCCTAATGGTAACCAAAGCATTGTGGGAGATGTAGATTACGATTTGGATAGGGTCTAGCATCCTACATAAGGTAGGAGATGATTTGATATTAATTGGTGTTCCTTCTGTGTAGTCCAAATCATATAAGAACCCTTCCCAACATGATGTAATAGATAATTTATATTTATTCTTCCGTTAGGATAATTTAAAATAATATATGTTTTGTTATCTAGTCGATCAGTCCCTATTATCTTCTCTCCCTCTTCCACAATATCTTCTTACTCTCGTATATTCTTTATTTTTTCCCAAAACTAACCTCTATTTGTTTCTCTTCCGTACATCAATAGTTTCCATCTGTTGCCAGAATTTATTGTCGGCAACCTATACATCTAAATTTGTAGTTATTTTCTGTGAGACTAGCCAATTTTTGGATTACAACATATCTGAGCCAACAACTCTGTATGATACCATATAATCTGTTGATGTTCAAGATAGAGACATATCTACTGCAGCCTATACTAGCTACATCTGCATAGAAAAAACTATTTTGAAGACATGATCAAGGTTAAATGGTCCTCAAAGAACTTGAACTCATATATAGCAACCGGATTCGTCACCTATGGGGCACTAACTCACCAAGGAAGTCAAATGAAAGCGATGTCAATGAAAAAGCAGCAGAATTTAAAGCTCGTCAAAAAGAATACTTGGACAGGTGAGATGAACTCGGGGTGGAAAGAATAAGTACAACTTAAAACAATTTTCAATAAGTGTAATCAAGTATATGTTCTCTACAAATGCTAGCTCTTCAAACCATTTCCCAGTTTAATAATTCTTATAGAAGTGCATTTTGATACATTATAAGATGCTAGCTTCTTTCTTATATGTTTCCTTTTTTACCACCCCCATAATCTTTCCTTTCCTTCTTGTTTTCACCTGTTATCATGTCATGATAATGGTGAATACACATGGCTATATGCAAATAGTCGACCTACAAACACATACTGAACATTAGAAAATGCATACAGATGGACATAACATATAGTCAAAGAACATGAAATAAAATGGTATCATTTGCTATGTAACACAAAACAATGGCTTTTCCATAAAATATTCTGACCTCATGGTCTTTTGCTCTCCCTTCTCGTTTAAAGAACCCACCACTGGATCCAAGATAGATCATAAGCAATGAAGAAGGTGAAAGATTATGAAGATTAAAATATTTTTACAGCACATACCTAGTTCGACCGGCAGCTGAGAGGCGTTCTTGATAATTTACAGTGAGTGGAAAAAAATCAGAAGGCTCACTTGGTATGTCAGATAGACATACTGAACAGTACACAATCTGTATGTTTAAAATAAAATCAAAATGTTAACTGCAAAGAAGACATGTTATTGAACATTAAGCAAAGCCATCGAAGATAAGATTTGTCCAACCAATAGTAAGGCATCATTAAGCAACGGACAAAACAGTCCAGAATGGCGGGATTATGCAAAAATGATGAACCTTCACAATTTAGCAGTTTAAAATGTTAAAATTTTCAAAAGAACAGCAGAGGGGCTTTCTATTGAAAGAATTTCATTGCAAAAAAAAGGAAATTCCAACAGGAATATCGATAAAAAAACATTATCAACAATAAATACACTATACAGTATACATTATATGTCACATACCACCACCAGTCACCAACCTCACAAGCTGCACTTTGTTTTGTATGCATTTGATTTGCCAGCTCATTAGAAATTTAAGCATCAAAACTGAGTAACAAGTAGATGAGACACCGAGTATCTTTAAGAGCATGTAGAAAGCTAGGTTCAAGCTTTAAAAATTCAAAATTCTCGGTGTAGTATTGAGAAATTTGTTTCCCAATAATCTTGAAAAGTGAACCAAAATCAATGTAGCATCCGGAAATTTGCTTCATTATCCCAAAGAATATGCTAAAATGGACTAGAACAGAAAATATTGGCCAAACAGGAATATTATTGAGTATCACTTAAGTTATCTGCTCAGTTATACAGCAGAATGAGAAATATATACCATATACATTTAGGTGCATGGGGGGCTGGCGATGTAGATGCATGTCATGGTAACAGTACTGGTGGAAAAGTTGAAACACTAGTAAGAATCGCATACATTCTCCCTCTTTCTTCCCCACTGTTGGCCTGTTGTGCACTACCGATAGCTAGGCAATTAACAGTTCATAGAAGTAGCCACCATCAGGCATCACAGTTATTGGTTGATGCGAATGACCAAGACACACAAATTGCTTTCAGGAAACTGTTAAGTAGTCTTCTGTGATTCTTCAAAATGCAGCAACCCGCATACAAGTCTTTTTCCTTTAATCATAACATTCATCAAATGTTTAACAAGAACTGTCGTGGCCATTCAAATCGGACACAAAGTGTCTAACAAGAACTAAAAAATGGGGAAAAGGGCGAAAAACAATTCATATTTCATGGCATTTGAGCTAGCGACCTTTCCAGAATCCATTATGTTCTTTTAAAAAAGAGTTAACACCGTTATTAAAGTAAAACAAGAAAGGGCTTACAGTTTCCCCATCGGTGACCGTCACAGAAGCGCTAGCCTGCCTCCCAATATGGCCCGTCTCCACCAGTATCTGAAATTTTCGGAACTCAGCCATGTTGAGGCAAAACATGCAAAAGGTAGGAAGAAAAACATCTAAAAGAAAAGAAATTTTCGCCCTAAACTTCAATGGTTGAACAAAGAGAAAGATTATCTCCGAACAAAAGAATTGCATTTTCTTTTTCTTGGAGCAAGAAGCAACGAAGGGTTAGAGAAAGAAAACAAGACATCAAGATATCAGGCGACAACGCATGGCAATTGGGAGAGGAAATTACACGACGGTTGCCGAAGGGAATCTCGACGGAGAACTTGTTCGACACGGTACCGGCTCCATCATCCGCGGAGCCGCCTACCTCGCACGGAACCGACTCCAGAGAAGCGCCGACCCGAGACCTCCTCCGCTTCCATCCGAGCGATGGGAAGGAAGAGAAGGAGCGGGAGAAGGGGGCAAAGGGGCAGACGCGAGAGGAGGCGATCAGAAGGCTCGTGCGCCACGGCGAAGACAAGAAAAGAGGAGCCGAGGGAGACGAGAAAGGATGAGCGCGACCGCCATGACGTAGTGTAGGGTTTGCGAGCATCCCGTCGGCAATAATCTCCGGAGAGACAGGCGACAGAGAGAAGCCGCGACGGAGGGAGGCGGAGGAGGCCTCAAAGCTTTATCCAAAAGATCGGAGCGGTAACGATAGTGAGAGTCTCGACTCCCTAATTTCAACTTTTATTACCGCGGGAACCCTCTGTTTCTTTCTTTAATTACAAATAACCCAGAGTTTTTAAATATCAATTTTGCCCCTCCACAACTATCTTCCCCTTTCCCATTTATCTGTATTTTTTAATTAATTTACAAATTAAATCTGGTTCAATCTAATTAATTCAACTGTAAGATTAACAGAGTAGAAGGGATATAAATTTTAAAATATGATTAAAAAATGGTTAAACTAATGTCGATGCTAAAAACCTAAATTTGAATACCTTTAATATTTATATGAAAGTAACAAAAAATCAATCATATTAACTTTTCCGTAATATAGTTGTATTTTTAAACAGTTATATCAAAGCAATAAAAAATTAATCATCCTATTTTTTAAAGCGATATAGTTGTATTTTGAAATAATTATATTGTCATGACATAATCAGATGAATGATTGACTCATTAATTTTGTTAAATCTAAGTCACTGATATAAAATACTCAAACTCAAATTCTGTACTCACTGAATCATTATAAGTTAATTCAAATATTTATCCATCCAGGGATTAAAACTTAAGGTATGACATATATGGTGAAAGATTATCGAAGAAACACTTGAACCTAAATTTTAAGTTTTTATAAGTGTGTGTGTGTGTGTGTATATATATATATATATATATATATATATATATATATATATATATATATATATATATATATATATATATATATATATATATATATATATAGCAATTCCTCAATTCTAATGTCAAAAGATAATCTAGAACTTGAGATATTATGACGCATAAAACTTTGTGTGTTTTTTTATTTCGATAAATTATTCAACAAAATGTTTTATACTTTGGGTCAACATACATCCATGGCTGTCCTCACAAAGCCTGTTATTTTTCTCACTTCATCTATGGATAAAATGGATAGTACCTTAAGCAAAAAAGACAACATACTTCTCATCAATCAAGTCAAATTTAGAGTCAGAAACTACTCTCGAGTGTCTTAGTTGAAGTAATTTGAGTTGGTATATAGAATTTAGATACGTCATTCTATGTGCGAAAGGATGCATGATTTAATTTATGATTCCTGGGCAAAGAGAAAAAATGTCATGATATCAATTGAAGCACACAGTAGATACATAATATTGAGAGATAAAACTCATTTTATATATAAGGATATTATAAAATGCATCATAACTATATATATATATATATATATATATATATATATATATATATATATATATATATATTGTTAGGGGATGTATTAATTAATTAGACATTGACAAGTTGACCACCAAAATTGACTTCCAATACTCAAAACCATCAAAATTAATCATTTACTACAGCCATAAGACTTTCAACTTTGCTTTATTTTGTTTGAATGAGAATGGGAAAACAAAGTAAAGTTTAGATGTAATAAATGGAAATATAGTCACACTTATTTTGATACAGTACAGTACCCAGAAGCAAACAACTAAACACAAATTTTTCTTTTTCTCCTTTTTTTTTTCTTAGAGAGAAAGAGAGAGAGTATGGCGCACATACATCCAAACTATATGAACTATTTTTTCTCTTGATTCTGATGAACATGAACTCTCAGAAATATAGATCATCATATGATGGGGTACTTCATACGCCTTCCCTTGCCTTTGGAGCACAAGCCTTCACAGCATCTCCCACGGTCAGGAAGATCTTGTCGCGGCCGATGATCTCGATGAACCCAGAGGAGCGCAGCTTCTGGATCACCGCAGCCCCAGGATTTGCAAGAAGAAGCTGAGGAATCATGCTGTTAGTAGTAAGCTATTTGAGTTCGACAGTGATCAGCAGAAGCTCTATGGACTCTTACTAACCTGAACACCATGCTTTTGGAGGGCAGTGTGCAAGTCTTCGAAAGCGTGGATGCCGCTCGTATCGATGTCGATCACCGCTGTGGAGAGAAAGGATTTGACGGGAGAAGACAAAGCGCTCATGAGCGAAGTCCTATATGATTTGTTGACAGTGATACAGGAGAAGAGAATTGGAGAAGAGAAGAAGGCATGCATAGAACTTCTTACGTGACAGTTCTACTATCAAGAACTCGATCATTGGCAGGTTTTTGGCTTTTATTTGCTCCACTTCGTCCCTCAGCCATCTCAAGATCCTGTATATCACACAAAACTAACGTCCTGTTCAAAGTCTCTACGTAGTTTTTATATATTGGGTTGTCGAACGTCATAGTGCATGCGAGGGAAAGTTTTTGATGATTGAGTACTTCATATGCTTTCAACTCTTGTGTAAATTCTAACATAATACTCGTGAATCATGTTAAGCATCAGCCGTAATGTGTGTGGTAATAGGGCTTATAGGAACCGATACCTCTCCCTTGCATAATTAGAGTTGGTGAAATAGATGGCAGAATCAACTCTCACGATGAGAACTCCTGGAACTTTGATCGTCTCTGGATACTGCTCAACGTTTCGGTAAATCTCAGTTCCTGGAAGATTCCCGAGCAGGGCTGTTCTTGGCCTCGTCACCTGTAACAGGATCTTGGCAAAGGATATCATCACCTGTCATGGATTTGATCCAGCTCAGCATTCCCGTGCAGATTATACGAAACATTCAAGAGGAGAGCAGGTGCGTTCTCACGGCGATCAAGAGGCCGATCTCGACGGAGATGAAGACGACACCGAAGAAGGCTCCCATGCATGCAAGGAAGTCCAACTTATCGACCTTCCATATGAGATACGCTGTTTGGTAGTCGATTAGGCCGATCACAGCCGAGATGATGATCGCCGCGAGGACGGCGTTGGGGGTGTACTTGAAGAGGGGAGTGATCACCAGCAAGGTTAGCATCACGGTTACGGACATGACGATGTTGGATACTGCTGTGTGGCAACCAGCCATGTAATTGACTGCCGAACGCGAAAATGAGCCTGCCAATTCAAGAAACCATATCAATGGCGTGGATTTGCAGGAACTCAGAGGAATCCAGCACTTACCTGTTGCAATGTAGCAAGAAGTCAATGAACCAGCCACATTCATGGTTCCCAGTGCCAACATCTCCTTGTTTCCATCCAGTCGGTAGTCCTTCATGGCAGCGAATGTTCTTCCAATCGCTATTGCTTCCTGTTGATTTATAGTACTCAATATATATATATACATATACAAGACATATAATGATGCATTGTTGAGTTCCAGAATTGATTTAGGGTACCGTCAGGGCTATAAGTCCAGCCACTATTCCAATCTTGAGTCCTTTTGTTGCATATGAGCCACTGAAGTAGATCTCTCCGGCAGATGATGGGTTGATGCCTTGCTTTATGTGTCTCACCTGCACCAAAATTACAGATCAATCCAACTGCTAATGATCGATCGATGAAGTTTGCCGTTGCTTTAATGGATATCTACTAACGATCTGCACGCCGTGCCGGTCGGCGCGAGTTATATACACGAAGAAGGTTGCAAGAATAACTGATACGAGTGGTGCAAGTGCAGAAACCCAGAAAAGGTTCTTCCTCTTCTTTCCCTGCGGGAATCAAATAGGGTGAGCAGTAGATGATGCAAAGGCTTCCTTCACGGACGAGAATGAGTACTTACAATGTACTTGGCTACGAGAAGGAAGGTCAGAAATGCTGTGGCTATCAGTATCGTCTGCCAATTCCACTAAAAGTTGGACGCGATGGAGTCAGCACCGAGGTATAGCAGATGAATCAGAAATGGGGTGGCATATAGTTTCTTACACCGTGATGAACGGGACGCCAAACGGATTTCATGACGGATACGATGTCGGTCTTGGTGGTGAAGTTTTTGATACCGAGAAATCCTTTGAGCTGTTGAAGCGAAATCGTGACGGCGGCGCCTGCCATGAATCCGACGATGGCGGCATGAGAGAGGAACTCGATGAGGAACCCTAATCTGCAGCATGCAAACACAAGGATGAGAGAGAAGAGAGACGAGGTTGCCAACATATCCAGACGTTCCAAGGTTGGACCTGAAGAAACCGAGAGCTGCTTGGATGACGCCGGCGAAAAATGTGGCCGTGAAGGCAAGTCTTAGGTACTCTTCGGGGTTCTTCACGGGATCGATCTCGTTTTGAAGTTGGGTCCCCAGCAAGAGCGAGACGACGGCCACCGGTCCGATAGCGATGTCTCTCGAGCTACCCATCACAGCGTAGACCAGAGGTGCAACGAAGCTGGTGTCTGCAACAAGGATCCGATTGAGAGGGATCAAGAACAAGTCTTGCATGACGCAGATCATCACGGGTGTGACAGAACTCACACAATGCGTAATGTGGTTCCAAGTTTGCGAGCTTCGCGTATGCGATGTCCTGAGGGATGCAAAGACTTGCGATTGTGAGCCCGGAAACAACATCTCCTTTGAGCTTAGCGAGATCGTAGCTTCGTCCCCAGTCAAGGATGGGAAACAAGTACTGAAGGCCAAGTAGGAACTTCATCGATCTCGTCTGCCCCTTGTAAGGCCGTAAAGGGTCGTCGGCGAAGAACATCTCCTTCACTTTGTGGGCAAACTGCGACGCCAAGTTCATCCGAGGAGGGAATCCAACGCTGTAAACAGATGGAGAATCGTCGATCGTCCTACCAGATATCTCCATGTTCATGTTCTCAGCAACGTCGGAAACCGAACGGCCCATCAGTATATTTGCCTATGGAGAACAGAGATGAGGATGAGAGCACCATCAGGTAGTCAAACAAAGAAATCAGCATGAACACATATTTGACATGGAAAAGAACAGGAAACCCACAGATTCACGAGGGCTGTTCCAACTGTTTCACACAAGATTGAAGTTGAGTTCAAAGAACATGCATCACTGCAACGTATGAAGATTGTGAAGTGTGGAAGCACCTTATAGAGAACTGCAGCTGCTGTCCAAATCAAAAATGTCAACGGGTAGCAATGCTGAATGTGGACCAGAATACAACCATGTTCAGAACAAGGAAATAAGCAATGGTTTATGTCACCAGGCAACTAATTCCTGCACACAGTTGCATATGATAAGCTTGTAGGTCAAACTTCTGATCCAAGTCTGGGAATGAAACATTGTGGATCTGGACGATATACCTGACACATTCAAGATCAAGATAAAGCAAGATGAGAAATAAATAAGGTCAAAGAACTTGATCTACAGGTGCATGACTTAGAGTTCCCTGGGGATGAACCTAAATACTTGGTTAGGAATTGAAGGAGGCAGTTGACTTGTAATAGACAAATGCAGGGAACAGCTCAATCAAGGAGCATATTGACGTTGTTTTCTGATGTCAACTGAAGCAATTTGACAGCGAATCAAAGGATATGTTCTCTGATTGTGATCGAGACCTCCATAAATCAAAGTCAAATATCACAAACAATTATAGCAGGGTAATACATTTCGGCTCTGTGAATGTTTCTTCATGACCTTTGGATGAAGTTGGCGTTATCACAGACAACAAGTGTGAACTCCTTTCTTGTTCTTATACGGATATTTCTTTGGCACACTTATTCCTCAGAACAAATGCGAAGGATGATGACTCAAGAAAATGAAGATGTTTGATATTAACTGATTTATAATTAATTAACTAGAGAAATTTGATACATATTGTTCTCTTGATATAATCTTAGGTCTCAGAATATCTATTCCAATTGTAGATGTGAATCATGACCCAAAAGTTGGTGCCCATTTCACTCATGTAATGGTTCCGGTAGTTCAGAATTAAAATGAAACTTATATAATCAATGGGTTATAATTCAAAAACTAGGTAAGGAAGAAATTGAGGATTAAAAAAATATTTTATTTCATTTCAAAAATCAAGGCAGAACGACATTCATCCCCCACTATATATATATATATATATATATATATATATATATATATATATATATATATATATATATATATTCCGAAGTAAACGAAATGTAGCTTATAAAATCCTTCTATCATTCTCAGATCAAAACTAAGAATATAAAATCTTCCACAGCTACTCGCCCGTTAATGTTTCGACACTTTCAAGTGGAATGTGTTCTTCTATCTAATCTTACACTTAACTTTTTCGTCCCATCCTATCCTCACTTCTCCGTTACATAATCTTATACTTAATTTTCCCATGTCCACCTATCCGCACTTCTTTGATATCTAATTTTACACTTAATTTTCCCACCTCGCCCTATCCGCACTTCTCTGATATGTAATCTAACACTTGCTTTCTTTGTCTTATCCACACTTCTCTTTTACGTTCAGATTTAATATCCAATTATAATTCTCTTTTTGTATTTCAAATTTATAAAAAATAAATTATCATCTCATAATTCATAATAAAAAAATATATTTGAATTTAATCACTATCTTTACAATACTAAATATTTTTAAATGAAAAAAATTCACATCTTAAATGATCATTATTTATTAATCATATAAATTTTAAAATTAAAATATTATATGCATCATACAAATTATAATAATTATAATATCAAATATTTTAAAATATGAATAAAAGTTAGTAATAGAAAAATAAAATATCATACCTCTTTTTAGGGAATTCTCTCCTAAATCCTTCCGTTGTCAATAAAAAATGAAGAAGGAAGAGTCACTTTATATAGGAGAATATGGTTTCTTTCTAAAAGATAAATAATAATTTAAATTTTATTTTAAATTAATTTTTATTTTACTTTCATACACAAAAATATAATTGCGATATTTATTCTTATGATTCACACACAAAAATAAAATTTAAACTATTCACTGTCTATGAATCACATCAATTATTAGAAAATAAGTTAATTAATAATTTAATTAATTGATAACATTATTAATTTATCCACATTAATTTTAATTATTTTCTTAATAATGCTATACAAATAAATAAGTTAATAATTAAAATAAAGTAACACATTTTTTATAATAATTTAATTTATGTTAAGGCAAAAATAATCGATTATTATATTCCTGTCTACTTAACAAAAATTTAATCCCCAAATTTGATATAAGGAATGATATTAATTCAACACAATTTACATTTAAAAGGCTAAGTCAAAAAGATAAATCTAAATCAACTTAAAAATATTTAGATTAAATGTACCACTTAAAAACTTGAAGTCAAAAAATAGATTAAAAAATTGAGGAAACTTATTTAATAAATTTGGTTTTAGATCACCCATGTAAAGTGATAATTAACAAGCATATAAAAAATACATCATTAGAATTTTTAAATTTCAAAAATTAAATGGTTGTTGACATAAAATAAAAGTTGAGGCTTCGTGTGTAACTCAATAAACAAAAACAATTGAAAGGATAAAAATTTATCCAACTATTCAACATATATTCTTTTATAATTCTAAACAATTTATATATTTTATGTGTTAATTAATTAACATTATATTTAATCATTGTTAGATCTCATCATTGCATTAGACAAATGATATCTAATAATTGATGTGACATATTAAATCAAAACTTTATTGTCACACATATAATTAAATTTAAATATCAATGCATGATCAAATTTATTTAGTAAAAGCACATATATTATTAATGTCAAGAAACATCTTCATGTACACAAAGTAACCTAACATATGTCAAATCTAATCTTAATTTAAAAAATAATATTTGATATAAAAAATCATAAGCGTAAATAATTTTTAATTTATATATTTATGAAAGACTCTACAAAATTTTTGTACTTAATATTTATCAAAAATTTTACATTTGAGAAAACAATTAATACCAATAATTATCTTCGATTAGTAAAACTAAACATGTTAACAAAAAAATGTTCATAATAATATAAGGCAAAAGTGAGGAAGAAAATCAATCATCAACCTTAAGTAAACCACATAATTAAGTAGTAAATTTATTCTTATAATTTCTTATTGAATTTATCCTATTCAGAAGTATAGACAAAAATAATATTTCAAGGCAAAGTCTAACAATATTCAGAAAGTAATATGTTAAACTATAATAAAAATTATGTCAAACTTCATTCATGTATAATCTACCAAAAATTTATAATAAAATTATACAAAGGAATTCTAAATCCCTAACATGAATAAACTATAGTCGAAAAACAATATTATAACTCTCACTAAATAATTTTTTAAATAAAAATATAAAATATTTCATAATAAACATAAGCCTTATATAATGTTTCCAATTAGATTACCAAATTATATAAAAAAAATATTAGATATAAATCTAATATGTATGTTTTCATAAATAACCAAGTAAATTAACAAATACATCTCAAAAAGGAAAGAATGTAACATTCTGTAATCAAATTAATAATTCTTAATAACTTTTCAAAAAGTGGATAAGAGTATCATGGTAAAATTATATTCAAAATGCAAAATTTTATAATAATCTCTACAATAAAAATATTATAACACTTATTATAATTTAGTGAATATACATTAAAATTTTGGCCCTCTACGTAGTAATCTCTGTTCAAGTCATTTAATGAGACTCTTTTTAAATAATCTTTTAATTAATTATTTTTTATTTAAAAAAATTATAATTGATTCAATAAAATGATCTTAATCTCTAAAAATCATGCTTTAGTTGCACTCTTGAATCAACACAAAATTTAAACCTCAAAAGTCACTCGGGTCATCTAATATACAAATATTAGAGTCTCATATTCCAATAGGTTTTCAAAACTATTATTTTGATGCCATTAAATTATCACATCCCAATTTTTTTTAAAAAATAAATTATTATTTCATAGTTCATAATTTATAAAAAAAAATTTATTTTTGAATTCAAATATCTATTTTTATAATATTAAATATTTTTGAACCGAAAAAAATTATATCTTCTTAGTAGGGCTACAAGTGATGAAAAAATCTCATTTGTCAAAGACTCAAATCAATTACAAAGTAGTGAGTTAGTCTAAAAACAAAGATAAAAACATATTGACAATTGCACATGTTAATAGGAATTTTCAAAAACATAAAAATAATATTTAATATTTATAAACACATATATAAATATTAATTATTTTAATATAAAAAATAATATATCAATTAATTATAAGACTCATGTATTAAAATAATAATAATAATTATTATATAGTAAACAAAATCATGCATTAGTTACAAGTAGCACATCTTGATGATATAAATAATAATTAGATAACAAAAGTGTACATCACACATATGCACTCTCCCAATACAAATAGAGAGGTACTATATAGATTTCTTTTAACAGCAAATGAAAAAAACCAATATTATACTCCTAACAGTGAACAAAATTATATCCCTCAGCCGTTTCAGTGGGACATGTTCTCCACTTAATTATCATGTTTGACAACTCATTAATCTCTAAAGGAAATCACCTTATTTGCCCTATATAAGGATACATAGCCAACCATGATCATTTATTTATATTTTTCTATTAATTTATGCATGCATGTAAGAAATAATATAATAAAATTATGAGAAATTATATTTGATAATCTACTAGACCATATACAGCTTCACACTATAGTTTCTTTCATATGTTATAATTTCAATGTGGATCATTCAGAATAGTCATATATATTATATAGTAATAATCACATTAATATAATCAATTTAATAATAAATAAATAAAAATATTAATAATTATTTTTAAATTATATCTTCGAAAAAAACTTCTAAGGTCGTCTAATCATAAAAATATGATACATTAGTCCTTTAATAATTATTAATCAACTAGGACCCAAAATAGCCTAATTAATTTAAACTAAACTTAATTTAATTATCATGTAACGAAATCAACCTCAAATCCCTATAGAATTGATCTAAAATTATCATAGATTAATCTAATTTAAAATCATCATCGATCTAAATTTGATCAAATATAATTGAACTATATCATATAGTATTAATCTAGATCGAATATGATGGATCACGTGCATCTTTTCACTACCTCATCAGTGCTTATCTCATAATCTAATCTCTGTTAATTTCTCTGATATAGGATGAAAAAAAATCACATTTCTGTCAAATTATAAAAAGATAAACTTTTTTTTTTCTAACATTTCTTTTCATTATGAGTTGGGAAAATTTTTTCCCTACCCGCTTCGATGTATCGATATATTAGAAGTACAAATAACTATTATAGAGGATTGGCTGACGGCTGCATAGGTTAAATTTATGAACAACAGCTACATATGTTAAAGTCACGACCAACATCCACGTAGGTACGAAGACCGATGATTTAGTAATGATCGACAGACTGTTATATGTGATGGCGTCCTCTTCACCGGTGTTTTCTCCGCCTCTAAATCCTCTTCTCTTTCATGGATTTCCCTCTTTACCATCAGCTGCCACTTGTTGTGCTCCTCGCCTCTCCTCTCCGATGTTGCCGCTCTTAATTTCTCGAAACCACTATCATCTGTTTACCTCAACAATAATCCTATTTCTCGAATATATCCTTTTTAAAAATATCCAGCAGTTTAAAAATACCCTAAGATTTTTGAAACCAAGACTCCTTGATGCTTTCTCTTAAAATTAATTCCACAGATGTTCACTTCGTAGGTAAGATATATATATATATATATATGAAAAAATTTTCAGTCGCACCTCATATTTAGATTTCATCTTGAAGTTTTCCTAAAGACTTATATCGTTGATCTAGTCACAGATTTTTTTTTTTACTTCTATTTTAACCTACAACGAAGATGATGCAAGCACTGACCCTTTATTTCTTTCTCTTTTTTTCCTTGAGAAAGAATTTTCAACTACTTCGAGAAAAGATTATTATTGCACCCAATTTTCAGATTTTTCTCTTGAGTTTTTACACTAAAAAATTTTACTCGAAATCATCTCTTTTTTAGATAAACCTCTCAAAATTGATGATATCACTCTATCCAATAACACTCATGGGAAGTTCGCCTATATGTATTCTAACGAACTTTAGCAATCCACTCCCAAACAGTATTTGACTCAAACTTGATACGGATAAAACTCTTTCAAACTGTTGCCTTTTGAGAACTCGCCAAACTTTTTGTTTTCACCTTAATTTTGTCGGCTGGCTCAATCTCCCACTAAAACTGTCCCTGTTCACCATCGAACCAGGCCTTGACCATACCGCTCTACTTCTAAGAACCCTAACCCTAACCCAACCCGTTCTACTTCGGTCGCACCTTCCACCAACCCACCCACCTCATCACCCAAACCGGCATCATCCTTCTCCGGCCCAGTCTTCCTCTCATCCATCCACTTCATCACAGTTCCGATCGCCTTTCTTCCAACCCGTCTTCCTCGAGTCCTACAGCAACTTCCAATTATTCACACCCATCATTTCGAACTCTTCTTCTTCTCCTTCACCGCAGCCCATCCTTTCCTATTCCAAGCAATCCAACCCTCTCATTCAATCAGTTGCAATAGATACCTCCGTATCATTTCAATCCAAAAAGGTAAGTATCGCTGCCGCTTCCAATCTATCACAACATTAAATCCGCCGTTTAATCTTCCCCAATCCACTCCAAAATAATAACTCTCACTGCGGTTTTAATTCTACTTCTTCAGGCAGTCATGTGGCAGTTTCATTTCTTCCCACCGACGCTCCATCCTCTGTCATTTCGTCTCCTTTCATTTCTGAATCATTGCCACCGATGATGGACACCCCCTTAAACCTCCCGTCGATCATTCCATCTCCCACAAGCATAACTCCTCACCAACGACCCTTCTTCTCTATGAAATGTATACCTTCTCCTCGTTACGTGGTCCTATTTAATTAGATAAGCTATATTATAGATATGATTGGATTCTGATTATGGTCATTGACCAATACAAAACAAGTTCATGTTAAAATAGGATTCCTTAAGAGATAACCTTGATGGGAGGATCAATCTCCCTCTCGTATAATCGCCTAATCCATCAATCTAGGTGGTCCTATGAAAAGATAGGAAGAGAGGAGAATGATCTAGTTCTCGTTGCAGTTCCTTGCAGATTGATATTTCAGATCCGAAGATGAAGCGCTCGTAGATCAGATAAGGTTTATTCTTATGAACAACAAGAAAGGTACCCATCGTAATATTATCAGATCTAATTTATTTGATTTCAATCTTGACATAAAAGATTTTTTGCATTACAGATAGCATGATTATAGATTTTATGTTAACAATTGGTATCAGAGCCAGGTTCTTGAGATCAAATATATTAGATCTATTATTTTTGTTTACGATGCCTGAATGATTCATTGGATATTATTGATATGTTTTTTCTATATGATTTGCTCTATTACTTATTATGAGTAATGTATAATTTTATGTTTGATCGATGAATTTACTGTTTACTATCATTGATGTTATTGAGATGATCATCTCTGTTGATCGTTGTCGACGAAGGGCCGTGTATCACCCTGCAGCCGCGCATCACGGTCGTGCGCGGGCAACGATCCGCTTGCGAGCGGTGGCGGCACCACGGGCATCTCGCATCGCTTGACCGCGGAAGGCGAGGGCTGCACCCCATATGAAGGTGGCGGTCGCCCTCACGCATAATGGTGGCACCCGCAGAAGGCGCCTACAGAAGGGCGGTGGCGGCAGATGGCGGCAGCCACTGCCCATTGTGGACAATGGGTAGTGGCAGCGGCCGTGCCAAGGCGGTAGCCAAGCGCGGGTAGGAACCGCGATAGCCACGCGCAGGTAGCGGTAGCGGTCGCGCGCGGGCACGGGCGACACAAGCAGCGTCGCGGCGCGGCAACCGCGCACCGGCGGCGGCCGCACGCTGGCAGCAGCCACGCGTGGGCAAGAACCGCCACAGCGACCGCTCATGGGCAAAGGCAGCCCCCGCGGTGGCAACGGCCGTGCGCGGGCAAGTGCCGCCGCAGCGGACGAACGCTGGCAATAGCCATGGCCAGCCCTTCAGCGTCGTAGTGGCCGCACGCAAGCAGTGGCAGTGTCGCAGCGGTCGCGCGCGAGCGCGAGCAGCGGCAACGACAGCGCCGCACGCCAAGCGGCGACGACAAGGCAGTTTTTGGCATAATTATGATTTTGACCTCGAGGCTAGGGTTTTATAAAATTATAGTTTTGCCCTTTGTAAATTTCGTAATTCTTCAATATATTTACAATTTTACCCTCGGGTCTAATTTTTGTCAAATTACAATTCTGCCATTCATATATTGCATATTTTCGATTTATATCCTATCAAATATTTACAGTTTTATCATTATGAAATTGAGAAATTTGGTTTATATTCTCAATTATAAAATTGATAAATATGATTTATTATAATTATGATTGAATTTAATCATGATTATATTTTGGTTATTTGATTGGATTTAATTTTTGATTTAAAAAAAACTATAAATTATGGTTTACTTTATAATTTTGTCATATGAATTATTGATTATACATGTGATAAATAAAATTTAATTATTGTTCTTAGATATTTATTTAGTTATTCACATGTATATATTTGAAATTGTGAAATAATGTTTACCTTTTACAAGCATGATTTATATGTTATCATGATTATCATATGAGTTTTCTTTTGTTGATTAATATTCAATAATTATTATAGTTATTATTTTATTATCGAACTACTTAGCATTAATGTTTAATAATTATTATAGTTATTATTGAACTACTTAACATTAATGTTTAATAATTATTATGGTTGTTATTTTATTATTGAACTGTTTAGCATTAATGTTTAATAATTATTATGATTGTTATTTTATTATTGAACTGCTTAGCATTAATGTTCAATAATTATTATGATTGTTATTCTTTTATTGAATTGCTTAGCATAAATTAAAGAAATTTGATGAATATTATTTGTAATTCATCTCCTTAAGTTTTATCTGACTTGTAGTTGCCAAAGTGGCATTGGATGATAAACTTTTGTGATATGAATTACAATAAAGGTGTTATTATTTATAGGACACTTAGATTATATTTTATATTTTTGTATTGGTTCTATAGCCACCAAAGTGATCTGGACCGATAATTTATAAAATACATCATGAAATTAGTCCTAAATGATATTAAATAAAAATAATATTAAATAAAAATAATATTAAATAAAAATAATATTCACAATGGCAGTATGATTCAGGATAAAGAAATTTAGTGAATATTATTTGTAATTTATCTTCCTAAGTTTTATCTGACCGGTAGCTACCAAAGTAGCCTAGGAAGATAGGCTTATGAGATATGAATTACAATAAAGTTCATGTCATTTAATGGATATTTTATATTGTAGTTTATCTTTTTGTATTGGTCTTGGACCAATAAAGTAAACGATAGCATATATAATTATGAGATTTAGATAATCCCAAAGGAGAATCTATTTCAAATAATTATGTGATGGGGTAGGATAATACTATTTTGGATATTCTTTTAGTTTAGGGTTGTATACCCAAAGGTAACAACACTATTTCACAAGAATGATATTAGTCCTCCATAAGTGATCTTGAGTGAACACTAAATATATCAATATTTCACCCAAAGGTGAAATATAGATGATATCAATAGTTCATCATATTTTGGAAACTCAAAACATTAATATTATATTATTACAGTGGCACTTCCTTTATTGTGTTTCTGTAAATATCCTTGTACTTTCTGAAATAAATGGCTTGAGTATATACAAGTTGTATTGAGCGAGTGAGACCTTGATCATATTAATTGAACAGAACATAATCTTAATTACTCAAAGTTCTATGAAATAAATAATTAAGGTGACTGATCAAGAAAGGTATGAAATACTCAATTTTATGATACTTAGACTTCAGTACGTTGAATCTCGTATTTTGATGATAAAACCACTTGATATGTGTTTATGTTTTAATCTACGTTTTGAGTGACGTAGGATGCTTCGATCAGGATGAGACAATTAAAGCAAGAAAAATCATGTTGTGCTGGAGGAACATGTCAGAAGATTGGACGTCGGGCCGGTGGATCGGTCGACGTATCGACAGAAGGCTTCAGGCCGTGGACTCGGGCATCGGGCCAAGAAGAGCAGGTATTGTGCCAAGGATATCAGAGTTGTGGAGTCAACTGACTGATTATACAATAGGCCGTAGGAGAGGACGATGCGCCGAATAATCGGACGAAGCATCGAGGGACTAATGACATGCCGGACAACTTGGTTAATTGCTTAGGATTAATTGTCTCGATCGAAGTTTTATTTTAAGTGTGTAGGATTAACTACGATGGAAGTAAAACATACAACAGGAGTTGCACCGGAGTCAAGACCATGATCACGTTGGGAGTTCGAGAGTTCGACGGAAGTCCGGACGGTTATCGGAGGTTCTATGGGAACAAATCCGAGAAGTCCAAGAGCTTGCCAAAGAAGCTCGTTGGAACTCGCCAAGTGGATCGTTGCAAGTTCAGGAGTTTGCCGGAAGTTCGTCGGAGCATCGCCGAAGGTTCGTCGGATGTTCGCCGGAAGTTTGCCGGAAGCTCGCTGGAAGAAGCGATTGACGCACCGGAGCAAGTTGTAGTAAATATCTTAAGAAATATCGTAGTTAGCATGTAGATTAAGTTAGGAATGAGAGGTAATCCCATTAACTTAATCTGGGGGCAATTGAGCCCTTGATAGACCCAAATTGGGCCGAATGGATCAACCCATTCGGACCAAAATTCTTGCTAGGCGGTGGCACCGCCTAGGAGATGGTCTCCCAAGAAAGCTGGGCAGTGCAACCACCCAAGTCAGGCGATGGCACCGCTTGGGCTTAGTCTCCGAGTGAGACTAGGCGGTGCAACCGCCCCAGTCAGGCGGTGGCACTACTAGAGCTCGGTCTCCGAGATCTATCAGGCAGTTGTATCGCCCCAGTCAGGAGGTAGTACCGCTAGGACCCCGAAAATTCGGGAGGTGACATTTTTGAGCTCCAAATTCAAACTAGTTTGGGGCCTATATATACCCCACCCTTTCTTGTATGAAAGGGCAACCAAAAGGAACCGAAAACTTGATCTTACTCTGTGATTTTAGAGCTCAAAAGTGTTGTAAAGGCTAGAAGTTCTCCTCCCTCTTTTCTTCCAAGTTTTGATCTTTCAAGAGAGGAGAGAAAATTCTATAAGGGTTGTCTCTTAAGCCTGTCAAAAGGAGTGAAACTGTAAAAGGGTGATTGGCCTTCGCATATTGAAGGAAGGCCTCTAATGGACGCTGGTGACCTCGTCGGAGGAGGAAGCCGAAAGTGGATGTAGGTGACGTTTGACCGAACCACTCTAAAATCTGGTTTGCATTTCCTTCTTGCTATTTATCTTAACTGCAAACTACCTCCATATATGCTTTACTTCCTCATTACTTTTGCTGCACTCCTTTACGAACTCGCTTTCAAGTTAAGTTTCCGAAAACAGTTTTACGTCAGAAACGATTTTATCGTACGAATGCAGTTTTAATCATCGAAGGTTTTCCGCTGCACTAATTCACCCCCCCCCTCTTAGTGCTCTTGATCCTAACAATTGGTATGATAAGACCCTAAAGTCTTATCGTAGGCTCTGATACCAAATGATAAGACCCTAAAGTCTTATCGTCGCTCTAATACCAAATGATAAGACGAAAGGAGAGAAATGGGGATGATAATGATCACTTCGAGGGGATCAGCCTCCTTGATCGCTTCAAGGGGATCGACCCTCCTTGATCACTTCGAGGGGATCGACCCTCCTTGATCACTTCGAGGGGATCGGCCCTCCTTGATCGCTTCGAGGGGATCGACCCTCGATCACTTCGAGGGGATCGGCCCTCCTTGATCGCTTCGAGGGGATCAACCTCCTAAGGTTTGTCAAAAGACATAATAGTGTTTTTTATAGATTACTAAAAAGAAGCAGTTACATCCCTATTTATAGAGTTTCACCCAGAGTCTATCAGTACTTGAACTCTAATAATAAATAAATATTAAATAAACCTCTACTTGATTTTAACTGAACCAAACCGACTTAATAAACAACTGGACTAAACAGACTCAATAAACATTATTCAAAAGCTTAGAAAAAGGGTCCCAACATGGTATCAGAGCCCAGTATTTCTCATTTTGGATTTACACCGGAGAGAAATGGCTCTTCATGGTTTTCAAGAGAGCTTATCGGTTGTTCGTCCACCGTTGTTTAACGGATTGGACTATACTTATTGAAAAACTCGAATGAGAGGTTTCTTGATTTCTATGAATTTGGGTTTATGGAATATTGTTGAAAACAGTTTTTAACTTCCCTCTAAACTGATGAACGAATGATCGGATTTGGAGAAGAAGTATTTTTCATTAAACGTAAAGGCTATGAATGCCTTATTTTGTGCTTTGGACAAAATTGAGTTCAATCGGATTTCTACGTGCGAAACGACTTTTGATATTTAGCGAACACTTGAAATCATGCATGATGGAACGATTAGAGTCAAAGACTCGAAAGTTAATATTTTATTGTATGATTTTGATTTTTTTCGAATGCAACCAAGAGAGACTATAGGCGACATGTACACCCGTTTCACGGATGTCATCAATAATCTAAGAGTTCTTAGTAAATCTTTTTCGAATTTTGATCTTGTAAGCAAGATCTTAAGATCCTTCCAAAAAGGTGGGATCATAAAATAATCGCAATACAAGAGATAAAAAATTTAAATGATTTTCCATTAGAAGAATTAATCGGGTCATTAATGACCTATGAAATGACACTTTTGGAACATTTTGAACCCAATGAGCACTTGAACCACCTTTCAAAGAATAGGAAGGATTTGGAACTCCGGACAAATGAATACCACTTGAGCGATGACTCAAGTGATGAGAATAATGATGAACTTGAACTTCGAACACTAAATCTTAATAAGTTTATTAAATAAAAATCTAAAATAAACAATGAACTTGAACAGAGGAAGAGTCCAAAGAAGAGGAAGACAACCAAGGATGAATCAAGAACTTCCAAAGGTGAAATGGCGAATTGGGCTTTGACGGGCTTCGACTACAAGGTAAGTAACTCAACTCTCTTGAATTATTTTGAAATTACTTTAAGTTTTTCATGAGTGCTTAATTTAGATAGTAGGAATAGGAAATAAAAAATTGTTTTTTAAAAATTATATCATGTTTTTCTTTTTAGCATCTTTGAAAAATTAAAAATTTGATCATGAAAAGTATATTGCTAAGGTTTCATGCATATTATGTTTTGAAATGTTGATTTGAAACTATCATTTTAGATTAATATGTTTTTGGTCTAATCATTTTTACGACGAATTAAGATGACATTCTCATGACATATTAAGATAACATAGTGCATGTACATCTATGTATGAATTTCTTGATAGTCTTTTGATGATAGATGTGATATCATGATGTGTTTGGTCTTGACGGCTTCATGACGAAACTTATGTTTCGATTTTAAATGATGATACATGTTTTCACAAAAGACTTGAATACCCTCACATGAAATCAATTGTATGATATGGAAATGAATTTTTTATCCTATTGAGATTAATGAATTTATTTTACCAATCTTGTGAATCTCATGAAAATAAACATGATGAATATTTTGAAAATAAATGAGTGTATCATGCATTTGGTCTTAATGATTTCTCTTGAACATACTTTTTGAAATCATACTTGATGATGAATATCAAGATATTAAAAGGATGTTATCATGGAATCATGCTTGATGATTTGTTTTTTACCTTTCATCTTAAATGTTGACACTTGTTTTATTAAAGGTAAATGCATGCTTATAAGAAGTAAATCACATGAATATAAATTTATAAAAATAAAATGCGATCCTCTATCTTATCGTCTTTTCAATAAATCTATGCTTGTCATGTATGAATTTATTGAATATGACTTTGAGGATGATTTTGGATTTCACAAATGCTTGATTCATACTTATGACATGAGACAAATTTTAAATATGAATCATGTTCAATGCTTCAATCATGTTACATCTCCCTTAATTCATTTTGTTCTCCTAGATTTATTTACCAAAGAGGAGAATCTTCCGAATGAATGAAATGATACAAATGAATCACTTATCGATATATCTTTTTGAAATATCTTTTTAATATGATATTGATAATTTGAGATGCCTGTTGGAATTCATGACATGAGATAATTGAATCCTTGACTTACTCTTTATATGACTTGAAAATAGATCTTGTTTGATGAGTTGTTTTATAAGATTTTGCCTTTATGTCTTGAACTTTCATGCTTATCTTGATTTGGCATATAAAGACTAAGACATGCTTAGATGAAAAAGAATCACTTAAAAAATATCTTTCCCATCTGATCAAGATTAATGATTTTATGATATTTTGTGAATCTCGAAATTGATTTTGATGACTTGATTATGAGTTTCAAGTTAACGATTTGACTTTAATGAGCTTTATCAAAATCATAATCTTGATCTTGCAAAATTGGAATCACAAATAATATCTTTTGGTATTCATAAATTGATACTCACAATATGAAAGTATTGGTATTCATGACTTGAATTTGATTGAAACATTGCATGCTTAAATTAATCATTCTCTTATGTTTCAAAAATTCTTTAAATACCTTATGTGATGATTGAAAATTAATTTGCTTTATAATGAATCATGAATCATGACTTAATCTATGATATTGATATATTTTAATCATGATTCTTGGTTGTATAATTCTTTTGCTCTATTAAAAAGATTTGTCAAATGAATCATGTCCTTCTTGAATTTTCTTGATATCATGACATGATTTTGTAATATGGCTTGTATAATGATTAAATTTTTTAGTCATTGATTTAACTCTTCTTTTCGATAATGATAAAGGGGGAGTTAGTTTACTAGCCTGCATATTTCAAAGCAAGGAAAATTTGCTAGCTCGATCATTTCATTGAAAGAACTTGCTATCATGAACACTACCAAGTAATTGCAAATCTTGCAATATAAAGAGAAGCAAATAATTGCTATCTCGAAAGAAGCAAAAAATACAAAACTTAGAAAACTTGCAATAGAATTGCTCTTGCCATGCTTTGTATCAATAATAGGTTGATATCCTTAAAAGCATCACATTAAATTTTTTAGTGTATCGCAATGTATCACATGTATCGCAAATTGAAAATTTTGAGACTATTATCATATCATGTTTAACAATTGATATCTTTCATGACATGATTTCTTTGCATTGTTGTCTTGTATGTATCATGTGATGATTAAAATATTGATTGATGCAAATTCATAGTTTATGTAAAAGTCTAAATCATTGGTTCCTCTCTTTCTTTTCGGCAATGACATAGGGGAAGAAAGATTGCTCGCTCAAGGCAAATGCTGGCTAGCTTGTACTCTTCCCTTCTTTTCGACAAAAACAAAGGGGAGAAAGCTTTTGCTAGTTAGAACATGCAAAGAAAAACAAAGTGCAATCTTGCACAAGAAGCAAGTGTTGAATTGTCATGATTGAACCTAAGAATCTTGCTATGCTTTTGTGCTTATATGTTGTGATTGAAAACTAGCTTGTATGTAGTAAAACTTGCATATCGTAAAAATTGCTAGCTTGTAGCCTAAAGAGAAGCAAACAGTTGCTATCTCAAGAAAAGTGAACATGCTAAAACTTGCACATCTTTAATTGCTAGGTTGCATGATGATAAAATTTGATACTATGTTTATCATGCAATGATTTGAACTTTTTTCCTCTAAACACATTAGAGTAGGAACTTCTCCTTTTTGTTGATGATAAAGGGGAGAAGTATGATGTTATACATAAGTTTATGATGACGTGTTGCAAGTATTCATTATGAATATTGCAATGACTTGAATTCAGTTTGAATTCAAGGTTCTATCAATATGGCATATTGATAGGGGGAGTTTGTTTAGACTCTGGGAGTTAAGTTTAACTCCGTCATCAAGTGGTTGTCATCATAAAAAAGGGGGAGATTGTTGAATCTCGTATTTTGATGATGAAACCACTTGATATATGTTTATGTTTTAATCTATGTTTTGAGTGATGCAGGATGCTTCGATCAGGATAAGACAATTAAAGCAAGAAAAATAATGTTGTGCCAGAGGAACATGTCAGAAGATTGGACATCGGGCCAATGGATCGGTCGACGTATCGACAAAAGGTTTCGGGCCGTGGACTCGGGCATCGGACTAAGAAGAGAGGGTATTGTGCCAAGGATATCAGAGTTGCAGAGTCAATTGACCGATTGGGCAATAGGTCGCAGGAGAGGACGATACGCTGAATAATCAGATGAAGCGTCGAGGGACCAATGACATGTCGGACAACTTGGTTAATTGCTTAGGATTAATTGTCTCGATTGAAGTTTTGTTTTAAGTGTACGAGATTAACTACGATGGAAGTAAGACATGCAGCAGGAGTTGCGTCGGAGTCAAGACCATGATCATGTTGGGAGTTCGAGAGTTCGAGAGTTCGACGAAAGTCCGAACGGTCATCGGAGGTTCTACGGGAACAAATCCGAGAAATCCAGGAGCTTGCCAAAGAAGCTTGTCGGAACTCGCCAAGTGGATCATCACAAGTTCAGGAGTTTGCCGGAAGTCCGTCGGAGCATCACTGAAGGTTCGTCGGATGTTCGCCGGAAGTTCGCCGGAAGAAGCGATTGACGCACCGGAGCAAGTTGCAGTAAATATCTTAAGAAATATCGTAGTTAGCATGTAGATTAAGTTAGGAATGGGAGGTGATCCCATTAACTTAATCTGGGGGCAATTGAGCTCTTGATAGACCCAAATTAGGCCGAATGGATCAACCCATTCGGACTAGAATTCCTGTTAGGCGGTGGCATCGCTAGGGTCGACGGTGGCACCGCCTAGGAGATGGTCTCTCAGGAAAGCTGGGCAGTGCAACTGCCCAGATCAAGCGGTGGCACCACCTGTGCTCAGTCTCCGAGCGAGACTAGGCAGTGCAACCGCCCCAGTCAGGCGGTGGCACCGCCAGAGCTCAGTCTCTGAGCATTGTCAGGCGGTTGTATCACCCCAGTTAGGAGGTAGTACCGCAAGAACCTTGGAAATCCGGGAGGTGACATTTTTTAGCTCCAAATTCAAACCAGTTTGGGGCCTATATATACCCCACCCTTTCCTACATGAAAGGGCAACCAAAAGGAACCAAAAACTTGATCTTACTCTGTGATTTTAGAGCTCAAAAGTGTTTTAAAGGCTAGAAGTTCTCCTCTCTTTTTTCTTCCAAGTTTTGATCTTTCAAGAGAGGAGAGAAAATTCTGTAAGGGTTGTCTCCTAAGCCCGTCAAAAGGAGTGAAACTGTAAAAGGGTGATTGGCCTTCGCCTATTGAAGGAAGGCCTCTAGTGGACGCCGGTGACCTCGTAGGAGGAGGAAGTCGAAAGTGGATGTAGGTCACGTTTGACTGAACCACTCTAAAATCTGGTTTGCATTTCCTTCTTGCTATTTATCTTAACTGCAAACTACCTTCATATGTGCTTTACTTCCTCATTACTTTTGCTGCACTCCTTTACGAACTCGCTTTCAAGTTAAGTTTCCGAAAACGGTTTTACGTCGGAAACGATTTTATCGTACGAATGTAATTTTAATCGTCGAAGGTTTTCCGCTGCACTAAATTACCTCCCCCCCCTAGTGCTCTTGATCCTAACATAGTATAGTTTACAACTAGCACATGAGAATATCTAAGAATCAATTTAAATTTTTTGATAAGTCATTAGTTGACATTTTAAAATGATTTTATTTGAGAAATTTAAGATTATATCCTCAAAATAAATGATAAAGTTGTAAGCTCAAGACTCATAATATTTTGTGTATTACTCAAGGAGTAGGTAATACTAAAATAATGACGAAGCATAAGTCCACCTGACTTTATAATTATTATATAAACTAATAAAAGAATATCTTCACAATAAAGTGTTACTTTTGTAGCAAATAAATTTATATGAAGAAGAAATATACTATAAGATTTGATTTGAAATAAAAAATGTATAAATATAACCTTTATATGGTTCAAATCAAATATTACAATTATTATTGATGGATTAATTTGATGCTTCATCATATGTTATCAATAATAGATATTCACTAAAATAAAAAGAAAAATGAAGAGGGATAAAACCAAAAGAGAATGAGATATTTATCAATGTAGAGAATCATCTTAAAGTGAAAGTGATATTAATTTATATTTATCGTTTATATTTAAAGATGATTCAATTTGATAAATCTTAAGAATCTATGTTGTGTTCTTATAATTCTGGGAAATTGAGTTCTTTACCTAGAATTGTTAGAATATTATTTCCCTTTTGACGGTTGTAAACTTACTGTGATTCAATAAAATTAACCTTTGAATTCTGTATAATAGTCTATATAGAATTAATATGAATCATAAGTTTACAATAATCCTACAATTAAATATTGAAGTGAAATATAGTTTTATAAACTCCTTGAGGTTATGTTTATTACTCTATGCTTTTGTCTCATTAAAGAGAGACATTTTATCACCATATAAATAATCTGTTGAGATATGATTATATATATATATCTAATTCATGTAAAGTCTATGACCGTTTACACTTTGAAGTGTATATAAATGAAGTTAATAGACAATTAGATAGAAAAGTTAAGATCATCATATTTGACAAGGGTGATAAATTTTATGGTATTTATGATGAACCCAATTATAATTCTTTTGCTAATTTTTAGAAAAATAAGATATATGATTTACTAAATATGTTACAGCATAATATGATTGCTGAAAGATATCATCGTACCTTATAGATATGGTTAAGAGCAATGATAAGTTATTCTTTTGTACCTAAATCAATATGAAAAGAAGCTCCAAGGACAACAATGTATATCTTAAATAGTGTTCCTAGTAAGTAAATTATATGACTTTTTTTAAGTTATGAAATGATAGGAAACCTAACTTAAGATATTTACATATTTGAGATTGTTCTATCGAGATAATGATCTTCAACTCACATAAAAGAAAATTAGATTTAATAATTATTTTTAAATATTTTATTATCTATTAAGAAAAGTTTAAAGGGGTACATATCTTATTGCTCTAATCATAGTACGAGGACAATTAAATATGGTAATATAAGATTCCTATAAAATAATAAATGGAAATGAAATTCTCGAAATTTAATTTTGATATAGAGGAGATACAAGTTAATACTCCTTTATTATTCGAGAGATTATTGTTACTTAAATCATTAAATGATTTGATAAAAGTAAACAACAAAATAACATTACTAAACTCCCATATTATATTGATATAATTATTAATGATCTTGTAGAACAACCATAATTGACAACTTTGAGAATATCTCAAAGGGGAGGGAATTATATCATTTATGATTATTATATTACATATCTACAAGAATTATATTATGATATAGGAATCAGAATGTATCCTTATTGTTGTCACGGGTCATGAAAAGTAATGATTCTGAAAAGTAATATGATGCAATAAAAGAAGAGTTAAAATTAATAACCAGAATGTTGTATGATAAATTTATCGAATTATCCAATAATTGTAAAAGAGTCTATTATATAAATGTGACTCAAAGGACAATGTCGAATGATATAATGGTCAGACTTGTGGTTAAAAATTTTACTCATAAAGAATGTATCGATCATAACGAGATTTTTAATGAACTCATTAAGAATGATCATTACATTAGTGATTCATTATGAGTTTGAGTTATATCATAATGATATGAAAACATTTTTAAAAGATCTAGCTTTATAAGGGTTACTCTAAATGATTTACAAAGAAAATGAAAGAAATATAAAGTTTGGTATGCAAATTCAGGAATCCATTTATGACCTTAAACAAGCTTCAAGATAATGATATATAAAGGTTCTTGATATCATTATTTTTAGATTTAAGATAAATACTATTAATCATTATTTATATCAGTGGGAGCAAGTTTATTATATTGGTCTTATATATGGATAATATTTTGTCTTACCAATACTGATATTGATTTATTATACTGAATCAAGAATTTGTCACTAAGAGTTTTAAGATGGTTGATATGAATGAGACATATTATATTATTAACATTAAGTAATTCAAGGATAGACCTAAATGATTATAAAGACTGTCTTAGAAAGGATATATCAATTGAGTCTTGAAAAGATTTTAATATACAATTTTATTTAGTAAATCATAAAAGCAAAATTTTAGTTAATAGTAAATGCTTGAAAATGACTTGAAAAGAATAAGATAAAGAAGATATTCTTTGTATATGTGCAGTTGGAAGTCTATGCTCAAGCCTTTGTTAGAAAAGATATCCGTTTTTATAATTAAAATATTAGATATATATTGGAGTTACCAAGAAGTAAAAACACTGAGGACTACAAAGAAAGTAATAAGATATCTGTAAGGGACAAAGGATTATATGCTCATATGTATGAAATTATATCAGCTTGAAATAATGGTATTTTTCAAATGCTAATTATATAAATTGCCTCGATAATAAGAAATCCACCTTACCGTTAATATCTATGTCAATTAGAGGGGTAATTTATTATTATTAATAATAGAAGTTGATTTTGTGGCATGCTTTGAGGTCACTAATCAAATTTTTGATTGTAAAATATTTATCTCAGGACTTGGTGTAGTCAGACTCAATTACCAAGTTGTTGAAGATATTTATGACATTACAATAGTTTTTTTCTCTAAGAATGACAAGTACTATTGCATCTATATGTATTATGGTATAAAGTACTTGATGGTTAGAGAAGATGAGTCCAGAAACATATAATGCCAATTAATTACTTGAGTTTCACTGTATTGATTGCTGATCCATTCACTTAAGACTTACAGTCTAAAGTATTTTAAAAGAACATGTTCTTATGATTGGGTATGTGAGCAACCCATAAAGGATATGGTGATGCATATTTGAGTGGATACTATAATTGACATTTTTACTTACGTACTTAAAGTTATTTGTTTCTGCTATCCTGTTCACAATTATGTATGTACATATTATGGTTGAATGTGATGATAGGATTATCTTGACAAAACAAATTATAGGGGTCATTTTGGACTGCATTAGGAAAGGCTAACATTATTATGGTACATAGAAGGAAGTGTGACATTGAGAGCACATAACCGCTATGACTTATATTGTTAGTCAAACTTAATGTATTATTATTGGCCTATTTTCTAAAATTCACCTGTGTGTATATAGTTTTTCCAAAAATTTCAGAATCCAATTGAGTCAAATTGTTTTTAAATAAATTTTATTTATTTATTTTTGATTTTAAGTCTTTTCGTATCTTATCAATTATTAGGCTAAGTGGGAGATTAGATGATGTGGCCATATTTAATTAGGTAAGATATATTATAGATATGATTGGATTCTGATTATGGTTATTGGCCAATAGAAAAGAAGTTAAAATATGATTCCTTAGGAGATAACCTTGATGGGAGGAACTCTCTTAATAACTTATCCTAGATCCTCTACTCTCGTCTATAAATAGACAAGACCTCTAGGGGCTAAGTGTGCATCTGAGTAGCATCTCAGTAATTGAGAGATTAAAGTTTTTCTTTCAATCTCCCTCTCCTCTAATCCCCTAATCCATTAATCTAGGTGATTCCGTAAAAAGATAGGAAGAGAGGAGAAGGATCTAGTTCTCTTTACAGATCCTTGCAGATTGATATTTAAGATCCGAAGATGAAGCGCTTGATTGATATTTCAGATTCGAAGATGAAGCGCTTGTAGATCAAATAAGATTTATTCTTTTGAACAACAAAAAAAGTACCATCGTAATATTGTCAGATCTAATTTATTTGATTTTAATCTTAACATAAAATTTTTTCGGCCCTCCATGGCTGCAATCTTTCACCATTCGCTGCCAGAAGAGTTCTCTCACCTCATAAAGCTTTGGAAGCCAAGGTTGCGGAGGCTTTTAACAAAGCCGCTGATGCTGCTACAAAAATCGAGGGAAGTTTTCTGCCCGATGATGATGATCCTAAATGGACGAGTGTTTTTTTTTTTTGTTGTTGTTTGAGAAAGGGGCCCCCGAAGCTCGCAAGAAACCTCCATAGATTACTTGTCTGCCTCATCTCACTACTCTTAAACACACCAAAAAAAAAAATCAAAAACTCTTTCTGATGCTACTGTACATGTTTGGAACCTCTACTTTTGCTCAGCATGTTTATATTATCCGCAAGCAGCAGCACAATATTTCACTGCTGGATCTTCTCGAAACTCATTTACAAGAATCTGACAATGTTGCCTTCCTATGGCACCATGGGAGTAACTGGGAAGGATGTTTCACTCGTGCCCGTGGAAGAGCTGGTGGCATTCTTGTGGCTTGGAGGTCTGGTAAGCTCAGACCCTCTTTGGTATTCTCCTGTGATCAATCAATTAATCTGTTGGTGAAAAAACAAGGTAAATCCACTTGACACCTCACTGTAGTTTATGTGAGCATGTGTTCTTCCCCTCACAATGGAATATGGTAACTGCTATTGACATTGATGATTTTCCTTGGTTTCTATATGGCGACATAATCTGTATTTCATCTTTTAATGAAAAGTTGGGTGAAAAGTCTTTTCTTTTTAATAATTTTGTAATTTTTTTTTTAATTTTATATTTAAAGTTGGTTTGATTGATTTGGGTTTTCGGGAGTATCATTTTATTTGGTGTAACAATACAACGGAAAATTTTCACGATTTCAAAAGACTTATTTCGATTAAAAATGATTCCGACGAAAATGGTTTTGATTCAATCCATTTCGGAAAAAAATTTGAACTTGAAAACTTTTGTAAAATTAAAACCGATATTGGAAGGTGTTTACTTTAAAGCATATGTAGGCGTAGTAAATTGCTCAAAGTAAATGTAAACCGAGTTTTAGAGTGTTTCGGTCAATGTGACCTACATCCACTTTCAGATTCCTCCTTCGACGAGGTCATCAGCGTCCACTAAAGACCTCCTTCAATAGGTAAAGACCGAACACATCTTTACAGTACTTGTTCCTTTTTTTGGGTTTAGGAGATGAACCCTTACAAGTCTCACTCCTCTTTCTTAGATGGTTATAAGGTTAAAAGATGAAGGAGGAGAACTCTAACTTTTACAACACTTTAAAACTCAAGAACTCAAGATTATACCAATATGTTTCGTGCTCTTTCATGCAGAAAAGAGCCCAGTTGGCCCAAATCAACCCTGGTAAGGGCCCAGTTGGCCCCTAATTAAGTTACTGGGATTACCTCCCAATCCTAACTTAATTTATGCTCTAACTACGATAATTAAGACATGATCATAGCTCTTTTTATTCCGGTGCGTTAATTGCTCTTCCGGTGAGCTTCCCACGTACTTTTGATGAACATCCGACGAACTCTCGACAATTCTCCGATGGACTCCCGGCAAGCTCTTGAACTTTACGACGATCTTCTTGGCAAGTTCCGACGAGCTTCTTTGGCAAGCTCCTGGACTTCTCGGTTGGTTCCGGTAGAACTTCCGATGAACGTTCGGACTTCCGATAAACTCTCGAACTCCCAACGTGATCTCGATCTTGACTCCAGCACAACACTTGTTTTATGTCTTACTGCTATCGTAGTTAATCCTACACACTTTTCTTAACATATAGATTAGATCAAACAAATTACAATTGACTTCATCATCAAAATCTGAGATTCAACAATCTCCCCCTTTTTTATGATGACAATCAATTGATGATGGAGTTAACTTTAACTCCCCCTATTTGTATGTCATACTTGAGAAAAGACACTCTTGAATTCAAAGCCTTTGAATTCAAGTATCAAATTGATAAGTTAGATTCATTTAAACTTATCGATATGCACATGATGTCAAGGCATGACATCTATTTTTAAATATGATATTTCAAATATGAAAATGACAAAGATAGCAATTTATCATTCTATGACAAGATATCAATTGTAAAATAGCAAGTTAAGCTCTAAATATCTTATCATAATGAAGAAAATTTATCAAGTACACATTTCAAGTATATATAATGAAATACATTGCATACATTTGTCATCGATTTACCATATTTTGGTATTATTTCTTCTCTTTTGTCATTAACAAAAAGGAGAATGATTCAACAATGGCGAAATGCATTATATATATTTGTCATCAATTTATCACATTTTGGTATTATTTTTCACCCTTTGTCATCAACAAAAAGGAGAATGATTCAACAATGCAAGTGGTAATAATTCATATCATATTTTAATTTGTAAAAATTCATATCAATTATATTTTAAGTATTCATGGTATCATTCAAAAGTTATGTGAAATAGCTTTTATCAACTTCTCTCATTTTTTTCATCAAAACTATGCATGAAGAAGGAAAGAAGGAGGAAATCCATTAAGAACCCTCTATGTGAAATGATTTGAATCAAGTTAAAAATGATAAAAGAGTTCCATTAAATCATGCTTCAATTTTCATAAGGATCAATATATTCATGTGAAATCAAATCCTCACTCTTGCAAGTGTTCATCTAAAAAAAAATCATAAAAAATTCTTTCTTCATTAAGAAAGAATTCATGTGAAAGAATCATCATATGAAGAATAAAAGAAATTCTACGAATAAACCTTCATAATGAGAGGAGCATCATATCAAGTCCATTTCTCATTAAAAATTCACAAGAGATAAACTCATGAGAGATGCAAATGTTAATTAATTCCATGTATAAAAAATCATTAAGTGATGGAGCAAGGGTATGAAGTGAACTTGATATGGCATAAACTCATGAAAGCTCCATTCAAGAAGATAGTCCGAAAAAGCAAAAATATAATAACTCATGCATTCGGACAAATTAACATTCCTAATTCTCTTCTAATAAAATCATATTATTCTTCACTTAAAAGTTTTGTAAAGATATCGGCTAATTGATGTTTTGTATCAATAAACTCTAAGATTACATCATGATTAGTGACATGATCTCATATAAAGTGATGCCTAATATCAATATGTTTTGTTCTAGAGTGTTGAATGATATTTTTTGCTAAATATATTACACTTGTGTTATCACATTTTATAGGGATATTTTTGAGATGAATCTTATAATCTTCTAAAGTATTTTTCATCCACACAACTTATGCACAACATGCACTAGCTGTAATATACTCAGCTTTGGTTGTAGATAGTGCAACCGAGTTTTGTTTCTTGGTCTACAAGTGCGTGTCCTAAAAATTGACATGTTTTGGATGTGCTTTTTCTATCTAATCTACATCCAGCAAAATCCGCATAAGCATATGCAATTAGTTCAAAGTTCTCAGATTTTGGATACCATAATTCTAGATTTATGGTACCTTTAAGATATCTAAGAATTCTCTTAAGTGCTTTAAGATGAGATATCTTAGGATTAGATTGAAACATAGCATAAAGACTTATACTAAACATGATATCCGGTCTAGTTGCGGTGAGGTATAGTAAACTTCATATCATACCCCTATAGGCTTTGTGATCAAAACTTTCTCTACTTTTATCAATGTCTAACTCAGTGGAGGTACTCATGGGAGTATTGATAGCCTTTGAGCTATCCATATTAAAACTTTTTAGCAAATCTAAAGCATATTTTATTTGACTAAGAAAAATACCACTAATTAGTTGTTTGATTTATAAGCCTAAAAAGAAAGTTAATTCCCCTATCAAACTCATTTCAAATTCAACACTCATACTTTTAACAAATGATTCACAAAGAGATTCATTTGTGGAACCGAAAATAATATCATCAACATAAATTTGAACAATAAGAAAATTATTTTTAAAATTTTTGATAAACAATGTACTATCTGTTGAATATCGTATTTTGATGATGAAACTACTTGATATATGTTTATGATTTAATCTGCGTTTTAAGTGACGCAGGATGCTTCGATCAGGATGAGATAATTAAAGCAGGAAAATCATGTTGTGCCGGAAGAACATGTCAGAAGATTGGACGTCGGGCCGGTGGATCGGTCGACGTATCGATAGAAGGCTTCGGGCCGTGGACTCGAGCATCGGGCCAAAAAGAGCGGGTATTGTGCCAAGGATATCGGAGTTGCGGAGTCAACTGGCCGATTGGGCAATAGGCTGCAGGAGAGGACGATGTGCCAAAGAATCAGATGAAGCGTCGAGGGACCAATGACATGCCAGACAACTTGGTTAATTGCTTAGGATTAATTGTCGTGATCGAAGTTTTGTTTTAAGTGTGCAGGATTAACTACGATGAAAGTAAGACATGCAGCAGGAGTTGCGCCGGAGTCAAGACAATGATCACGTTGGGAGTTCGAGAGTTCGACGGAAGTTCGGACAGTCGTCGGAAGTTCTGCGGGAACAAATCCGAGAAGTCCATAAGCTTGCCAAAGAAGCTCGTTGGAACTCGCCAAGTGAATCGTCGCAAGTCTAGGAGTTTGCCGGAAGTCCGCAGGAGCATCACCGAGGGTTCATCGGATGATCGACGAAAGTTCGCCGGAAGCTCGCCGGAAGAAGCGATTGACGCACCGGAGCAAGTTGCAGTAAATGTCTTGGGAAAAATCATAGTTAGCATATTGATTAAGTTGGAAATAGGAGGTGATCCCATTAACTTAATCTTGGGGCAATTGGGCCCCTGAAAAACCCAAATTGGGCCGAATGGATCAACCCATTCGGACCCTGATTTCTGCCAAGCGGTTGAATCGCCCAAGGCAGGAGGTTGCACCGCCTGGGCTCAGTCTCCGAGCAAGACTGGGAGGTGCAACCGCTCCAGCCAGGCGGTGGCACCGCCTGGGGCTCAGTCTCCGAGCGAGACTGGGCGGTGTAATCTCCCCTGACAGGAGGTGGCACCGCCTGAGCTCGGTCTTCGAGCTCTGTCAGGAGGTGCAATCGCCCCTGACAGGAGGTAGCATCGCCCAGAGGCTCAGTCTTCGAGCTCTGCCAGGCGGTGCAATCGCTCCAGTCAGGAGGTGCAACTGCATGATCCCGAAATTCCGGGAATTGACAGTTTTGAGCTCCAAATTTGAACTGGGTTGGGGCCTATAAATACCCCACCCATTCAGCACTGAAAGGGTATGAACTTACACCGAAATCTTGATCTTTTTCCGTGATTCTTAGAGCTCAAAATTGTTGTAAAGGACAAAAGTTCTTCTCCGTCTTTTCTTCCAAGTTCTGAGTTGTAAAGAGAGGAGAGAAAATTCTGTAAGGGTTGTCTCCTAAGCCCGTCAAAAGGAGTGAAACTGTAAAAGGGTGGTTGGCCTTCGCCTATTGAAGGAAGGCCTCTAGTTGACGTCGGTGACCTCGTCGGTGGAGGAAGCCAAAAGTGGAGTAGGTCAAGATTGACCGAACCACTCTAAATCTCAGTTTGCATTTACTTTGAGCATCTTATCTTTACTGCAAACCTCCTCAATAGCTTACTGCCTTCTGTGTTTTTACGAACGTGTTTCAAAGTTCAGTGCTTTCCGAATCGAGGTTTAAGACGCAAATCGGTTTTATCGTACGAACGTCGTATTTCAGTTTGCGCTTACGTTCTGATTTCCATCATAACTGCAAACTGTGTTCATATCTTTGCTGCATCTCTCCTAGTCAAAAGTTGAAGTGATTTACAAATCGACTTTCTTACCAAAATCACTTCTATCGAACGAACGCAGTTTTCGATTTTAATCGCAGAAGGTTTTCCGCTGCACTAATTCACCCCCCCCCCCTCTTAGTGCTCTTGATCCTAACAATTGGTATCAGAGCCCGATATTTCTCATTTCGGATTTACACCTGAGAGAAATGGCTCTTCATGGCTTTCAAGAGGGCTTATCGGTCTTACGTCCACCGTTGTTTAACGGATTGGACTACACTTATTGGAAAACTCGAATGAGAGTTTTCTTGATTTCTATGAATTTGGATTTATGGAATATTGTTGAAAACGGTTTTCAACTTCCCTCTAAACCGATGAACGAATGGTCGGATTTGGAGAAGAAGTATTTTTCTTTAAACGCAAAGGCTATGAATGCCTTTTTTTGCGCTTTGGACAAAAATGAGTTCAATCGGATTTCTATATGCGACACGGCTTTTGACATTTGGCGAGCACTTGAAATCACGCACGAGGGAACTAGTAGAGTCAAAGACTCGAAAGTTAACATTTTATTGTATGATTTTGAGCTTTTTCGAATGCAACCAAGCGAGACTATAGGCGACATGTACACCCGTTTCACGGACGTCGTCAATAGTTTAAGAGCTCTTGGAAAATGTTTTTCGGATTTTGAACTCGTAAACAAGATTTTGCATTCTCTTTCTAAGAAGTGAGATTCAAAAGTAACTGCAATACAAGAAGCTAAAAACCTAAACAACTTACCACTTGAAGAACTAATTGGTTCGTTGATGACATATGAAATGGTGCACAATGCACATGATGAACAAAATCACCTTCCAAAGAACAGGAAGGATTTGGAACTCCGGACAAATGAATACCACTTGAGCGATGACTCAAGTGATGAGGACAATGATGAACCTGAACTTCGAACACTAAATCTTAATAAGTTTATCAAACAAAAATCTAAAATAGACAATGAACTTGAACGAAGGAAGATGCCAAAGAAGAGGAAGGCAACCAAGGATGAATCAAGAACTTCCAAAGGTGAAACGACGAATTGGGCTTTGACGGGCTTCGACTATAAGGTAAGTAACTCAACTCTCTTTAATTATTTTGAAATTACTTGATGCTCTCATGATGTATTTTCTTTTTAAGTTTAGAATTAATGTTTAAAAAAAAAATTATTATGATCATGCTAATAATTTCGAAAATGATAATATTACATATTTTATGATAAACAAACAAAATGATTTTGATTGAAAATATGAAATCATGGTTAAGAAGTAATAATGTGTATCATGGTGATGTCCATTGTTATTTCTCGATTTTGAGTATATTAAATCATGTTTAATTTGAAGTTATGATATTTTTGAAATTATGTATGATGATTCTTGATAATTATGGATTATCGATTTTCATGATAATAACAGTGGCTTTAAAAACTGATGCATGTTTGATATAAATGAAATAGGCATGGTTATATGAAATAGTGTAAGTGTCATGCTTGACGATTGTATACTCAATGATGCATAATGATGTAATAAAAACACTAAATATTTGGATACTATGATTTATGATTTTATGCATGAGATTTTAAAGTTATACATGATAATTTTTGTGACTTATTGATCTTGATGGTTTTATGATGAAATTCATTTTACGATCCTAAACGTTGATGCATGTTTTCATTTGACATAAATGAAAAGGCATGCTTACATGAAATCGATCACTTAAGATGAAACACTTAAAAAAGGAAAAAAAATATATTATCAATGAAATCATGAATCTATTTATGTTATAAATTTTGTGAGCCATAAAAATGATTTTGATGATTTAAATTTGAAATGAGTTTTATCAAAATCATGATCATGATTTGTCAAATTGAATGAATTGAAAATGAATGATGATTTTTCTCTTGAATGATTGTGACCTGTATTCCGTGTTTTCATGATATGATTTTTATGCAATTCTTTGTATTCATGAAAGGTTTATCTCATCACCCAATTATTTTCTTCTTGATATTCCTTATGTGATGATATGAATACATAAAATATTCATTAATTTATTTTGATGTATACAAATGAAAAGTTATGATCATGCATGATAGGATATAATTTAACAAAATTGATACCATCATGATATGAAACATTTATGATTTGCAATGATGCACGCAATACTTGAGCTTTTTAATTATGATGTGATGTATTGCATATGATGTGAATCATGATTTAAAATGCTATGAGTTGTTGCTAAAATGAAGTATTATAAATGTTGATTTAATGTCATGAATGCTCTAAATGATGAATGTTGGTATCATGATCAAAATGAAGTGATAAATACTTAAAAATATTGATTTAATGTTCGATATCATGAACACTTGAAAATAGTGATAAATACTTTGAAAATAAATGTTTGTATCATGTTAGATGGTTTGACATATTGTGCATGATAAGCTATAAAGATGATTGAAACAATAATTGAAATAATAGGAATGATGATTTGGAATAATATAATAATGAGTTTATATATGATGATAATGATGCATGCAATGATGAAATATTCATGATAAAATAATTGTTTTGACTTTCAAGACTTGAATTTTCATCAATGCTATTTACCTTTGTCATAATTTAGAAATTAACGTAAAGGGTCTTCCCTTCTTTTTGACAATGACAAAGGGGGAGCAAAACATGCTTGAAAGCTAATTTACTAGCTCATATAATTCAAAAAAAAAAAGGAGAAAGAAAATAATTACACTTCTTAAAAGAAAAGGAATTGCTATCACCAAGAAGTGCTATCTTACAAATCTCAAGATGCACAAATACAAACATGCAAAATTTGTAATTTTGCACATCATTAAAATTTATGATGCTTTGGTGATTATGCATGTTCTAAAATGTTATAAGATTCACTAGCTTGCATGATGTAGAACTTGCTATATTAAACATCACCAAGGAATGATATCTTGCAGAAGCAAAAAGTTAACTTGCACATGTAGCAAAACTTATATTTCAAGAAGCAAGAGTTGAACATCTCAAAATTAATAGCTTGCGTGTCTTAAAATTCTAAACTTGCCATTGTACTACCATGATGATGAGCATGCCTTATCTTCATGATTGTATTTGAAAAACTATGGCAAAAATATGTCATAATGATTGAACGTGTTAAAATTATTTTTTGAACTTTCTTGATTGAATGATCAAATCACTTGATTGGCATAATGATTTTACACAATTACATGTTGGAAATTATGTGCTTGAATACAAAACTTCCATGATAACAAGCATGCTTTACCTTCATGATTGTAATTGAATATCTATAGCAAAACCTTGTCCGAATGCAAGAAAGAGTTAAATTTCATTTTCGAATTCTCTTGATCCTAACATATCAAGTTTACTCTCTTCCGAACTTAACAAGCATATATCATATCAAGTTTAGTTCATATCATTGATTTTTGACATATGTAATCAACTAGCAAAAACATCTCTCATACACATATCATGTGAAAAATATTTTTTTGGAGAAATGGATTTGATGAATATGGATGAAAGTGTTTTTACTTGCAAGGATTTGTTTCATATACATATCTTGATCCTTATAAAAATGAAGCATGATTTAATCTCTCATCGATTCTAACTTCACTCGAAGTAAACTCACAAATAGCATGTATCACAAATAGTCTTCCTCCTTCATGCAAAAAGATAATAACAGATAAATAAGGAAGAAGTTTTCAAAGCTATCTCCATGTCATGTTTTCCTTGAGATGTTTGTATAATTGATATCCTATCACTCACTGTTGGAAAATGACATGAACCTAGTTATGACATGAATAATTACAAGCACTTATGCTTAAAATTTGCTTATATCGTTCTCTGTTTTATTGATGACAAAGGGGGAGAAATATATGAATTGATGCTATGAACACTGATGCTATGCTTGCATCATTAAGAAATATATGAATTGATATGATTGCCATATTTGCAATGCTTGCATCATCAAGAGATATATGAATTGATGCTATGATTGCCAAACTTGCATTATGCCATATTTGCATCATGCGTTAAGATATCAAGAACTTGTATCGTAATTTTACGCGTTGATATCTTACCATGTGATGAAATGCTACAATTGATAAACACTTGAAATGTTTGCGTTATGATATCAAAAGCTTACATCGTAATTTTACATGTTGATATTTGATAATAGCAAACTTGCATGATGATAAAACTTGATATTATGTTTTTCATGCAATGAGTTGAACCAATATCACAAACACTTGATTGTGGTACTTCTCCTTTTTGTTGATGACAAAGGGGGAGAAGTATGTTGATGACATGACATGTTATGCATAAGTTTATGCATAAGTTCATGATGACGTGTTGCAAGTATTCATGATGAATATTGCAATGACTTGAATTCAGTTTGAATTCAAGATTCTATCAATATGATATATTGATAGGGGGAGTTTGTTTAAACTCCGGGAGTTAAGTTTAACTCCGTCAACAAGTGGTTGTCATCATAAAAAAGGGAGAGATTGTTGAATCTTGTATTTTGATGATGAAACTACTTGATATATGTTTATGATTTAATCTGCATTTTGACTGACGCAGGATGCTTCGATCAGGATGAGACAATTAAAGCAGGAAAATCATGTTGTGCCGGAGGAACATGTCAGAAGATTGGACGTCGGGCCGGTGGATCGGTCGACGTATCGACAGAAGGCTTCAGGCCGTGGACTCGAGCATCGGGCCAAAAAGAGCTGGTATTGTGCCAAGGATATTGGAGTTGTGGAGTCAACTGGTCGATTGGGCAATAGGCTGCAGGAGAGGACGGTGCGCCGAAGAATCGGACGAAGCGTCGAGGGACCAATGACATGCCGGACAACTTGGTTAATTGCTTAGGATTAATTGTCTCGATCGAAGTTTTGTTTTAAGTGTGCAGGATTAACTATGATGAAAGTAAGACATGCAGCAAGAGTTGCGCCGGAGTCAAGACAATGATCACGTTGGGAGTTCGAGAGTTTGACGGAAGTTCGGACAGTCATCGGAAGTTCTGCGGGAACAAATCCGAGAAGTCCATAAGCTTGCCAAAGAAGCTCGTCGGAACTCGCCAAGTGAATCATCGCAAGTCCAAGAGTTTGCCGGAAGTCCGCAGGAGCATCACCGAGGGTTCATCGGATGATCGACGGAAGTTCGCCGGAAGCTCACCGGAAGAAGTGATTGACGCACCAGAGCAAGTTGCAGTAAATGTCTTAGGAAAAATCGTAGTTAGCACATTGATTAAGTTGAAAATGGGAGGTGTCCCATTAACTTAATCTTGGGGCAATTGGGCCCTTGAAAAGCCCAAATTGGGCCGAATGGATCAACCCATTCGGACCCTGATTTCTGCTAGGCGGTTGAACCGCACAAGGCAGGAGGTTGCACCGCCTGGGCTCAGTCTCCGAGCAAGACCGGGAGGTGCAACCGCTCTAGCCAGGCGGTGTCACCGCTTGGGGCTCAGTCTCCGAGCGAGATTGGGCGGTGCAACCTCCCATGACAGGAGGTGGCACCGCCTGAGCTCGGTCTTCGAGCTCTGTCAGGAGGTGCAACCGCCCCTGACAGGAGGTAGCACCGCCCAGAGGCTCAGTCTTCGAGCTCTGCCAGGCGGTGCAACCGCTCCAGTCAGGAGGTGCAACCGCCTGATCCTGGAATTCCGGGAATTGACAATTTTGAGCTCCAAATTTGAACTGGGTTGGGGCCTATAAATACCCCACCCATTCAGCACTGAAAGGGTATGAACTTACACCGAAATCTTGATCTTTTTCTGTGATTCTTAGAGCTCAGAATTGTTGTAAAGGCCAAAAGTTCTTCTCCCTCTTTTCTTCCAAGTTTTGAGTTGTAAAGAGAGGAGAGAAAATTCTGTAAGGGTTGTCTCCTAAGCCCGTCAAAAGGAGTGAAACTGTAAAAGAGTGGTTGGCCTTCGCCTATTGAAGGAAGGCCTCTAGTTGACGTCGGTGACCTCGTCGGTGGAGGAAGCCAAAAGTGGAGTAGGTCAAGATTGACCGAACCACTCTAAATCTTGGTTTGCATTTACTTTAAGCATCTTATCTTTACTGCAAACCTCCTCAATAGCTTACTGCCTTCTGTATTTTTACGAACGTGTTTCAAAGTTCAGTGCTTTCCGAATCGAGGTTTAAGACGTAAATCAGTTTTATCGTACGAACGTCGTATTTCAGTTTGCGCTTACGTTCTGATTTCCATCATAATTGCAAACTGCGTTCATATCTTTGCTGCATCTCTCCTAGTCAAAAGGTGAAGTGATTTACGAATCGACTTTCTTACCAAAATCACTTCTATCGAACGAACGCAGTTTTCGATTTTAATCGCAGAAGGTTTTCCGCTGCACTAATTCCCCCCCCCCCCCTCTTAGTGCTCTTGATCCTAACAGTATCGACCTTGCCTTTAGAGAAATTATTTTCAATAAGAAATGAACTAAGTCTCTCATACCAAGCCCTTGGGACTTGTTTTAAACCATAGAGAGCTTTAGTCAATTTAAACACATGATTTGAGAGACTATCATTCTCAAATCCGGGAGGTTGTTCAACATAAACTTCTTCAGAAATAAAACCGTTAAGAAAAATACTTTTAACATCCATTTGAAATAGTTTAAAATTATTACTACTAGCATAGGCAAGGAATATTCTTATAGCTTCTAATCGAGCCACAGGAGCGAAAGTATCTTTATAATCGATACCTTCTTCTTGGTTGAAATCTTTGGTCACTAATCTAGCCTGATTTCGAACCACGATACCAAATTCATCTTGCTTGTTTTTAAAGACCTATTTAGTATAATAACTAAATGGTTATTTGGTCTAGGAATAAGCTTCCACACCTCATTTCTCTCAAATTGATTTAACTCTTCTTGCATTGCAATGACCCATGAATCATCTTTCATGTCTTTATCGATACATTTAGGTTCAATTTGGGAAAGGAAAATGACGTTTTTATAAAAAAATTTAAGAGATGAACGAGTTTGAACCCTTTTCAATGTTTCTCCTATAATTAGCTCCTTAGGATGAGCATCTACATACTTCTATTCCTTTGATAAAAAAGGTTCGAAAGAAGATGCATCCAAATTACTATTTGGAGAAGGGGTTTCATTTAAATTCAAAGCATCAAAATCAACATCATCATCAAGTTTATTCTTAACATCAAAAAATTTATTAAAAAAAACATGAATAGATTCTTCTATAATCAAAGTTCTTTTGTTAAAGATACAAAATGCTTTAGAAACAAAGGAATAGCCAAGAAAAATTCTTTCATCGAATTTTGCATCAAATTTACCTAAGACATCTTTTTCATTCAAAATAAAACATTTACATCCGAAAACTTTAAGAGTATGAAACGTTGGGTTTTTTGTTGTTCCACAATTCATAAAGAGTCTTGGAAAGTAGCGGTCTTACTATAACCCTATTCATAACATAACATGTCGTATTTACGGCTTCGACCAAAATATATTTGGGTAGGCTATGTTCATTCAATATGGTTCTTGCCATTTCTTATAAATTTCTATTCTTTCTTTCTCCTACTCCATTTTGTTGAGGATTTCTTGGAGTAGAAAAGTTATGGTTGTATCCATTAGATTCACAAAATTCTTTGAAATCATGATTTTAAAATTTACCATCGTGATCACTTCGAATTGACGAAATCATAAAATCCTTTTCATTTTGAACAAGTTTACAAAAATTGGAGAAATACCTAAAGCATTCACTTTTGTTTGTCAAAAAATAAGTCCATGAGTATCTACTATAATCATCCATGATGACAAATGCGTATTTGCTACCTCCTAAGCTTGATAGGCTTGATGTAAAAATTGGTCTGAACAAGTCCATATAGATCAATTGCAAAGGTCTAGATGTGCTTATTTGGTTCTTATGTTTGAAGCTACATTTTATTTGTTTTCCTAGTTGACGTACATTACATACATTATCTTTGACGAACTTGATATGAGGAATTCCTCTTACAAGTCCTTTAGATGAAATTTGAGAGATTAGTTTTATGCTAGCATGACCTAATCTCCTATGCCAAAGCTAAGCATCATTATTTAAAATCGAAAAACACATTTCATTACAAAGATCATTAATATCGATAGTATATACATTATTTTATTTTAGAGCAATCATAGATGTGTTTTTATGTGGTTTTTCAATAATATAAGCATTAGATTCAAATCTAACAATATATCTTTTATCACACAATTGACTAATGCTCAGAAGATTATGCTTTAAGCCATCAATTAATAACACATCTTCAATAAAAAAGTTGGATGTGTTACTTATAGTTCATTTGCCAATGATTTTACCCTTGTTGTTATTTCTGAAGGTGACATATCCTTCATCTAAGCTAGTGAGCTTAGAGAATTGAGATGGATCTCTGGTCATATGCCTTGAGCATCTACTATCAAGGTACCATCTCTTGCTCCTAGCTTGTGATGGTATACGTTTCTATGAAAGAGGATGATTTTTAGGTACCCATTTAACCTTGGGTGCCTCAAAAATCGATCGGTTTAACTTGTCATTTTGTATGGAATTCTTTACGGTTCATTTAGGAACCTAAATCAATTTGTATGGACTACACTTCTTAAATGAATAATGATAAGCTACATGTCCAAGTTTGCAACAAAAGTTGTATTTGTTTTGGGGTGAAATATGCAAGATAGGGCTTTTAATAAAGGTAGTTGGATTTTGGTAAGAGCTACTCACAAATTCGATTTTACTTCTTTTATGAACATAACCCTTATTGGCAAGAATCATGTTCAAGGACTTGCTACCAATCTCAAATTTTTCTAAGGTTTCTTTGAGTAGCAAGTTTTCCTTTTTAAGTGTTTCTACTTTATGGCATTTCATACATGGAGCTAAACTATGATTATGCTCAACTTGTAATTACTAACAAGAGAATCATACTCCTTTTTTAAATAATTTATATTTTTTACTAATTGATTTGCATTCATCAAATAAATCATGAAAATCATTTAATAGTTCATCAAATGATAAATTTGCATCAATTGAACTCTTTACCTTATCTCCAATGGCCATTAGTGCATAGTGAGCAACTTGCTCGGTGTTGGTTGGCTCCTCTTCTTCGGAAGCACTTTAGTCGTCCCATGTAGCTTTGAGAGCATTCTTCTTTAGTTGCCTTCTCTTTGCTTAGGGACATTCACTCTTAAAGTATCCCGGTTTCTTGCAATCATAACATATCATTTGTTCTTTCTTAGGTTCAAATTTATTTTTAGTATCATTTTTAAATTTATTTTTTTTTATGAATCTTTTGAACTTCTTTGTTAAGAGTGCCAAGTCATCATCAAAGTCCTCATCACTTGAGTTTGCTTTTAAGTGGTCTTCTTGTGTTTTCAGTGCTATGTCTTTCTTGTTCTTTAGAAGGGTGTCCTCAAGCTCTTCATGAGCTTTATATGTCATTTCATAGGTCATTAGTGACCCAATTAGTTCTTCAAGAGGAAAATTATTTAGATCTTTGGCCTCTTAAATGACTATTACTTTAGGATCCCAACTCTTTGGAAGAGATCTTAAAACTTTATTAACGAGTTCAAAATCCGAGAAACTTTACCAAGTCCTTTTAGACCATTGATAACATCTGTAAATCGGGTGTATATGTCTCCAATGGTCTCACTCGATTTTATATAAAATAACTCGTAAGTGTGCACTAAAAGATTAATTTTTGACTCCTTCACTCTACTAGTGCCTTCATGAGTCACTTCGAGTGTGTGCCAAATATCAAAAGTTGTTTCACAAATCGATACTCGATTAAACTCATTTTTATCTAATGCATAAAATAAGACATTCATAGCCTTGGCATTTAAAGTGAAAGTCTTCTTCTCCAACTCATTTCAATCGTTCATTGGAAGAGAACTTTTGAAAACCATTTTCGATAACGTTCCAAAGCTCAAAATCAATTGAAATTAGGAAGATCCTTATTCTAGTCTTCCGATATGTGTAATCCATACCATTGAACATAGGCAGACATGTAATTGAATGACCCTCTTGGTTGCCGGTAAGTGCCATCTCTCTTGGGTTTTAAAACCAATTGAGAGTGAACCTTGCTCTGATACCAATTGTTAGGATCAAGAGCGGTACTAAGAGGGGGGGGTGGGGGGTGAATTAGTACAACGGAAAACTTTCACGATTTCAAAAGACTTGTTTCGATTAAAACTGATTCCGACGAAAATGGTTTCGATTCAATTCGTTTCGGAGAGAATTTGAACTTGAAAGCTTTCGTAAAATTAAAGCTGATCTTAGAAGGTGTTTACTTGAAAGCGTATGTAGGTGTAGTAAAAGCACAGTAAGGAGGAGAGGCAATTTGCTATAAAAGTAAATTGCTCAAAGTAAATGCAAACCGAGTTTTAGAGTGGTTCGGTCAATGTGACCTACATCCACTTTCAGATTCCTCCTCCGACGAGGTCACCGTCGGCCATGCTTTCAGGGGCTAATTGGGCTATTCAATCCGCCCCTATTAAGGGCCCAATTGGCCCCTAATTAAATTAGTGAGATTACCTCCCAATCCTAACTTAATTTACGCTCTAACTATGATAATTAAGACATGATCACAGCTTTTCTTGTTCTGGTGCGTCAAGTGCTCTTCCGACGAGCTACCGTCGTACTTCCGACGAACATCCGATGAACTCTCGGCAATGCTCCGGTGGACTCCTGGTAAGCTCCTGAACTTTACGACGATCTTCTTGGTAAGTTCCGATGAGCTTCTTTAGCAAGCTCCTAGATGTAACTGCTGGTTATCGGTGCCCAACAAGCCAATCACGTGAGTGATGACACGTGTGACTTGATACAGAATCTTTTTACTTATTATATTTTGGCATATATCACTTTATAATTATTGCATATATATATATATATATATTGTGATGTCCTTGGATTTGTGCAATGGAAATCGGATCGTGATGAGATCACGATAATGAGATCGATTCATCTTTAAACACAGATCCTAAATAATCCCGGTCATAGGTTACTCGAGAGGAACATCGTGATAATCAGATAGACTGGTGTGCTGTATACCCGTCCATATGATGGATGTAGCTGGTCTCATAGCTGCTTATGTAGGGACACTAGGGATACAGTACAGGTGCTCATTGGAGAATGAGTTCACTAATTGATCCGCTTACGGAATGTTGGATGGTTGATGATGCCTTATTGTCAAACAACGATTCCATAGTCCTAGTGGTGTATCTGGTCCTTAGACTTGAGACACCAAGGATGTCCTGTATGAGTGCTCCACTCTTTGATACCAGACTTATGGTTTGGCTGTCCCAGATCTAGTACAGCTGGTCATTGGGAGTGGTAGTTGACCTTATGAGGGCTATTGAGTGTCGATAGAGGATCATCCACTCTCGGCATCATGAGAGGAATATCCCATGTGTTCTTGCTTAGATAGATCCCTGACCAAGGTCATTCGGGTTGAGAGAGAAAGAGTTCTCTGAGAGAATCTATTAGAGCGAGACTCGAGTAGAAACCGTATGGGTCTGACAGCACCATGCTCGATATACGGTCTCAGGGATATTAGATGGATGACGGACTATATGTATACGGTAATTGAGGACAGATAGGTCCCACGGGCAGAGGCGCCTGCCGCCGCTGCTCCCGCGGACGAAACCCCCCCGCAGGGGCGACCGCCCGGCGGGACAGCACCGCTTGCGAGCATTGCCCCGTCGGCAGAACCGCCCGCGGGGGCGCTCACCTGCAACGGCAGCGCCGCCAGCGGGCGTGCCGCCTGCAGACGAGGGTAGTGCCCTCGCCCTACCGCACAAGCTGTCGCCAGCAGGGTGGCGGTGGCGACGACGACGATAGTAGGGGAGTAGGGCATTAGGGTTTTCTGGGCAAAAGATAGTTTTGCCCCTCGGAATATGAGAAATTCCAATTTCTGTCTTTTGTCCAAATTATGAAAATACCCCTATGAATTCAAAAATTCCCTATATGTCCCTGATTTCATAAAATACTAATTAATTAAAAGGTTTAGTTGATTATTATTATTTTTTATTATCTAGTAGTCCTACATGATGATGATTATTTATACATGTGATGTATGATGTGTGGACGGATGATCATGGACCGTGTGATGTTTGTACTTGTGATTATTATTATTGAGGTCTGCGAGCCTCTATTATATTTCTCGTTTATTGTCATGCCTGCGTGCCTATGATTAAGTTGTAATCACATGAGGAGGCGTAGTGGAAGCATGGATGCGATAGCGGGACCCACGAGACGGACGATCGCGATGCATGAAGATGCATCGAGATGTCGACGGAACCGACGAGAACGAGATGGATGATCACAAGGCATGGAGATGCACCGTTGCATACATAGATCTTGATGTGAGTGATTAGGCCTACTGGCTCGGGCCTAATCACATTAGGTTATAGTCCATGATCATCTGGTGTGATTGCTTATACACATACTATGTATATATATTTGCATGCGATGTAGATATATATATTAAATATGTATATGTGTGACATGTCATATTAGGAGACCAAATCATAGAAACATCTCTCTCGATAATATTAAGTCGGTAAACGTGAGGCAATTAGATTGACCCATGTGGCCTTCCATCGTTATAAGTAGGAACCGATTCCCGGTGTAGGTTGAGTTAGTCATGTCCCTCGAGACTCACCTATATCGCGATTCGCTATCTTGCTTACAACATAGAGATGTTATCGGTGACTTGAGGACATGGTATGCTTGGTCGAGTCCCTCGAGGGTATATCATCAAATCAGACTTATCTTGTAACGAAGGTGTTGACTTAACCGAGCATCATGGTTGGTCGAGTCCCTCGAGACCATGGTGATTCGGAGGCCGAACAGGACGGGAATCACAGGGAGTTATGATCGGCAAGAGTTACCTACCTTTTAGGCTTAGTGTGATTGGTCGAGTCCCTCGAGGTTACATTAAGACGCTGATTGGATCCTGATCCCCACTAGAAGTCTGCCGGAGACTTTCGTTTCACGTGCTGAGGGTGTCGCGTGACTCGTTAGTAAAATAGTGGGAGCATATTAAGATAGAAGTCCATATCTTAATAGTTTATTTCTTGCAAAATCCGTATGTTATTCATTTCTGCTGCATCTTTATTTTTAGAAAATGTCGCTTTCAAATCCCTTACGTGGCATACTTGATGTCAACCGCCTCATTGGTCCAAATTATACGGATTGGCTCCATAACTTGAGAATTGTTCTCACGGTGGAGAAAATCGTGTACGTCCTTGATATAGCGATGCCTACGCCTGAAGAAGGGGCAAGCGAGGATGAGATCGCTCGCTACGTGAAGTACATTGATGACTCCACTCTTGCTCAGTGCTATATGTTGGGCTCTATGTGTTAGGATCAGGAGCACTAAGAGGGGGGGGGGGGGTGAATTAGTGCAGCGGAAAACTTTCGACGATTAAAACTGCGTTCGTACGATAAAACTGATTTACGTCTAAACGTCGATTCGAAAATTACTGAACTTTGAAATACGATCGTAAATGCGCAGAAGACAATAAGCTATTGAGGAGGTTTGTAGTAAAGATAATATGCTCAAAGTAAATGCAAACCAGAGAGCACTGCAATTTTAGAGTGGTTCGGTCAATCTTGACCTACATCCACTTTTAGCTTCCTCCACCGACGAGGTCACCGACGTCCACTAGAGGCCTTCCTTCAATAGGCGAAGGCCAACCATCCTTTTACAATTTCACTCCTTTTGACGGGCTTAGGAGACAACCATGACAAACTTTTCTCTCCTCTCTTGAAAGATCACAACTTGGAAGAAAAGAGGGAGGAAAACTTCTACACTTTACAACACTTTTGAGCTCTAAAATCATAGAGTAAGATCAAGCTTTCGGTGCCTTTAGGTTACCCTTTCATTGCTGAAAGGGTGGGGTATTTATAGGCCCCAACCCAATTTGAATTTCGAGCTCAAAACTGTCATCTCCCGGAATTCCGGGGTCTAGCGGTTGCACCGCCTGGCAGAGCTCGAAGACTGAGCCTCTAGGCGGTGCCACTTCCTGTCAGGGGCAGTTGCACCTCCTGACAAAGCTCGAAGACCGAGCTCAAGCGGTGCCACCGCCTAACTGGGGCGGTTGCATCGCCCAGCCAGAGCTCGAAGACCGAGCTCAAGCGGTTGCACCTCTGTCAGAGGCAGTTGCACCGCCCAGCCAGAGCTCGGAGACTGAGCCCTGGGCGGTGCCACCGCCGACCCAAGCGGTGCCACCTTTGGCTAAGAAATCTGGGTTCGAATGGGCTGCTCCATTCGGCCCAATTTGGGTCTGTCAAGGGCCCAATTGCCCCAAGATTAAGTTAATGGGATCACCTCCCATTTCTAACTTAATCATCGTGCTAACTACGAATTTCTTAGACATTTACTACAACTTACTTCGGTGTGTCAATCGCTTCTTTCGGCGAGCTTCCGTCGATCATCCGATGAACCCTCGGTGATGCTCCTGTGGACTTCCGGCAAACTCATGGACTTGCGATGATCCACTTGGCGAGTTCTGACGAGCTTCTTTGGCAAGCTCCTGGACTTCTCGGATTTGTTCCCGCATAACCTCCGATGACCATCCGGACTTCTGTCGAACTCTCGAACTCCAAACGTGATCATAGTCTTGACTCCGATGCAACTCCTGCTGCATGTCTTACTTCCATCGTAGTTAATCCTGCACATGTAAAACAAAACTTTGATCAAGACAATTAATCCTAAGCAATTAACCAAGTTGTCCGGCATGTCATTGGTCCTTCGACGCTTCGTCCGATTCTTCGGTGCATCGTCCTCTCCTGTGGCCTATTGCTCAATCGGCCAATTGACTCCGCAACTCCGATATCCTTGGCACAATACCCGCTCTTCTTGGCCCGATGCCCGAGTCCACGACCCGAAGCCTTCTATTGATACGTTGACCGATCCACCGGCCCAATGTCCAATCTTCTGACATGTTCCTCCGGCATAACATGATTTTTCCTGCTTTAATTGTCTCATCCTGATCGGAGCATCCTACGTCACTCAAAACGTAGATTAAATCATAAAGATATATCAAGTGGTTTCATCATCAAAGTACGAGATTCAACACTATGACTCCTGAGTTACAGAGATAACATGAAAAGATGGATGCCAGATCCATTCTCCTATATGTCTGCAAATTGTTTGAGGAACAGGGAAGGACTCTACGATATGAGATATCCAAGAGCCTCTTCCGCGCTAGGATGATTGAGGGGACACCGGTTCAAAACCATGTCCTAAAGACGATTGAGTGGATAGAGATACTCACAGGTATAGGAATGGTCATAGAGGATAACTTGTGTGTGGACAGTGTGTTTCAGTCCCTACTAGATTCCTTTTCACAGTTCATAATGAATTTTAATATGAACAAGCTTGAGGTGACTCTCCCAGCTCCTCAATATGTTGAGGGAGGTAGAGAGTACTATTAAGAAAGAGAAGCCAGTTCTCTACACTAGTGAGATCATAAAGAAAAGGAAAGCAGAAAGGTCCCTTAAGTAGGGAAAGGGCAAGAGCAGACCAGGTAAAGCAAATGTTGCTAAGAAAGACTCAACAAAGGACAAAGGCCAGTTCTTCCACTGTGGTAAAGATGGGCACTGGAAGAGGAACTACAAAGAGTACCTTGCAGAGAGGGCAAAATAGAAGCTTGGAGAAGCTTCAGGTACATTCATGATCAATCTCCAATTGTCAGATTTTTGTGATAGTGCATTGGTATTGGATACCAGTATTGTTTATCACATCTACAATTTATTGTAAATTCTAGCAAAGCTGAGGAGAGATTGGCGAGAGGAATATTGCATAAAGGTTTGTTTATGCTAGACACTACTCCACATATCATGAATGTAAGTGTCTAAGAGGAAACGAGATGAGGTGAACAGTGCATACCTATGACATTATAGGCTAGGTCACATCCATGAGGGAATGATTTAAAACATGCTAAATGATAGATATCTAGATCCATTCGACTATGTGTCATATGCAACTTGCGAGCCTTACCTTCGTGAAAAATTGACCAACTCTCCATTTAGTGGAACTGGAGAGAGAGCCACTAAGCTATTGGAACTCATACATAGTGATGTATGTGGACCCATGTTAACTCATGCCACTTGTGGTTACTCCTACTTCATTACTTTTACTGATGATTTCTCAAGGTATGGATATGTGTACTTAATGAATTACAAGTCCGAGGCTTTTGAGAAATTCAGAGAGTATAAGAATGAAGTGGAGAACCAGATTGGAAAGAGTATCAAAACTCTTCGATCAGATCGAGGAGGTGAGTACATAAGTACAAAGTTTACTCAGTTCCTCAAGGACCATGGGATATTATCCCAATGGACACCTCCTTATACACCTCAGCTCAATGGTGTCTCTGAAAGGAGAAATCATACACTATTAGATATGGTACGGTCCATGATGAGTTTCGTTGACCTACCCATCTTATTCTAGGGATATACCCTAGAGACCGCAACTTACCTTCTGAACAGAGTTCCAACTAAGTCGGTACTGTCTACACCATATGAGATATAAAAAGGGAAAAATCCTGATCTTAAGGTTGTTAAGATTTGGGGCTGTCTTGCCTACATTAAAAGACACAACCCCGATAAGTTAGAATCAAGGATAGAGCGATGCAAATTTGTGGGATACCACTAGGAAACTTGTGGGTATTATTTCTATCATCTCGAGGACCAAAAGGTTTTTGTAGCTAAGAGAGCAGTGTTCCTTGAGAAGGAATACATTCTTGGCGGAGATAGTGGGAGAATGATAGAGTTGAGCGAGGTTGGAGAATCAAGCTCAAGCACCACTCTACAGCCCGAGTCTGTTCAGGTACCTAATACACAAGTTTCAACTTTACGTAGGTCTGATAGAGTATCCCATCCTCCTGAGAGATATGTGGCACATATTAGAGGAGAGGATGTTGAGGATATTAATCCTCAGACCTACGAGGAGGCTATTATGAGTATAGACTCCGGGAAGTGGTAAGAAGCCATGAATTCTGAGATGGATTCTATGTACTCCAACAAGGTTTGGAACCTAGTTGATATGCCCGAAGGTATTGTACCCATCGGTTGCAAGTGGATCTTTAAGAAAAAGATCGGAGTAGATGGAAAGGTAGAGATCTATAAAGCAAGGCTAGTGGCTAAGGGGTATCGTCAAAGGCAAGGTGTTGACTACGATGAAACCTTCTCACCCGTAGCAATGCTAAATTCCATCAGAATTCTATTGGCTATTGCAGCACACTGTGATTATGAGATCTGGAAGATGGATGTGAAAACCGTATTCCTCAATGGGAACCTCGAGGAGGAGGTGTATATGATGCAACATGAGGGATTCGTGTCCAAGAACTACCCAGATAAGGTGTGTAGGTTGCTTAGATCCATTTATGGACTAAAGCAAGCTTCCTGAAGTTGGAACATAAGATTTGATGAGGCAATCATATCTTATGACTTCGTTAAGAACGAAGATGAGCCTTATTTGTACAGGAAGGTAAGTGGGAGCGCTATCACCTTTTTGGTGTTATATGTTAATGACATCCTGATCATTGGGAATGACGTAGGAATGCTATCCACAGTAAAGGCTTGGTTATCTAGACACTTCTCCATGAAGGACTTAGGGGAAGTATCCTATATTTTGGGGATTCAAATCTATACAGATAGATCCAAGAGGATGCTTGGCTTGTCCCAATCTAAGTACATAGAAACCATTGTCAAAAGGTTTGGCATGGAAAATTCCAAGAGAGGTCTCATACCAATGAGACATGGGATATCACTTTCTATGAGTATGTCCCCAAAGACTTCAGAAGAAAGGGCGAACATGGATATGATACCTTATGCCTCAGCAATAGGGTCTATCATGTATGCCATACTATGTACTAGGCCTGATATAGTGCATGCTCTGAGTGTCACGAGCATGTATTAGGCGGATCCAAGCTTGGAGCACTGAAAAGTAGTAAAGTGTATCTTTAAGTACTTGAGAAGGACTAAGGATCTTTTACTAGTATATGGAGGTAGTAGCCTTAAGGTTGAAGGCTACACAGACTCAATTTTTCAGTCTGATGTCGATGATAGCAAGGCGAATTCAGGGTGTGTGTACACCTTGAATAAAGGAGTAGTGTGCTGGAAGAGTTCCAAGCAAGATACTACTGCTGACTCGACCATAGAAGCGGAGTATATTGCTACATCAGATGCAGCAAAGGAGGGAGTCTGGGTGAAGAAGTTCATCATAGATTTGAGAGTCGTGTCGGGTAGCGAGGAGCCGATCTCCTTATATTGCGACAACTATGGGGCGATTACTCAAATAAGGGAACCCGGGTCTCATCAGAAGTGTTCTGAGGAGGTTCTAGCTTATCAAAGAGATCGTAACCCGAGGAGATGTAGTAGTGGAAAGTGTTCCATCCGAAGATAACATTGCAGATCCACTGACAAAGCCGTTGTCTCAGATTGTGTTTGAGCGTCATAGGGGTCTAATGGGGATCAGACACATAGGTGATTGGTTTTACGTCAAGTGGGAGATTGCTAGTCATAGGTGTCCAACAAGCCAATCACGTGAGTGATGGCACGTGTGACTTGATACAGAATCTTTTTGTTTATTATATTTTGGCATATATCACTTTATAACTATTATATATATATATATATATATATATATATATATATATATATATATATATATATATATATTGTGATGTCCTTGGATTTGTGCAATGGAAATCAGATCGTGATGAGATCACAATAATGAGATCGATTCACTTTTAAACACAGATCCTAAATAATCCCGGTCATAGGTTACTCGAGAGGGACATCGTGATAACCGGATAGACAGGTGTGCTGTATACTCGTCCATATGATGGATGCAGCTGGTCTCATAGCTGCTTGTGTAGGGACACTAGGGATACAATACAGGTCCTCATTGGAGAATGAGTTCACTGATTGATCCACTTACGGAATGCTGGATGGTTGATGATGCCTTATTGTCAAACAGCGATTCCGTAGTCCTAGTGGTGTATCTAGTCCTTAGACTTGAGATACCAAGGATGTCCTGTATGAGTGCTCAACTCTTTGATACCAGATTTATAGGTTTGGCTGTCCCAAATCTAGTACAGTTGGTCATTGGGAGTGTTAGTCGACCTTACAAGGGCTATTGAGTGTCGATAGAGGATCATCCACTCTTGGCGTCATGAGAGGAATATCCCATGTGTTCTTGCTCAAACAAATCCCTGATCAGGGTTATTCGGGTTGAGAGAGAAAGAGTTCTCCGAGAGAATCCATTAGAGCGAGACTCGAGTAGAAACTGTATGGGTCTGACAGCACCATGCTCGAAATGCGGTCTCAGGGATATTAGATGGATGAGGGACTATAGGTACACGATAACTGAGGACAGACATGTCCAATGGATTGGATTCCCCTGTATCAGCTAGGGACTACGGCGTAGTGGCCTAGTACGTCCATAGTCGATGAGTCAAGTGAATTATTACAGAGATAATAATTCACTGAGTTAGAAGGAGTTCTGATAGGTATGACTCACGGCCAGCTCGATATTGGGCCTAGAGGGTCACACACATATGGTAGGCATTACGATGAGTAGAGGTTCGGATATGAGATATCCGACGGAACCCTTGTCTTATTGGATGCAGATCCAATACCCACTAGGGGAGGACCCATTAGGGTTTGATAGGGGACCTCTATAAATAGGAGGGATTCAGAGCCTCATAGGCTAGAGCCTTTGCTTGCCTCTCATATTCTCCTTCCCCTCTCCACCTTAGAGCAGGCCTGGGTATTTGAGGAGTGTCGTCGCAACCCTGCTGTGTGGATTACCGCTAGAGAGGAGGACGCTTGACCTCCTTCACCCTCTCCTAAGGATCTGCAAGGAAACAGGGATATACGATCTCCCTAGGTAACACAATATACTCTATACGTAGTTTTAAGTTTCGTGGATTTTGTGCACCAATCTTCGCACGATGACGAACATCTCTTTGGGAATCGGGGATTTTGTTTTCTTGTTCTTCCGCTGCATATGTGATGTCGCCCCAAAGATTTCCCAACAGTAACATCCCATTAGTCCCACATCGGAAGTGGGTAATGTGTATGATTGACTTATATAGGTCTGATGAATGTACTATGTTAACTCCCGCTTAAGCATTTTGGTCCGTGGTTGAAGGACCAAAATGGAGTTATTAGCCAGTTGGCTCATCAGACTCAGGTCGTGACATTTGGTATTAGAGCCGACCTAGTATTTGGGTAGGGTGAGAGGGCTACCCGTGGATGGAGTCGAGAACTCATCATGGCGTGGAGCCACCACTGAGTTAAACCTCACATGCACAATGCTAGGGTTCGATCTGGGTTATGTTGAAGGACCAAAATGGAGTTATTGGCCAGTTGGCTCATCAGACTCAGGTCGTGACATTTGGTATCAGACCCGACCTAGCATTTGGACAGGGTGAGAGGGCTACTCGTAGATGGAGTCGAGAACTCATCACGGCATGGAGCCACCATTGAGTTAAACCTCATAGCTAATCAAGTTGGGGATATTGTAACATCCCATTAGTCCCACATCGAAAGTGGGCAATGTGTATGATTGACTTATATGGGTCTGATGAGTGTACTACATTAACTATTATTTAAACATTTTGATTCGTGGTTGAAGGACCAAAATGAAATTATTAGCCAGTAAAACTTTCAATGAACTTTTGAACTCCGAACGTGATCTTGATCTTAATTCACACATTTTTATATAGATTAGATCAAACAAATTACAATTGACTTTATCGTAAAAAATCTGAGATTCAATAATTGCTGATTACTTTTGATTTTATATTTTTAACGATGTTTTAAATGTACACATTATAAAAATTTCTTTCGACCACTCTACTTTGCTTATTAAAGTTGCTGGATCTCAAAAACATCTCTTTTAAAGTTGCAACTACTATATTAGACCGATTATCAAAGATCTAGTAAATGAAGTATGGAGTGACTTTCGATCTTCTTATAATCCACTCTATTCCTTACACCAACATCTATCTAAACCTATCCACAAACTCACCAATTGGCTAGACATTGTAATTGGCCTCTGGAATCCACCATCTCTAAAATGTCATTATCATCTTTCGGATGAACAGTCCCATAAACTTCGGATCCTTCACAATAAATGATGGATTGTCTTTAAATTTAGATGGATTGGGCATAGAGATTTTTATACTAACCGGTTCAATTCTACGAGAATTTCTGTTATCACTTCTTCCGATAATAAAATTCTTACCTCCACTGATGATATTCTACGATATTTTTCTCTTTGCTATGAGAAATTTTGATCCACGTCATTGACAGACCCCTTGATTGGACCAAGTTTTCTTTTCACAAATAACAAGACTTGACCTTTTTCTAATTTATCATTACCTTTTTTGAAATAATAAAATTTTCAATGCCCTTAACTTAGATAAGCCTTAGAAAGAGTCTTGGGCTTTCAATGTCTTTTATGCCTCCTCTCATCTCCTTTGAAAGTTGGACTAAAATCTATTTAGTATTCATTCCATCCATAGTTACATGTTTTCATCATCTACTTTGTAATGTTATTTAAAAACTTCTTACGAAAACTCTTGCTAATCATATCAGATGTAACATTTATATTCCTAGTTATATCTATATCTTGCATGTATGATTGAAGTAGGATGCTATTTTTTTAATTTTTTTATCGCTAGTAATAGAGTGTAGTGAAAATAGATAATCTTAAAAGTAAAATATACTAATTTACTAAGTAAAATGATATTGTTTCTTTTATACATATAGTATGTAAATAATATTTTGAAATCATCGATATAAGATATTTAATGATAAACACCACATCTTATGACACATGACTTTTATATCACATATCATAATCTTATGGCACATGACTTTTATATCACATATCATAACTTATACATGCATTCATACACCGCATAACATTATAATATATAAGTATACTTCCACATCGCATATCATATTATATATATATACTCTCACAATGTACGTCACACACGCTGTATATTATAGTATATACTTGAATTGCATGTCATAATATATTCATGCATTCTCACATTGCACGTCATAGAAAATAAGGGACTCCCACACTACACATCATCATATATACATACATATAATATAATTTTATTATAATTTATATATTTTTATATTTTAAAAATATATTTATTTATATTTAGCTCATACCTAACTAATGACAATTATATCATTAAATATATATTTTTTTAAAAATATATTATAAATATAATAATTTATACGATCATTATTTTATAGTAAATTAAATTTATAGTTACTTGATTTAACCCAAAAAATAATGATATCAAAGTGAAAGATCATGTTTTTAATGATCGAGTGTGTTAAGGAGTGGTACACCTATTAAATTAGGATTATAAGATTATGAGATATCTCAATTAATATATAATAATTCATAGCAATAATTTATGATATAATTTTGATGAAATCCCTTATAAAATAGATTATACTTAACCTGAAAATTTCTTTAATTTTCACCACTAATTTTTTTAATAATCTATTTTATAATTTAATTAATTAGAGAATATCAATTAGACCATCACATAATTCTATGATGTAATTTTACTTTACTATTCTAGCTTATCAAATGAACTTGAATTATTGTGTAATTTTGTAGAATATTAGGAGGCATATAAAACTAAATACATATTAATTTTTAGCTGAAAATATAATTATTTAGAGGCTAAATTCCTCCCATAATTTAGTTACTAATGCATATTCTGTTTTGGTGAAATTGAGTTAGGATTATCTGAACTTATAAACCTCATATGATATTCACTTAATTCTAAATATTACTGAACCCTAAAGAAAATTTTTAAAATATATAAAGGACAGAGTCTAATTATATTTCTAAGTGAATTAATTTAGCTTGAATAAAACCTATTTTTAGAAAATAGGAGAACTCTTAGTGCCTCATATTAGGACACTTATAACTCTATATACTGGTTTCAAATTAAAAGCATATCAAGGGCCTTATAGCTATAATAGTTTCAAACAAAACATATTTAAAAATCATAGATTAATTTGAAATTTAGGTTACTCAAAAGCTTAATCTATAATGTGTAAAACTAAAATCCTAAGTATAGCATGAGAATAATTAGATTTTTTTTATCTCAACACTCTTTAAAGTTGGGTTTCTTAGCCTCCATAAGAAAAATTGAGAGAATGACTAATGAAAAATAGAAAAAAATCATGGGTTATCAAGTTGATAAAGTAGATAAGGATTAAATAAAGGAGAAGTCTCTAAGAAATTTTTTTATTAATATAATTATAATATTGTAGTAACCTAAATTAAGTCTAATTTGGTTTAGCCAAGATGATATTTTTGGTCTAAACTCATATATCAATCTTAGTTATGTATCTCGATATTTTTAGTATAACATTCTTATTTAATTTTCATCTTTATTTAATTTTTTATTATTTCATCCATGTCTAAGTAGCTTATTATCCTTCACATACATAATGTTTAAAACTAAAAACTTCTTACTTCAATCATGGTCAAACTTAATTATCATTTAGGCCTTGAGATTAACTTAAGATCGATCAAAATTTAATTATCACTTTGAGTCACTATATGTATGTTTATTATCATAACTTAATCTTATACTCAAATATGCTAATACACTTAAGTTTGTTGCACCAAAAAACCATACTTTTTCACTACAAAATATACTTAAAATAAATATTGATGCTTATGTATGTTCAACCAATATTTCATATAATATTATGAATACTAATTTTAAAAAGTATGTATTTTAACTTTAAAAGAAAAGAATATGAATATATTATTTATCATATTTATGAAGCATAAATATCATAAATCATATCACTAACTGAGAGAAATATTTACATATTATTTGTACTTCTGTTGGCATGCTACATATAATTTAATGTGTGTAAGACTCGAGCACTACAATAATTTTATTCTAATAAAAAATTTATCCTCAAAATTTCTTACCTTAATAGCTTTGGTTATTTTTCTCACATTTCTTCTTTTCTTTCCTAAGTTGCTTTCTCAATTATGCGATTCTTATAGCACTATAATTAAAGCAATATTCTTATCATAAAATTCTTTCTCTTTTCTATTAAGAATTCATATAGCTCATTTGGTCTTTGTATGTCAAATTTTTATCCAATTATATTGGTTGTTTTTCTATGACATAAGAAGGATTTGAGATGTACTTTCTCACATTGATATATGTAATATATTATGCATATTTATTAATACAAAAGAAAAGGTTAATTTGTAGGCCACATCACCATCTTTATCAAGAATTTATATGGTCCTATATATTAAGGACTTAGCTTATCTTTCTTCCTAAACCTCATAACTCTTTTCATTAGTGTTACTATTAAGAATATTTTATTGACTATCTCAAATTTCCAAGGTCTCTTCCTATTATCGACATAATATTTATACCTGTTTTGTATTGTCCTCATTCTTTGATGAATTTTTTCTATTGCTTTTGATGTTTCTTTCACCAAATCTGATCATAAATATATTTTTTCATTCAACTCATCCTAATGAATAGATGATTTGCACTTTCTGTCATATAGTGCTTCAAATGGTATCATTCCAATGGTTGCTAACTATTATTGTAGGCAAACTCTATTAAAAGTAAATATTTGCTCTATGATCTTTTAAGGTCTAAGACACAAGCTTTTAGTGTATCTTCCAATATTTGAATAGTTTTTTTTTGATTGGTTATATGTTTGAGGATAAAAAAAATACTGGTAAAAGCTTTGTTTCTAGTTCCTAATAAAGACTCTTCTAAAATCCTGATGTGAATCTAAAGTCTGTATGTGACACAATGGATATGGACACACTATGGAGTCTAATTATCTCCTAGATATATAATTGAATATATTGATCCATGAAATAGTTAGCATGAATAGGTAGAAAATGAGCCGTCTTAATTAATCTATCCATAATGACCGAAATTGCATCATGTCCCGTCTTGGCCTTAGGTAAACCCATGACAAAATGCATACTGAAATTTTTTCATTTTCCATGGGGTATTTACAATAGATTTAAGGTAATTGGTCTCTTATATTATATTTTGATTTGTTGTAATTTGAGACACTTCTCAACAAATTGGATCAGATTGTGTTTTATTCCTGACCACTAATAGTGCACTATATTAAGTGCACTTAATATAAAGATGAGTATGCTTTTATTAAAATTTTTTGCTTTATGCTAGTCTTCTCCTGTACACACAATCTATCTTGAAATCTAATTACCTCTTTATCAATTTAAAAATTTATTCTTTTTCCTACCTTAATGTCATACTTCAATAAGTTTAAATAAGGATCCTTAATTTATAATTTTTTTAATTTTTTTCAAAAGGTTTTACTATACTGATAACGCTGCCAATCTATTAATTAAACTTTTAAGGATAATCTCAAATTCAAAATTTTGTATTTCTATATGAAGAGGTCTTTGAACTATTAATAAAGTAACTAAATTGGCTGATTTTCTACTTAATATATCATCAATTATGTTTGCTTTTCCAAGATGGTAATTGATCATATAATCATCACCTTTTGCTAACTCCAACCATCTTCTCTGTCTCATTGCTCATTTGAAGTAAAGAAATATTTCAAACTCTTATGATTAGTATATATTTTGTATTTCTCCCTATAAAGATAATATCATCAAATTTTTGGGGCAAACACCATCACTACAAACTCTAAATAATGGGTTAGATAGTTTTTCTCATAATATTTTAGTTATTTTGGGGCTAAGATATAACTCTATCATTCAGTTTCAAAACACATCCTAGATCATTTTTGGATGTGTCACTATACACATTGAATTCTCCTGATCATTTTTGGATGGTACAATAAGAATTTAAATTGAGATTAATTTTCTCTTTAGTACTTGAAAATTATTTTCACAAGCATTAATCTATTCAAATTTAATTCTTTCTTGTTAATTGGGTGAGAGGTGATGTTATCTTAGAGAATCATTTCACAAAACATTTATAATAAACTATTGTTCCTAAAAGAACTTTTTACCTCGATTACAATAGTCGGTCTAAGCTAGTTAGTAAGTACTTTCATCTTAGCGGAATCCTGAGAGATTACTTCCTTGAATACATTATGTCATAATGTTATCTTCTCTAGCCCAAATTCATATTTTCTAAACTTTACATATAATTACTTTTCCTTCGAAATACTTAAGGTTTTTAAATATTTTGCATGTTCCTCCCTAAAGTGTGAGTATATTAAAATATCATCAATAAAATTTATTATAAATTTATCTAGATACTCATTAAATATCCTATTCATTAAGCCCATAAAGGTGACTAATTTTCAAAGTGCACATATCTGGTCGTAAGGCAGTCATGAGAATCTACACCTTGATTTTCAGTTGATGATACCTTATTCTTAAATCAATTGTGAAAAAGCATTGTTCCATTCATTTTCTTTACAAATAGAACTAATGCTCCCCATAGTGAAAAGCTAGGGCAAATAAACCATTTATCAACGAGCTCCTATACTTGTATCTTTAACTCTTTTATTTCTATTGGAGTCATTTTATATGGTGCTTTAGAAATAGGTTCAATGCTCGACATTAAGTATATGATGAATTCAATCTTCCTATTTAGTAGTAATCTAGAGAGGTCATCTAGAAACACTTGAAGGAATTTACTCACAATCGACATAACCTCTGATTTTGACCTTCGGTTTTTTTACATTTGTCAAATATCCTAAGCATCCATTCTTTAGGAGTCTTTTGATTTTCATTACTAAGATAAAAGGGATTGATTTTTTTTTCTCTCAAAACCAGTAAATACAAACTCTACTGATCTTGAGGTTGAAATACTATCATCTTTTTACTCTATTCAAGGAAAGCATGATGTTTAGACAATCAACCCATGCCCAATATAATATCAAAGTTTTATATATTCAACATTATCAAGAATGATGTTTAGACCGAGGATTGTAATTTTATATCATACTGGATTTTCGATCTCAGTTTGGTACACACACACCATACCAGAGTTTCAACGACATCGCCTCATTTCTTCTCCTCACTGTTAGGATCAAGAGCACTAAGAGGGGGGGGGGTGAATTAGTGCAGCGGAAATCTTACAGCGATTAAAAACCAAAAGCTGCATTTGTTCAAAACTATTACGATGCAAAAGCAAATTCTCAGTTTGTATCTAAGTGCAGTTTGCGTCTAAGCGCAGATTGCGTCTAAGCGCAGTTTTGCGTCTACGCGCAGTTTACGTCTAAACTCAGATTTACGTCTAAACGCAGTTTTACGTCTAAACGCAGATTTACGTCTAAACGCAGATTTACGTCTAAACGCAGTTTTACGTCTAAACGTAGATTTACGTCTAAACTCAGAGTTACGTCTAAACTCAGATTTACGTCTTAAACTCAGATTTACGTCTAAACGCAGATTTACGTTTAAACGCAGTTTTACGTCTAGACGCAGATTTACGTCTAAACTTTGAAACTCGTTTGTATACTTGCAGAAGGCAGTATGCAGTTGAAATCAAGACGTAAATGTGAACCGAGAACTGATGATTAAGCGAGGAAAGCCGATTTACGTTTGAATGCAGTTTTACGTCTAAATGTTAAAACTCGTTCGTAAAATTGTAGAGGACAGTTTGCAGTTATCAATAGGATCAAAATGTAAGTGTAAACTGCAAGGAAGCTCATTCGTAAAGGCACGAAAAACAGTTCTGCAGAATCAAACGTAAACGTAAACTGTAATGTATGAAAATACGAAATTACGTCTGAATGCAGATTCGGAAGAACAGCACTTAGAACTTGTTCGTGAAAGCGCAGAGAGCAGTAGTAATGAAGGAGGTTTGCAGTAATGATAAAGTGCTCGAAAATAAACGCAAACCAGAGATTTAGAGTGGTTCGGTCAGCCTTGACCTACTCCACTTTTGGCTTCCTCCACCGACGAGGTTGCCGACGTCAACTAGGGGCCTTCCTTCAATAGGCGAAGGCCAAACTGCCCTTTTACAATTTCTCTCCTTTTGACAGGCTCAGGAGACAACCTTTACAGACCTTTCTCTCCTCACTTTACAACTGAAAACTTGAAGAACAGAAGGAGGAGACTTAAAGGCTTTACAACACTTTTGAGCTCTTAGAATCACAGAAAAGATCAAGATTTCGGTGTAGGTCTGTATCTTTTCAATGCTGAATGGGTGGGGTATTTATAGGCCCCAACCCAGTTCAAAATTCGAGTTCAAAACCATCAAATCCCGGAATTCCGGGATCAGGCGGTTGCACCTCTTGACTGGAGAGGTTGCACCGCCTGGCAGAGCTCGAAGACTGAGCTCAGGCGGGTGCACCTCTCTGTCAGGGGTGGTTGCACCTTCCTGCCAGAGCTCGAAGACCGAGCTCAGGCGATGCATCACCTGTCCAAGGAGGTTGCATCACCCTGCCAGAGCTCGAAGACCGAGCTCGGTGGTTGCACCTCTCGGCAGAGCTCGGAACTTGAGCTCTGGCGGTGCTACCTCTTGACAGAGGAGGTTGCACCGCCCAGTCTCACTTGGAGACTGAGCCGTGGGCGGTTGCACCTCCTGGCTGGAGCGGTTGCACCGCCCAGTCTCGCTGGGAGACTTAGCCTGGGCGGTTGCACCTCCCTGCCTGGGCGGTTGCACCTCCCACAGCTACTTGGGCTCGAATGGGTTGAACCATTCGACCCAACTTGAGTTCATCAGGGGCCCAATTGCCCCAGGATTAAGCTAATGGGATCACCTCCCATTTCTAACTTAATCACCGTGCTAACTACGATTAAATCTAAGACAAATTCTGCAGCTCTGCTTCGGTACGTCAATCGCTTCTTCCGGCGAGTTTCCGGCGAACTTCCGTCGATCATCCGATGAACCCTCGGTGATGCTTCTGCGGACTTCCGGCAAACTCCTGGACTTTGCGACGATCCACTTGGCGAGTTCCGACGAGCTTCGCTTGGCAAGCTTCTGGACTTCTCGGATCTGTTCTTGCTGAACCTCCGACGACCGTCCGAACTTCCGTCGAACTCTAGAACTCCCAACGTGATCATGATCTTGACTCCGGCGCAACACCTGCTGCTTGTCTAACTTTCATCGTAGTTAATCCTGCACAACAAAACAAAAACTTCGATCGAGACAATTAGTTCTAAGCAATTAACCAAGTTGTCCGACATGTCATTGGTCTCTCGACGCTTCGTCCGATTCTTCGGCGCATCGTCCTCTTCTGCAGCCTATTGCCCAATCGGCCAGTCGACTCCGCAACTCCGATATCCTTGGCACAATACCCGCTCTTCTTGGCCCGATGCCCGAGTCCACGACCCGAAGCCTTCTGTCGATACGTCGACCGTTCCACCGGCCCGACGTCCAATCTTCTGACATGTTCCTCCGGCACAACATGATGTTCCTGCTTTAATTGTCTCATCCTGATCGAAGCATCCTGCGTCACTCAAAACGCAGATTAAATCATAAACATATATCAAGTAGTTTCATCATCAAAATACGAGATTCAACAATCTCCCCCTTTTTGATGATGACAACCACTTGATGACGGAGTTAAGCTTAACTCCCGGAGTTTAAATAAACTCCCCCTATCAATATGCCATATTGATAGAACCTTGAATTCAACCTGAATTCAAGTCATTGCACTATTCATCGTGAATACTTGCAACACGTAAATAAACTCCCCCTATCAATATGCCATATTGATAGAACCTTGAATTCAAACTGAATTCAAGTCATTGCAATATTCATCATGAATACTTGCAACACGTCAACATGAACTTATGCATAAACTTATGCATCACATGTCATGTCATCAACATACTTCTCCCCCTTTGTCATCAACAAAAAGGAGAAGTACTACAATCAAGTGTGTGTGATATTGGTTCAACTCATTGCATGAAAATCATAATGTCAAGTTTTATCATCATGCAAGTTTGCTAATATCAAATACCAACATGAAAAATTGCGATGTAAGCTTTTGATATCATAATGCAAACACTTCAAGTGTTTATCAATTATAGCATTGCATCACATGGTATAATACAAGTTTGGCAATCATAGCATCAATTCATATATTTCTCATCATGGCAGTTCAGCTATGACATAGTGTTTATCAATTCATATGTTTCTCCCCCTTTGTTATCAACAAAAAGCATAGTAACTATGATACCAGAAAATAATAATAGCAAGCTTATTGAGGAATTTTACATAGATTGCTTTAAATACTTCTTCCCCTTTGTGTTATAATCCATTGTAAAGATTTTGCAAGATGGAATACATACACATGAATCACTTCATCAAATCTATTTCAGAAACTCAATTTTCATGAAGGTGTACGAGAAAATCTGTGTCATAAATAAGATGCATTCGGACAAGATTTTGTTGCAGATTTTCACATATAATCATGGAAATCAAGTGATTTGATCATACAACATAGTCCGGATAATTTTTTAACAAATTTATCTGTTCGGACATATCAACATTCCTAATTCTCTTCGAATGAAATTAAAACACAAGATTTTCAGAACTTTTAGTTTCAAAGCACAACATTCTTAATTTGCACACATTACAAATAGTAATGATAAGAAGTGAGTATCACAAACAGTAACTTTTACCACAATAGATGTTTACAGCCAGTTCATCAAAAGTGAGTATCATAAGAAGTTTACAACAACAACAGGTGTTCAATAAGTTCATTGATGCGGTGGAAAATTAAAGTGCCTAATCAAAGAGTCAAATTGACTATGAATTTGCTGCAGCTCAGATAGGATTTGATCTTGTCTTTGTTCAATCCGTTCTTGCCTCTGTTCGAATCGATCCATACGAATCCCAATTTCTTCGATGGATGTATGAGTTTGCTCAGCTGGATGTGTTTCCTCAAGGGGAAGGATCGGAGGAGATTGGGTACTCCTAAAGACTGGGGTTTCCGGCTCTGGTTCAGGTTCAGGTTTAGGCTGAGGGGAATCTGTCCTTCTAGGGAGTCTAACCCAGTTACCGTTTCTATAGTAGCATCTTAGTCGGTGAAGTAGATTTTTGTTTATTATGCTGTATCGATCTACTTTCATTACTTCTTCTTCTGGTGATATTAGAATGTCGTAAGCTTTTATTATTCTAGTGATTATACCACCATATGGGAGCATCATATCTTTTGTAGATAATTCTAACATATTTTGTTGAATAAGATAGCCAAGACAGATGTCATGACCCTTCAAGATAGAGTACATAGTTCCTAATTCTAGTTGACTTATTTCATCATGATGGTATTGTTTAGGAAGAATTATACTAGTCATGATATAATGAAGTATCTTAGTGTTCAAAGGCAATAGATGTTCACAACTTTTAGGAACCATTGCTATGTTAGGATTGGCAAAGATTGTTCCTAAGGCTTCAACATAGGATGTTCCAATACTTTCATCATCCCAAGATCCTCTAAAGTAGAGTCCTATGCTTTTTATGGGAATGCCTATCATATCACAAATGAATTTATCAGTGATTGAGATGTGTTGTCCCAAAAGATAGGTGGACATTCTTCCTTCATCATCTATTTGTATGTTATTGTAAAATAATCTAACAAGCCTAAGATAGATGGGTTCATTAATCTGCAAGATTGGGAGTAGATCTAGGTTCGCAAACCATTGGATGGTCTCTAAGTTTCTTAGTTCATTTAGATCTACGTATTTTCCCTTAGTAATACATCTAAGTTCGAAAGAGGGAAATTTTTCAGCATGGTATTTTGAATCGAAAAGAGTGAAATCAAACTCTTCTACTAATCTCCTCTTTCCCTTGTCCCTTGAGGATCTTCTAGATCCCATAACTACTGCTGTTTAGAGGGATGATGATAAGCTAAAGTAAATGAAGAACAAAACAGAATTTAAGAGCTTCTTAGAGAGTACCTTTGTGAAATCTTCAAGAGAAGGAAGGATTCTTGAAGTTTTGCTCCGAAATGGGAGGTATTTGGAAGGCTTAGAGGAGTGAAATGGGAGTGGAGGAGACTTGGAAGAGTAGAGGAGGAAATGGGGGTGAGTTGGGGTCGGTTCCTTAGCCGGCCCTAGTATGGGTTTAAAGAGCAGAACTGCTGGCGGTTGCACCTCTGGCTGGAGCGGTGCAACCTCTGGCAACCCGTGATAGCTGGAGGTGTCACCGCCAGCTGGAGAGGTGCCACCGCCTGCAGCCAGTGAGCACCTAAGTTGATTTGATTTAGGGAGCCTTTGCTTTGAGGAGAGTTTCAGAGCAATTAATGTTTGTTACATGATTTCGTATGAGTTTTTATTTAAGGAAGAAGCTCTTGTACGATCAAGATAGATCTTTTAACGTGCATACGTATGTTTGTTTGGTATCCCTTTTAAGATCATGACATATTTGGATATCATACGTTTCTAATAAGGTTGTATCGTATTTGTGATTTCACAACTTCCACTTGTTACTTAAGCGTTGCGAGTTCCTTTTTGATTCTTAGTTTATGACCATTGAGAGTCAAGGAGCAGAATATTATTTCTTGCTCCGGCCTAGACTTTTAATGTTTTTATAGGAAGGGATGATCTTTAGGAACCCATTTGCTTTTGGGTGCCTCATAAATAGATCTACATTTTCTATCATGTTGCATAGAGTTTATCATGGTTCCTTTAGGAACCCAAATTAATTTGTTTGGACTTATTTTCTTGAAAGGACAACAATGTGTCTTGTGTCCAAACTTGCAACAAAAGTTGCACTTGGTTTGGTGTTGAACATGTAAGATAGAGCCTTTTATGAAGGTAGTTGGATTTTGGTGAGGACTCCTCACAAATCCAATCCCACTTCTTTTGGGAGCATGACCCTTGTTTGTAAGGATCATGTTTAATGACTTGCTACCAACCTCGAATTTCTTCAAGGTGTCCTTAAGTAGCAAGTTTTCTTTTTGTATGGTTTCTAAATCATGACATTTGATACATGAATTTAAACTATCATGATGTTTGACTTTTAACTTATCAAACTCACAAGTAAGATTATCATGTACCCTTTTTAGCAACATGTATTTTCTATTTATAACTTTGCATTCATCAAATAAATCATGGAAGGCATTTAATAATTCATCGAAAGATAAATCAGCATCTAATAAATCTGTTACCTCCTCTTCGATGGCCATAAAGGCGTAATGAGCAACTTGCTCGGTGTTGGACTCCTCTTCCTCAGATGCGCTCGAATCATCCCATGTTGCTTGGAGCGCCTTCTTCTTTGTTGTTCTTTTCTTGACATGGGGACAATCATTCTTGTAGTGTCCCGGCTTTTTACATTCATAGCAGATCACTTGGTCCTTCTTGGGTTCAAGTTTATTTTTCACATCATTTTTAAACTTATTTCTTTTGAAGAATTTCTTAAACTTTCTTGTCAAAAGTGCCAAGTCATCATCATAGTCCTCATCACTTGAGTTTTCTCTCAAGTGGCATTCAGAAGTTTTAAGTGCCATATCCTTCCTGTTCTTTGGAAGGATGTCTTCTTGCTCTTCATGAGCTTTGCAAGTCATTTCGTAGGTCATTAATGACCCGATTAGTTCTTCAAGAGGGAAGTTGCGCAGATCCTTTGCCTCTTGAATGGCAGTGACTTTAGGATCCCAACTTTTAGGAAGGGATCTCAGTATTTTATTTACGAGTTTAAAATCCGAAAAACTTTTTCCGAGTCCTTTTAGACCGTTGACGACATCCGTGAAACGGGTAAACATGTCGCCAATGGTTTCACTCGGTTTCATTCGGAAAAGTTCAAAAGAATGCAGCAACAGATTGATTTTTGACTCTTTCACTCTACTTGTGCCCTCGTGGGTCACTTCAAGTGTGTGCCAAATATCAAAAGCAGTTTCGCAAGTTGAAACACGATTAAACTCGTTTTTATCAAGTGCGCAAAATAAGGCATTCATAGCCTTTGCATTAAGAGCGAAAGCCTTCTTTTCCAACTCATTCCAATCGATCATTGGAAGAGAAGACTTTGAAAATCCGTTTTCAACAAGGTTCCATAGTTCAAAATCCATAGAAATAAGAAAGATCCTCATTCGGGTCTTCCAGTAAGTGTAGTCCGTTCCACTGAACATGGGTGGACGTGTAATCGAATGCCCCTCTTGGTTTCCGGCGTATGCCATCTCTCTTGGGTTTTAATCCTTTAGAGAGTTAACCTTGCTCTGATACCAATTGTTAGGATCAAGAGCACTAAGAGGGGGGGGGTGAATTAGTGCAGCGGAAATCTTACAGCGATTAAAAACCAAAAGCTGCGTTTGTTCAAAACTATTACGATGCAAAAGCAAATTCTCAGTTTGTATCTAAGTGCAGTTTGCGTCTAAGCGCAGATTGCGTCTAAGCGCAGTTTTGCGTCTACGCGCAGTTTACGTCTAAACTCAGATTTACGTCTAAACGCAGTTTTACGTCTAAACGCAGATTTACGTCTAAACGCAGATTTACGTCTAAACGCAGTTTTACGTCTAAACGCAGATTTACGTCTAAACTCAGAGTTACGTCTAAACTCAGATTTACGTCTTAAACTCAGATTTACGTCTAAACGCAGATTTACGTTTAAACGCAGTTTTACGTCTAGACGCAGATTTACGTGTAAACTTTGAAACTCGTTTGTATACTTGCAGAAGGCAGTATGCAGTTGAAATCAAGACGTAAATGTGAACTGAGAACTGATGATTAAGCGAGGAAAGCCGATTTACGTTTGAATGCAGTTTTACGTCTAAATGTTAAAACTCGTTCGTAAAATTGTAGAGGACAGTTTGCAGTTATCAATAGGATCAAAATGTAAGTGTAAACTGCAAGGAAGCTCGTTCGTAAAGGCACGAAAAACAGTTCTGCAGAATCAAACGTAAACGTAAACTGTAATGTATGAAAATACGAAATTACGTCTGAATGCAGATTCGGAAGAACAGCACTTAGAACTTGTTCGTGAAAGCGCAGAGAGCAGTAGTAATGAAGGAGGTTTGCAGTAATGATAAAGTGCTCGAAAATAAACGCAAACCAGAGATTTAGAGTGGTTCGGTCAGCCTTGACCTACTCCACTTTTGGCTTCCTCCACCGACGAGGTTGCCGACGTCAACTAGGGGCCTTCCTTCAATAGGCGAAGGCCAAACTGCCCTTTTACAATTTCTCTCCTTTTGACAGGCTCAGGAGACAACCTTTACAGACCTTTCTCTCCTCACTTTACAACTGAAAACTTGAAGAACAGAAGGAGGAGACTTAAAGGCTTTACAACACTTTTGAGCTCTTAGAATCACAGAAAAGATCAAGATTTCGGTGTAGGTCTGTATCTTTTCAATGCTGAATGGGTGGGGTATTTATAGGCCCCAACCCAGTTCAAAATTTGAGCTCAAAACCATCAAATCCCGGAATTCTGGGATCAGGCGGTTGCACCTCTTGACTGGAGAGGTTGCACCGCCTGGTAGAGCTCGAAGACTGAGCTCAGGCGGGTGCACCTCTCTGTCAGGGGTGGTTGCACCTTCCTGCCAGAGCTCGAAGACCGAGCTCAGGCGATGCATCACCTGTCCAAGGAGGTTGCATCACCCTGCCAGAGCTCGAAGACCGAGCTCGGTGGTTGCACCTCTCGGCAGAGCTCGGAACTTGAGCTCTGGCGGTGCTACCTCTTGACAGAGGAGGTTGCACCGCCCAGTCTCACTTGGAGACTGAGCCGTGGGCGGTTGCACCTCCTGGCTGGAGCGGTTGCACCGCCCAGTCTCGCTGGGAGACTTAGCCTGGGCGGTTGCACCTCCCTGCCTGGGCGGTTGCACCTCCCACAGCTACTTGGGCTCGAATGGGTTGAACCATTCGACCCAACTTGAGTTCATCAGGGGCCCAATTGCCCCAGGATTAAGCTAATGGGATCACCTCCCATTTCTAACTTAATCACCGTGCTAACTACGATTAAATCTAAGACAAATTCTGCAGCTCTGCTTCGGTACGTCAATCGCTTCTTCCGGCGAGTTTCCGGCGAACTTCCGTCGATCATCCGATGAACCCTCGGTGATGCTTCTGCGGACTTCCGGCAAACTCCTGGACTTTGCGACGATCCACTTGGCGAGTTCCGACGAGCTTCGCTTGGCAAGCTTCTGGACTTCTCGGATCTGTTCTTGCTGAACCTCCGACGACCGTCCGAACTTCCGTCGAACTCTAGAACTCCCAACGTGATCATGATCTTGACTCCGGCGCAACACCTGCTGCTTGTCTAACTTTCATCGTAGTTAATCCTGCACAACAAAACAAAAACTTCGATCGAGACAATTAGTTCTAAGCAATTAACCAAGTTGTCCGGCATGTCATTGGTCTCTCGACGCTTCGTCCGATTCTTCGGTGCATCGTCCTCTTCTGCAGCCTATTGCCCAATCGGCCAGTCGACTCCGCAACTCCGATATCCTTGGCACAATACCCGCTCTTCTTGGCCCGATGCCCGAGTCCACGACCCGAAGCCTTCTGTCGATACGTCGACCGTTCCACCGGCCCGACGTCCAATCTTCTGACATGTTCCTCCGGCACAACATGATGTTCCTGCTTTAATTGTCTCATCCTGATCGAAGCATCCTGCGTCACTCAAAACGCAGATTAAATCATAAACATATATCAAGTAGTTTCATCATCAAAATACGAGATTCAACACTCACATGGGGAGAAGAAATCACAGGGAGAAGAGGTGGTTTCTTCTCCTCGCACGGATGAGGAGAAGTCGTCAATGACACCGAGGCCTCGCGCGGATGAGAAGAAGTCGCTGATGACGCCGAGGCCTCGTCACCTCTCATTTGTGGTTTGACGAGGGAGGGTGGCGACGGATCGAGATCGTTGAGAGAGAGCGACGTCGGATCTTCAAGTTTTCTCTTTTCTTCTCTCTCAACTAATACCACTCACTTCGGTAATGAGACAAAAACAACCCTAATCGATGGTACCATCCGGTACAGGTGGTATTATTCGAAATTGAAAACCTTGGTTTAGACAATTAGTCCATTTCTAATATAATATCAAATTCTTCTATGTTTAACATTATCATACCAGCAAATACAATCTCTATTGATCTTGGAGGTTGAAATACTATCAATTTTTTTATTAAAGTTAATAAAAACATGATGTTTAGACAAACAATCCATGCCCAATATAATATTGTATGCTCAATATTATTATATATTCAACTAATTCTTTGTCCATAATTTGAATTGAATAAGATCTCAATCCCTAACTTGAATATTTTATCTCTTAATGAAACAACTATATAATACATCATATCCAATGCTTTAGTTGATTTACCTAGCTTTTTAATAAAAACTAGTAATGTAAAAGAATGTGTGGTGCCAAAATCAATTAAAATAAAAAATATCATAAATAAATAATTTACTTGAGATAACTAAGCGGTTAACCTATGCTTCTGAGATAACTGTCAGGTACTCTTTTTTGTCATGATAAGATTATTGTATAGTTTTTGCTAAATGTTATGATTTTTTAACATAGGGATGTTTAACATATTTCTTCATATGTAAGATGTTTGGGTAGCCCCTCTTGTGGTCCTTGACCTAAGTGTCATTTTCTTGTATTGCCCAAAAATGATTGTGGGGGCCTATTACAAAAAATAATAGCCTTCCTTAGCGTATCATCTATTGAGCTTGAAAAATTCTTTGCTCAATCTCTTGTGCCTCCAAGGCCTCCAAGGTTAGATATTCATTGTTATCTTCAGGATAAATTTTTGTTTTGAGTTCTTATAGAAATTGATCTACCTTTAAGATATTAGTTGTAACATTCCTCATTTTTTTTAATTTTGTAAGGGTCTATTTATAATGAAGGAACCTAAGAGTAAATATTAAAAATTTGATATGATTTATGAAAGATTCAGATTTAAGTTAAAGAAAAAAAAAATGGTGGACATGTGTCACTAGCTAACCTAAGGTTGATACCACCTATGTTTGTTCTAAGGATGACACATAGGGCTCTTTCATGCATGTTTGCCACCTTGCAATACTTATATTAGCTAAATCTAATACATTAGAAGAGAAATAAAAGGATGAAAACTTAAGAAGCGTTTGAGATGAGAAGGGAAGAGGAATTGAAGAAGAAGAAGAAGAAGAAGAAAGAGATTTGTCTTGCATGAGGTTTTGCATCAATTCCACACATTTGAGACTCAAATTTATTTAAGGCAAGTATTCTAACCCCTTCCTACAAAAATCTTGATATCTGATTTCATCTTAATTTTGAAAACTTTGAAAGATTTTAGCTCCATACTTGATTATTCTATCGTTTGAGAATAAAACTATGAATCTGGAATTTTTTAAGATTTGACCATTCTTTATTATTCTAGCCATAACATAAGATTTAGAAGAAACCAAATGCATCCGAAAATAGACTCACAGATCTTTCTTTTTTATAGATAAATTTGGAGTCTATTGACCTATTGAAACTATTATTTCAATTGACCCTATGAAATCTGTGAAATAGAGACTGTCAGTTTTGACCATTCAGTATACTCTTGCTTCTAATTTTTTGTTCAAAACTCTGATTTGTGTAAAACATGATTTATTGGAAACTAGACTCATAAATCTTTCTATGAATATTTGATTTGAATGATTTAGAGCATAATTACCTATTGAATCATCTATTCAAATCAATTCTATTAATTTTGCAAAACAAAGATAATATTCTCTGACCTTTGGTTACTAAATTGTTTATAACTCATTGTTGGGAACTCCGATTCATAAAAACTTGAGTTATCGAAAACTAGATTGATACATCTTTCAAATAACACATAATTTATGTAAATTGGAGTGTAATTGGTTATCTAAACAATTTATACAATATGCCTCTCAAATTCTATCAGAATCGAGCTTCGATCGATTTCGCCTATTCTTGTTTCGTCTCTTTGGAAATTGATTTCAGCTAAAATCCTTACTTTAGTTGAGCTTTACATTATTACTTTAAATTTCTATATACTCTTGTCCTATAAATATTTGCATACCTGAATCTTATTGAATCTCATATTTTGATGATGAAACCAATTGATAAGTGTTTATAGTTTGATCTGCATTTTGAGTGACGTAGGATGCTTCGATCAGGATGAGACAATTAAAGCAGGAAGAATCATGTTGGGCTGGTGGAACATGTTAGAAGATTGGACGTCGAGCTGGAGGATCGATCGATGTATCGACAAAAGGCTTCGGGCCATGGATTCGGGCATCGGGCCAAGAAGAGCGGATATTGCGCCAAGGATATCGAAGTTATGGAGTCAACTGGCCAATTGGGCAATAGGCTGCAAGAGAGGATGATGCGCTGAAGAATCAGACGAAGCATCGATGAACCAATAACATGCCAGACAACATGATTCAAGCTTAGTAATAATTGTCTAGATCGAAGTGTGTTTTTACATGTGCAGGATTAACTATGATAGTAAGGCATAAAGAAAAATGAAGTCCCGAAGTCAAGAACGTAATTTCGTTGGGAGTTCGAGAGTTCATCGGAAGTTCTGCCGGAACCAACCGAGAAATCTAGGAGCTTGCTAAAGAAGCTTGTCGGAACTTGCTAAGAAGATCATCGTGAAGTCCAGGAGCTTACCGGGAGTCCGCTAGAACATTGCCGAGAGGTCATCAGAAGTTCGCCGGAAGATCGCTGGAAGAAACTAGACTTACGAATTTGTTTAGCTTAGGAAATGTCTTAGAATTCATAGTTAGCATATAATTGAGATTGGAATTAGGCCAACCCAATTAGGGGCCAGTTGGGCCCATGTAAGAACTATGTTAGGCTCAATGAAAAGGCCCAAATAGTGACCCAAGAGGTGGCACCGTCGTGGCATAGTCTCTAAGACTATGTCAGGCGGTGGTATCGCCGGTCTGGGTGATGATACCGCCTAGACATAGCCTCCGAGAGGCTGCAAGCGGTGGTACCGCCAGTTTAGGCGGTGGTACCACCTAGAATAACCTCCTAGGCAATGGTACCGTCTAGTGTAGTGTCAGTGTTAGAGTGACACTGGTGGTGGTATCGCTAGCACAGGCGGTGGTACCGCTCGAACCTAGGAAACCCAGGATGAGATGTTTTTAACTTGAGACCTATAAATACCCCTCTCATCCCTGGTTAAACTACACAAGACTTGAGAATAAAAATAGAGAGAAATGCTGCTGCAATCTTGTGTGAACTCCTCTCAAAAGTTCTAAGTGTTAGAATAGTTTGAGAGAGGAGTAAGTGGGGGGGGGGGGTGGTGTAAGGGTTATATCTTAAACTCGATAAAAGGAGAATCGAGTTGTAAAAGGTGGTTGGTCTTCGCCTATTGAAGGAAGACCGATAGTGGATGTCGGTGGCCTCGACGGAAGAGGAATCAGTGGAGTGGATGTAGGTCACGATGACCAAACCACTATAAAAATCTGATTTGCCTTTACTTTGAGCAATTTACTTTAAACTGCAAACTGCCTTCTCATTACTTGCTATGTTCTTCCGTACGCTTTCAATCTAAGCATATTTTCGAAATCAAATTTTAATGTACGAAGAATTTTCAGAAACATAATTTTTACTACTGCACTAATTCACCCCCTCCCCTCTTAGTTACGACTCTTTTCCTAACAAATCTGTTATGTAAACTTCATGTTTGTATCATAATGTTTCGTATAGGCACATGCATTCCGTTGTTTCGCATGTGTTTCAATATGTCTCAACTTTATTGTTCATAATACCCTTTTGTACTATGGTGTTTGTGAGATTATTTGTACCTTTGCTAGAAATAGTAAAGGGATTAATGGACCTTTGCTAGAAATGGTAAAGGGATTAATGGACCTTTGCTAGAAATGGTAAAGGGATTATCTGGACCTTTGACAAAAATGGTAATGGGTATGTGCTTAGAGCCCGCGATGCTCTAAATTATGTTTGGGATCCCACTTCACCTTCTATCTGCTTGATATGATATCTAGAGCTTTGGTTATGTGCTTCTATATATGCTCTGGATAAGAATGAAATGTGTACAACGTCAAATATGACATTTGAGCTTTTGTTTTGTATTTGTTCTTTGATATGCTCCGAAATATTTTATATGCCATTGATATGCTCTAAAATGATTCAACTGACAGTGATCGTTAGTCGTTTGCTGAGCTCTATGTGCTCACTTCGTTGCTATGTAAATTTTTCAGGATAGTTAGTCGATCGCTAGAATGTTTAAATTAAGTTACGACAGTGGAAAGCTAGAAGACTTTGAGAAAACCTTTTGTGGATGATGTTTTTGTTATATAAATACACTTGGTGTATAATGAAAATGTTGATGGTAAATATGAGTTTTGTAAAAGTTTAAAGAACCTCTCATGGATTTTGGCGTGTTAAGCTAATTTGTGTAATGATATGAATATATGGTAAACATTGGTTTTTGTGATTGTATAGATTCCCACAACTATGGATTTATGATGTGGTTATGGTTTAGTTGCGTTGGTTTTGTATTCTATATATCATTAAATGATATGGTATATGATTTTAAACTACACAGGTCTTATGGATTATGAAATATATAAAAATGACTTGAATATTTTCTCAGTGTCTTAAAAAAAATTCTGGAGTGTGACATTAGTGCTAACCATGTGAGATACAAATCAAGACTCCTTAAACTTGTTTGAGGTTAACAAGTTATACTATTTTGATAGATTAATAGGCAAGCTAAACATGTCATTTATCGAAGCATATATATTACAAATCATATTTTTGAGTAATATATACATATTATTTATGTATTTATTAATATACTAATTGTGATTTAATGTATGTGAGACCCGGACACTACATCAGATCTCTCATAAAGTCCATGATCTGCTTTTATTAAGGGGCTTAAACTTTTTCATATACTTTGAGCAATTTGCTTTCATGAAACACCCAAGATAATATTCTCATTCCTTACAAATTAACTTATTCTATGTTTAAGTCTAGATCTAACACTCCATCAATCCTCATCAAGCTTGACTTAAACAAGACATTTGATTTGACAATCTTTCTTGACTAGCTTTAAATGAGACCCTTATTCGTTTAAACAGATAAATTTTAATTTTACCTGTTTGATTAATGAAAATTCGTTTTGCAATAATAAAGGGGTTAGACAAGGGGATCCGGTCTTACAAGTTACTCTCCACCATGATAAATCATCTAGCTTTCAAATCAAGTTCACTCTTTTTAATATTAAATGGATCAAAATTTCTCAGATCATACTCTTTTGTTCATTCATGCGGATCAAAAATCTTGTTCTCAACTTATCAAAATGTTAAATTTATTTCCTCCTTTTCCAACCTTGTAATCGACATAAAAATCTAAAATCATTTTTTTTTTCTAAAAATTATAATCCATAAGCCAAACACAAAATTTATAATTTTTTTGAAATTAAAAGGGGCAGGTGGCCCTGAAATATCTTGGGTCCTGTTGTTAACCCAAATTACGATCCCTGACAAATTCCAGCAACCTCCTATTAATAAAATCTTGGGAAGAATTCAGGGGTGATAAGAAGCTAATCCTTGTAAATTTCCTCATTGATGCTATTCTCACTCATATGTTTATAAACTCTCGGGTCTCAGACAAACTTATTTGTATAATAAAGAAATTATTTTTATAAATTCCTTTGGAACACAGACAATTCTCACAATAAAATTAACTCACCGAGTTGGAATTGCATCACATATATTCTAAGAGTGCTGAAGGTTTAGGCACTCATGATATCCAAGTTGTTCAAGTTTACCAACGGATTCTTCCTATTCTTAATTGTGACAGTAACCTTTGGGCTCGCCTACTTGTTGCCCAAAAGCACGAATGCATTTAAAAGAACTTTTTGGATTTGGGAGAGGCTTGCTTTGTTTTGCTTTATCTTAAAGAAGGTTTTAGGAAGCTAATTGGTAGGACTATTTAATATTTCTTTGAATTGATGACTATCTATTGTGCTGACCATTTGATTGACTATTTAATATTTCTTTGAATTGATGACTATCTATCCAATCCTCCCACACGACTTTTGTTCAACATATTACTTCAAATATACTATTATTAAAACATGTTCCTTCACATATTGGAGGATGAATAATTTGTTTATATATTTTTTTAAAATTATTGAATAACTGTAGCAAAATACCAGAATATAAAGCAATACAGAAGCATAAAAAATCAACAAGAAAATTTTTTCGCTTCCAAAAAGCATGAAAACACTACCTGAAAGGAAAATAATACAAGAAGTCTCTGAAGGATGAGATTTCCTTTCTTCAATACGTACAAAAGCCTTGAAAATAGGATATAGCAGGGCACTGTATGTGTTAGCTATTGCACTGTACGTTCAACATTTATGGAATTCTCAATTCAATTTTGCTTGTTCGATATCCACATTTTTTGATTCTTCTTTCTCGTCAGGAAGTAGCCCAATGAGCGGCAAAGGCAGCAGTGAGCTGAGATTGCAAATTATGATCAACAGAGCTAAGTTTTTGAAGCTGTCTTTTGTGACACCGAGAAGCTGAGTGACACCGGCACCTATGAGACCTCCAGTGACACTGCCTGCATTGGAGATGGACATCAGAGTAGCAAACAGTGTGGCTTCGACTCCAGATGGGCATAATCTTGCTGCTAAGACCAGTACAGGCATGAATGAAGCCTGCGTCACAGATCAAGATCTCAATTATACTTGATGTGAAAAAATTAGGAAATTAACCACATTCAGAACAGCAAAGGGATTAATATCTTAAAAAGAAATACAGATTTGGAGCAAAGGAACAGGTAGTTCTCACCACCATACTGTCACGAACGGTCATTGCACATCCGCAACAACGTCGTTCAACGAATCGTTCGTCGTTTTTGTATGCTTGTACAGAGACATGACAGCATATTTTGCCTTGATTTTGTGTGTTTTTGATTGGAAAATGTAAGCAACGATAGTTCGCAGCGCTGCAGTGCAACCGCTTGCCGTGCCGGACCGAATTGCCCCAAAATGGCTCCGTTTTCGCGTGTCACGGCTTGTTTTCTGCAAACCGCAGCTGCACCCAAAACGTCAGCCATCTCAGCACCCTGGAACCCCCCAGGTGCCACAGGGCTGGATGAGGCTTCGGTATATTGTCGGGCATTGAACAATCTTCACAAGTTCGCACGTTAACTTGACGGGAACTTGCCTTTGCGCCCGGCACCCGGTGAGCAGTTGTTTGTGGACTTGCAACTATTCGTTCTACCTTCTAAAGTCCTTGTTTTCTCCTTCCTCTCTTGCACTCAAGGTGCTTGTTGAATTGCTTGTAAAGCTTCCCTCTTCGTAAGATGTCAGGACTTGTCCGTCGCTCGTTTTCAATCTAATCAACTTTCTGTTTTATAGGCCCTTCGGGGCCTGAACCTTTGCGGACGCATATGTTGCAAACGCGCCTCGTGACTTAGGCAATCCCAACTAAGTCCGAGGAGTTGGCGTAAGGGTGCTTCACGACTTAGGCAACTTCAGCTAAGTTTGTGACTTTGCCGCAAGGGTGCCTCACGACTTAGGCAATTCCAACTAAGTCCGTGACATTATGGTATCAGAGCAGGCAAGCAATTCGACTACGTAACGAAGAAACTTCGCAATCTCGCCATGGCCAAGCATCGTGGCGAATCGAGCAAGGCGGGGCAAGCTGAACCTTTGTCCAAGCAACCGCAGGCGGGTTGCAAGTGCACACTCGCTCTCATGTCATTGGAGCCGCTTTGGAGGATTGTAGCAGCGAACATGATGAGTGAGAAATTGGCTACTTTCCGCGAGTGGAGGCACAATCTGGCATACCAACTGGGAAGAAGAGTCATAAGGAGAGACTCACAGCGGCGAAAACTCGCTTGGATGTTCTTGAAGCGAGCTTGGAGGAACTCTACCAAGGCTAACGAAGGTTTCTTAGAGTAGAGAGCTCACAAGAAAAGCTGAATCCCGAATCGACAATGTTGAGGCCCTAGTCGATTGACCGACGGACGATACCAAAGACTCTGTGCAACATTTGCACGAAGTCGTGACGGAACTCACTTCCAGAGTTATAGCACTCACAAGGGTACTAAATGCGGGAGGGAGCAACACCCGCATTGTGTCGCCACAAAACCTGAGGGCACCTGAGCCTCATTGCTATGGAGGTGCTAGGGACGCAAAAGAGCTCGAGAATTTCTTGTTTGACATGGAACAATACTTTCGAGCTACAAGGCCCGATTCTAAAGATACCAAAGTTTCAATAACAACCATGTATCTGAATAGGGATGCAAAATTTTGGTGACGAACCCGTTGGGAGGAGATCCAACAAAGTCGGTGTCGAGTGGACACATGGGAGGAATTGAAGCGGGAGTTAAGAACTCGAAGCGGGAGTTGAGAACTCAGTTCCTACCCGAGAACACAGAGTTCGTCGCAAGGAGGAAGTTGAGACAACTCCGCCGAAGTACTTCCATCTGAGACTACATGAAGCAATTTTCTATACTGATGATAAATATACAGGACATGTTCGAGAAGGATAAGTTGTTCAACTTCCTCGATGGCCTAAAATCGTGGGCTCAACAGGAACTGTATCGATGTGATCGGGGCAATTGCGGCCACAAAAAGGCTCATCAACTTTGTTTCCTCGGAGGACTCGGGAAAAAGGAAAAAATCTTCAGGAAACCGCCTCCCAAAATATTCTCGAGGGATGGAGCCCGAGGGCGAACAAAGAAGAGTTCTCATAAAGGGCCAAGCTCAAAAGGCAAGACCTCAAAACCTGACGGATGCTTCTTGTGTGGAGGGCCGCACATAGTGAGGGCGTGCCCACAGAAACAGACACTCAATGCTTTAACAGCTTCAATCCACCCCCCGAAATCAGACAAGGGCAAGGTTGTCGCCTTCAGTTCAAGCAGTTCAGAATCCAGTAGCAACGATAAGGAGTCACAAGGTCCCCGAATAGGAGCAATGCGTTTGTTGAATGCATTACGGGGTCAAGTGGGGGAGAACATGAAGGCAAAGCCATTGAAAGCAGGGAGTAACGAGCTGATGTATGTGGACATTAAGCTCAATGACCAAACAACCCATGCAATAGTGGACACGGGCGTTACCCACAACTTTATTGTTGATTGAGAAGCAAAGCGACTTGGGCTGATCTTGGAGAAGAACCCAAGTCGGATGAAGGCGGTGAACTCGAAGGCCAAGCGGATCTCTAAGCTAGCAAAGGGAGTCCCCATCAAGATCGGAACATGGAGCGGGAGCACGAACATGATGGTGGTGCCATTGGACGTCTTCCAAGTGATTCTTGGAATGGAGTTTATGCACGCGGCGAAGTTGGTGCCAATGTCGTTCCTAAACTCCATATGTATGATGAGAGGTGACGACCCCTGTGTGGTTCCCGTCTCTTGGAGAGGAACTAGGGACCCCCAACAGATATCGACATTACAATTAAAGAAAGGGGTACGAAAAGGCGAATTAACATTCATGGCTGCTGTGAAGCTAGAGCCACTCGATGAGGAAGCCATTCATGAACCTGTTGTGGTGGTGAACGTTCTGAAGGAGTTTACAAACGTTATACCACCCGAGTTGCCGAAGACTCTGCCGCCACGTAGAGGCATGGATCATCATATCGAGCTGGAGCCAAGAGTGAAGCCTCCATCGAGAGCACCCTCCCGCATGTCCCCTCCAGAGTTGGCAGAGCTCAAAAAGCAATTAGATGAACTGCTAAGCGATGGTCTCATCCGCAGTTCCAAAGCATCATTCGGAGCTCCAGTTCTCTTCCAAAAAAAACAAGATGGAAGCCTCTGACTATGTGTCGATTATCGAGCCCTCAACAAAGTGACGGTGAAGAACAAGTATCCTATCCCGCTCATTGCGGACTTATTTGACCAATTGGGTAAAGCAAAATATTTCTTCAAACTCGACCTCTGGTCGGGGTACTGGCAGGTGCGCATTGCTGAAGGTGATGAAGCAAAGACTGCCTACATGACTAGGTACGAAGTGTTTGAGTTCTTGGTGATGCCTTTCGGCTTAACCAATGCTCTAGCCACGTTCTGCACTCTTATGAACCAACTATTCAAGGAGTATTTGGATAAGTTTATGATCGTCTACTTGGACGATATCGTCGTCTACAACCAAACGCTCGAGGAGTATGTCGAGCACCTTTGGACAATTTTCAAGGTTCTCAGGGAGAACACTTTGTTTGTGAAAATGGATAAGTGCTCCTTTGCTCAGACGGAGATTTTATTCTTGGGACATCGAATTGGTGATGGTTCTATTCGGATGGACAAATCAAAGGTGCAAGTTGTTGCGGAATGGCGAACTCCAAAGAAGGTGTCGGAACTGAGATCCTTCCTTGGTTTCATCAACTACTATCGGCGCTTCATAGCTGGGTATTCGAAGTGCGCAACTCCACTGACGGAGTTGCTGAAGAAGGAGCAACCTTGGAGATGGTCCGACAAATGTGAAGTACATTCAAAGATCAAAAGGCTGCTATGTTGGAAGAACCGGTGCTCAAATTGCCGGACTATAAGGAGCCCTTCGAAGTCCACACAAATGTTTCAGATTTCGCTATTGGGGGAGTACTCATGCAGGAGGGTCATCCGGTGGCCTACGAGAGCCGCAAGCTCAACGAGACTGAGCAGCAAAATCCGGTGCACGAGAAAGAAATGACAGCGGTGGTCCACTGTTTACGAGTTTGGCAACACTACCTTCTTAGATCATGATTTGTGTTAGAGGACAGAAAACATCTCTTTGAGCTATTTCCAAACTCAGAAACTCTCCCCAAAGCAAGCACGATGGCAGGACTTCCTGGCCGAGTTTGATATGGCAATGGAGTATAAGCCCGGAAAAGCAAATGTCGTGACCGATGCATTGAGTCAGAAAGTGGAGCGAGTGAATGCCATACAGTTAGAGGGCAGAGGCCAAGCAATTCAGTTGCACTCCAACTTCCTTTCTAGGATCAGGGATAGACTGTACATTGATCCCCAGATAGTAACCTTGATGCAGCTCATCAAAGAAGGCAAGGCACGATGATTTTGGGTCCAGGAGGGGCTCATTTACACAAAAGGGAATATAGTTTATGTTCCTCGAGTGGACAATTTGAGACGTGAACTCTTAAGAGAGTGTCACGATTCCCTTTGGGCTGGATATCCGGGTATTCACAGAACCTTAGCTCTCGCGGAGAGGGCCTTCTACTGGCCGAAGATAGGGACTGATGTGGAGGAATATGTTCGAAGTGCCTGACTTGCCAACAAGACAAGGTGAAGTAGCGGAAGCCGGTGGGACTTTTGGAGCCGTTGCCCGTACCAGAAAGGCCGTAGGAGAGCATTTCCTTGGACTTCATAACAAGCTTGTTGGCAGTAGGGGGACTCGGATCGATACTCGTGGTGGTCGATCGATTTTCCAAGTATGCAACTTTCATTGCTGCACCCCTACACTGTTCAGCAGAGGAGGCGGCCAAGCTGATGATAAAGAATGTGGTGAAGTATTGGGGAGTCCCGCATAATATCATCAGTGATCGAGATGCTCGGTTCCTGAGACGATTCTGGACCGAGCTATTCAAATTGCTGGGGTCTAAGTTATACTTCTCCACAAGCCTCCACCTCTAGAAGGATTGTCAAACCGAAAGGATAAACTCGCTCTTTGAACAATATCTTTGGCACTACGTGAGTGCCAACCAATGAGATTGGGTGAAGCTATTGGACATAGCCCTATTCTCCTACAACTTGCAATAGAACTCTGCGTCCAACAAAAGCCCCTTCGAGATCATTACAGGACAACAATCGTCGACTCCTCACACATTGGCTATCGGGTATACTGAGAGTAGTCCGTCAGCATATCACTTTGCAAAAGAATGGGCACCGAAATGCAGATATTGTACGGGATTACTTGGAGAAGACGGCCAAAAAGATGAAGTGGACAGACTTGGGAAGGCGACCACAAGAGTTCAAAGTCGACGATTTGGTGTTGGTAAAGCTTCAACCAGCATCACTCTAATTCTATAGGAACAAAGTAAACAAAAGATTTGTGTGTAAGAATGAAGGGCCCTTCCCAATTATCAGTAGGGTGGGCAACATCTCCTACAAGTTGTAGCTACCGGTGTGGCTCAAAATTCATGATTTTTACGCCAACAACTTGAAAGCCTACCATTCAGATCCGCAAGATGCTACCCAAAGTGTTCTAACTCGACTACCCCCCACCAGAGCCTCCTATAAGAAGCGAGTTGAAACCATTTTAGCGGATCGTAAGATAAAACTACCCAATGGAGCAGAGCAGATCGAGTACTTGGTGAAGTTGCGAAAGCTTCCCCGAACTGAAGCCAGCTAGGAGCCCGAAGATGCCCTACGACATGAAGAAGCAATCATCAACAACTATTAACAAGCGTCGACGAGGGCATCGACAGTTTAAGTAGGAGAGAATGTCACGAACGGTCATTGCGCACCCAGAACAACTTTGTTCAACGAACCGTTCGTCGCTTTTGCATGCTTGTATAGAGACATGGCATCATGTTTTGCCTTGGTTTTGTGTGTTTTTGTTTAGAAAATGTAAGCAACAACAGTTCGTAGTGCTACAGTGCGACCGCTCGCCGCACCGGGTCGAACTGCCCCAAAATGGCTCCATTTTCGTGTGCCACGGCTTGTTTTCTGCAAACCGCAGCTACACCCAAAACGTTAGCCATCTCCGCACCCTGAAACCCCCCAAGTGGCACAGGGTTGGATGGGGCTTCAGTATATTGTCGAGCGTTGAACAATGTTCATATGTTTGCACGTTAACTTGATGGAAACTTGCCTTCGCGCCCAGCACCCGGTGAGCAGTTGTTTGTGGACTTGCAACTGTTCGTTCTACCTTATAAAGTCCTTGTTTTCTCCTTCCTCTCTTTTCTCTCTTGCACTCATGGTTCTTGTTGAATTGCTTATAAAGCTTCCCTCTTTGCGAGACGTCGGGACTTGTCCGGCGCTCATTTTCAATCTAATCAACTTTCTGTTTTACAAGTCTTTCGGGACCTGTACGAGGTTGCAACTAGGCTAAACCTTTGCGGACGGATATGTCGCAAGGGCGCCTCGTGGCTTAGGCAGAATAGAGCCAAATGTAATTGGTGAAGAGCCAGCAGTAAGGTTCCCAAATAACATTTCGAAAGGAGGTATCTTCCCGAGTGCAGCTGTTACTCTTAATAAACTTGCTAGACCAAGCCGACCTAGGCTAGGTAGGAGAGGAGCCTGAGTGAAACGGTAGCGAGTTCCAAGCTTAAGGCTGCTCCTGTTATGAGCAAGTCAAGCCCGGCCCCAAGAGTATCGTGAGTTAGGCAATCCCAGCTAAGTCCGAGGAGTTGGCGCAAGGGTGCTTCATGACTTAGGCAACTTCAGCTAAGTTCGTGACTTTGCCGCAAGGGTGCCTCACGACTTAGGCAATTCTAGCTAAGTTCGTGACAATACGGTGCTTCATTGAAATGTACTACAGATTCAAAGCAATAACAAAAGTGCACCACCATGTTTTTCCATGTTCTGTTAAATTGATATTACATTAAAATAGAGCAAAACAACAAGTAAAAGTTAAATTGTGTTATTCACATCTTTGTTGTATTTTACTCATTGAAAGATGATGATGAATGATTTTGAAATTCTCGATGTGTTCAGTCCAGTGATTACATAGTCTAGAAATGTGATGCACCACTGACTGTAGCAACTTGAACCTTTTGCTTGTAACATAGAAAGGATAAAAAAAAATCACAACCATAAAACCTGGAGGCACAGCTTAATTTTTATCTTTTGTTTTTGCTAATCAACAAAAAATCTAAACTATCTAGGACTGGCTACATGAATCCTTTCTTGCCACCAAATTCACTCCAAGAAGAGAAAGAAGAGGAGAGGAATATAGAAAAAAAATAGAGAGCACAAACTTTTAAAACTCAAGTTGCAATGTCTCATAGGGGCTCACAAGACCTTTATTTTAGCCTCTTGCACATGCTTTCTCTTGTCTCTCCAAATAATGTGTTTACTCTTTTTGCCACATTAGTTGCAATAACGAATATGTTGATCAGCGTCTACCGATATGAAAACAAGTTGCTTTTGACATGGGAAGTAAATCCCATCGTTTTATGTTTAAGAGCTGATGGAGATGGCATTAAGTATCTCTCAACAACTGGAACGTCGAAACTTCAACAGGTGGTGGTTCTTCTTCCACCACAATATCGCACAAGTTAAACTTCATTTTCATATAGATCTATAAACTCTCCCTCCTTGGGCTCCTCATAGCCTAACACCAACAGGACATTTATTTAGCTATTACATTAATATCCAATAATCTGTTTCTCATTGTAATGAAAGTAAAAGTATGTCTCTTGTCCTAAAGATGCTATACAAGAGGTTCAATGAGTTGTAGTGGTGGGAAATCTCGTAAAAGAAGCGGATCATGTTTGGACTCCCAAGGGGGCTAAAGAGGCAGCTGATATAATCATAGAATGGTATTATACCAGTACCGAGTATTAGACCTATAAATACTGATCCGTATGGTCTGCCACAGGCAAGCTTTGAAACCATGCCCGCGGCATCTACCACTAGTGATAATAAAGTAGCAATAGTTATGGTCTCATCTGAGGTTTAAAATACTGCTTTCCTTGATCAGTACAAGCAGGTATACATTGGTGGCCAGGTGATTTTTCACTCAGTTTGGTCTGATATTGGCTGTACCACCCAATAAGTTCATTGCACTGGTCTTACTGTGGGCACGCAGATTGATATCAAACTTAACTGGGAGGTAAGCTTACCGCATGGCACCAGTACTGATTTTTTTTTTTTGAGATTTGCCTTTTTTTTCTTTCTCTATGAATGTCACCATTTTGGCATCCAAGATACCTATAAAATTAAAAAATCATTCCACATGAAAGAACCAAGTTGTAAAAAATCTCAGTGACTTTTGGAAAGTGGATATGCAATTGGCAATGTGTAACATCATGTTCTGCTGGTCAAGGTACTGAGAAAAATCTCCAATTAGCAAAAGAATCACCTGAGGATTGTAACATGCATGTCGTCTCTCCTGTTGTGCCTTCAAAGGAGGATGCACAAGGGCCTAACATTGTTCTAGTCTCCATTTGTAGTGTCACAAAGCTGATGTAGAAGTGTTCAGAGGATCTGGAGGTTCAAGAGGTTAATCATCTACTAGTTCATCATCCAGAGAGCATAAAACCTCCTTTTCATCCACCGATTGGCTAACCCCTCCTTAGACTTTGGATGGCCAAGGCGTAGCCCCATGAAGGCTGTTGTTGTTGTTGCTGTTAAGCTTGGGGCAGTGGTCGATTTGTAGATTGTGAAGGAGCAGTAGGTTTAATAAACCACAAATGGAGGGATAAAGGCATAATTTTGAAAAACAACTTTTGGTAAACTTGGGTTCTTCGGCATGTGAGGAGATGGAACATGTGGTCTTGGTGTCTCTAAAACTGAAAGGCAAGTTCAGAAAAAGTCCTCTTTAGAGCCATAGAAGAGTCTTGAACAGTATGTAAAGGAAGTTGAGAGACATTTTCATCAGCTGAAACAAGAGCAGAGACGAGCATCACTATCAGATTTCTTCTCTCATCTTCAACTTGGCTCATCGCTCAAATGTTCTTGAAGTTGTGCATCAATGTGTGTGCTATCATCTCCAAAATTAAGGTCTTCCTCTTAGGCTTAAGCTTTTGTAGATGAATGGTTCGACATCTCAAAGATTATCTCCCTAGATCACACCATCGTAGTCAAACTTGCAATCCAGATTGTAGGATCACATGATCCTTTGGGCCCAGATCCATTCAAGGAGGTCAATTCATGAATGAGTCTCAGATTTGAGTTGACTCTTGATAAATAAACACGTGGTAGTCAACTCAAGTTTAGGGAGAGTAAATCAGGCAGTGAAATTGCTGTCTGACAACAGAAAAATGTAAATGCATCTGTTATAAGCTTACTGTTTAGTCAATGCAGGAATAATAAAGCATGGTTGTCTTTATCGTTCCGTACTAATGTACCAACCAGCTATCGATACGGTACATACAGAGTTATATCGAACCATACAGAGCGCATCGACACATGGTATATGGAGGTGTATCAATGTACCACCCATATCGGTCCTCTATCGGACTGATATATACTGCTTGTACCGAGCGGTATGCTGTGGTACGGCAAATCTTGCAACAAAGTAAGAAGATAAACAAATTGATCTCAAACTACAACCAGAAAACAAAGGACTTGAGTAATTCCAATTTATTCGTGAACAACATGATTTAACTTTCTGCAGGTAGAAAGTTCATCTATGTATCCTGCACACATTCACTTTTTCTACACATGGTGTTGGTATTAAAAAGTTGACCAAATATAAGCATGTATTTTGATTGATTGCAATCAAGTAAAATATACAGTTCATGTTGTTCACACTAACCTGACTGAGAACTGTTATAATCAAAGAGTCCCCGATGGAAAACCATTCATCACTAATACCAAACTGTCGGTTTAATCCAGTGACAAGAAAGACCTGTGAAATAACCAAAGTTACTTGAGAGAAAACTGAATTTTGTACATTCTAAGTTATTACATGATGCACACCTGCGTCATCCCAAGGGTTGACCCAAAAATTGTTGTCAGAAGAAAGATTTTTCTTAGCGGAACATTCTTTAGAAGCGAATTATACAATGCAACCCCGACCAAGGATGCCACAGAAGTAACAAGCTTGACACGGCCAAGAAATTCTGGAGTAAATCGAAGTTGATTTGTTCTTAATCCAAGCATGGATGCAAAGGGACAACACAAAAAGTTTAGTTCTCAGAATATAAATAAAGAGCTTAATATGCAAACTACCTAGCAAGTATACATGAGAAAAGAAGACCAAGTGGTCAATAAGCACTTCAAACTGGAAAAAGAAAAGGACTGGCACTGAGCCTTTTTCATTGCTAGTGGAACAGCAAGCTACAAAGACTATTAAGTGCAAATTTGTTCTTAGATTAAGTACGATATTATTCAGGCACAACATGTGATCTCAGGTTGCATATATTGCTAGTGTATGTATTTTAGACAAAGAGCATTTAACAATCAATCATAGGTCAAAACCAGAATCTTACAAGGGTATAACTATATACCGAGATGAGTGTTGGCACTACAAATTTGGTGTAACAAGTTCAAGCGTATGCAATTCAAAGAGCAGGAGGAAAGAAAAAAAAAAAAAATAGAGCATTTGGTTGTTCTAGGTACGATACAGATGCATCTTCTCCACTTAGATTTCGTCATAAAAGTTTTGGTTACACTATGGAGAATGCAGATTAAATAGCCTTGGCATAGATATCAATACTAATTTATCTCCTTGTTGTAATTTCAGATTCAGGTAATGAAGTTCTAAAGGTGTATGTAAACAACTACAAACATGGATTTATTGCACCATGGTAATCTATCTCAGATTTTTATTTGCAATGTGAAGAATTGCAATCAATATAAAAAATTTTACTAGCAGTCGTGAATGCCCAATAATGAATAAGTGTGATCACACGAGGCTAGATGTCTGCATGAAAGAGGGCCATGTTGTCTTGTATCAGTCAGATTATGATGTCCAGAAAAGTTAACTCTACACCTGTAGTTTGTCTTGCAAGTAACACAAAATCTTTGGGAGAGGTTTAGTGCAAGGTTCTGAATGCCGTACTGTACCAATGTACCGATCAGCTGTCAGTACGGTATGTACCAAACTATACCGAGCTGTACCGAGCATATCGACACATGATACACTAAAGTATACCAATGTACCACCCGTACCAGCCTTTTATCGGATCGGTATATACTGCCCGTACCGAACTGTCACGGACTTAGCTGGTTTCGCCTAAGTCGTGCGGCACCCTTGCGTGTCCGTCCGCAAAGGTCAGCCTCCCCGAAGTCTCCCATTGTCCCTTAGGACCACCAAAAGAGAGAACGGGTTAGAGAGAACGCCTCAATCGGGATCCACAAGCAAACATCTCCGAAAAACACTTCATAGAAAATGCAAATTACAAACAGACTTTACAAGCTCTAAACAGTGGCACAACAAAAGGTAAAATGATCCATTACAAACCGAGAATCTCTCGTACGTGTCAACATGACACAACCTTTATTTACAAGCCTAAAGAGGCCACCAACCCAACTAAAATGAGACTATTAAGCCTTCGACCGCCCTTCTACATGCTGTACAAGGCATGAACATGCCAAAAGACACGGACATACATGAGTATTACATCAAACATCTTGTTTAGAAGTTTGTCCGTGACATTCTCCCCCACTTATTCCTTCGACGTCCTCGTTGAAGCCTTTGTCGACACTGCAACTCCTCGCCTTTGCTGAGTCTTCAATCTTCTGCTCCAGCTACAATGTGCCTCTTGGCTCCCAACTGCTCTTCGCTGCTGTTTTTGAGTAGTCGAACCTTTGATCCGCCATGCTGCTGTAACTCACCAATGACTCTGACTCTGGTGTGGGGTTGGCTGAGTTGTGTTGATCATTGTTGATTCATGTGGATCCCCCAGATAAAGGAAAAGACCATCTTTACTGCGCTAGTCTCTCAAATTCCACATACTACATGAACTGGGTGGATGCTTGTTGGAGCTTTAACGAGCATCGTCTCGCAAACTTCTGAAGTTTTGGGTCCTTCCTCCACAAAATTTGCTCATTGACTCTTCTTTCACTTAGTTGTCACATCTAAGTAGGTTCGCATCACTTCCGCTTTCGATTGGCATTTCGTTGGGAAATGAAGCGGACAATCTACTCTCAGTAGCACTGATCACCATTGGTGAGGATTTGACAACTATTGTCTTCCATTATCTTCGAAGGGTCTTTGAACTTGTGCAGAGCTCCTCTGCTGGATAGATAAGAGAATTGGGGTACTCGGTTTCGCACATTCTCTTAAGAGTTGAGAAGGCAAAGGTTACTTGATTTCGCCCGCCTCCTCGAGGTTGTACTTCATGCATCGAGCTGGTTACTAGCCTTCGCCTGCTCTGTGCTCACACTTATGAAGCACTTGAAATGTTTGCACTCCTTGCGTTGAGTTAGCTACTGTGATTCACCTTCTCAATGCCATTGAACTTCTGGAATGCAGGAAGTTTTCACCCCAACTTAGAGTAGTTCTCTCATAGGTTTGGTCGCTTCTGGGATTGTACCGTCTTCTCCATCAACCCTGCTGCCTACTCCCCTGAGTAGCGAAGGTACAGCACCGCGTACTGCCTGCTTCATTCCTTGGTTATGCACTCTTGCATGACCCGAAGTCCTTCACTTTCGGCTATCTTGATGAGAAACACATTGACACCGGTCTTACGAAGTTCTTCGGCCTCTGCCCTTCAGCCTTGTCTCGGTACTTGGAGATTGCCTCTGCATGCTCCACCTCCTCGACCCCTTTTATGACCAAGTGCTCTCCCTCCATGAGAGCAAGGGATCAATGACTTTCACGGAAGTCCCGCCTCTGCGGTACCATAGCGCTGCCATGCCCATGGCCCTACTATCCGTCGCCTCGCATCTGCATCCCTTTTCTTCATGATCAGTAGATATGTCTCCGTGCACTCCTCTGAGTCCACCTCCATTCTAACTGATGCTTGATTTTGGGTAGCTAAGTCCCTCTGGACTCGTCGTGGCTTCCTCACCCCTTTCGACCCCCTGCTTCAACACCTCTGTGTTCTCCAAGCAGTCTGTTTGGTCGATGGAAAGACATACTGCAACTCCCATGTATGGCCTCTGCCATCACGTTGTAGGGTTTGCACCGATTCTGTTCTCCTTAGCTTCCTTGGTAGCAACGTTCGCTTACTCGACCTTGTCCTCTGACTTGTCGGGCTCCCTTAAGCGAATATGAGCTCTGGAGCAGTCCAACTCTATAGCTGCTTCGATCATACCTCTGCATGATCAAGTCCCTCCCATGGGACTCACTGGTACTTGCATTCGAACTTTTTCCTTGGTGGAACATAGCCCCCATATGCTAATGACCAAGGCTTTCATCCGATGCAAAATTCGATGCACGCCCGGAAGACCCGCCTCTGCGGTACCATGGCCTTCACTCATTAAATCCATAGCCCTTCTTGCCGTCGTGTTGTTCACCGAAGTGGAGCTTCCAGTAGCTCCCGATCATACCTCCATATGATCTAGTCCCTCCCGGGACTATGTCGTGTGTATCGCATTGCCACGAACTGTTCCACCACGATCCGCTGCACCATGTCGCCTCCTGGTGACATCTCCATTGTATTCAGATCCTTGTGGAATAAACTCGAATTGTGAACCCTCCATGTGTGGCCTCTGCCAATACATCGCAGGGTCTCCTCCACCTTCGATTGTGTTCGCTCCTTTGGCAATCGACCTTCATCCACCCACTCTTGGGTCACACCTAGATGAAGCACAGCTCTAGGACAGTCCGTCGCCTAGTAGCTCCCGAAGTCCACCGACTTCACTGTAATTTGTGCACCATTGTCTGGATCCTGGGCCTCTGCCCCTACTAGCACAATCTCCGCTGCGCACCGCTTCCTTCATAGCAACTCGAATGGCAACACTATGGCATATTCTTCAAGAGTACCCGCCTCTGCGTCCTCTTGCCCCGTGCCAAGGCCTTCTGTACCCAACTTCGCCTCCGCAAATTGAGTCGCCTTAGTTCCTCCATCAAATGCTTCTCCGAGATAAGTTGCATGTGCCCCAAAACTCCCTTCGTCTTTGGCACCATGCAAGATGAGTCCGCTCCGTCAGAATGAAGGTCCCATGGAATAGTATGATCCTACTCTTGCCTCTGTAAGAGTTCATGTCCTTGACCTCTGTCTAAGGAAAGCACTGTGCCTCTGCTCCACGTTCCAACTTCTATGCTGGCTCCCTTTATGTAGCTTGAGTACTTCGCCAAGTTACACTTAAGTTGCTCCGCTCCTCGTTTTCACATTGAGTTGATGGCGGCCCTCGCGCCCACCATTCCACGGGTCAGCCCTCCCTTGAGTCCGATCTCCACATCGACTCCAAGTGTGCCTTCATTTAAGTTGCTTTGGGTCGCTCCCCCACTTGATCTCGCAATGCATCCACCAATGCATTCTCTCAAGCGAGATCATGTGACGACTCCTCGCCGTTTGCTCAGTCCATCGAGCTTCATAGAGTTGTTGTTTGTTGAGGTACTCCTCCTCAACATGTGAGGTCTATCTCACATGATTCTCCCTCTGGAGAGCCGGGACTTATCCCTCCTGGATACCTGTCCCATTGGAGCACCATCTCTCTTCGTTTCGGAGACCACCATCCCCTTGGACTACTCCGATCTACTGAACAAACTATGCATTGTTCTGCCTCCTGCAAACGCACTTGCTAGATTGCGACTCCACGTCAATACAGCCCCCCGCTGCACCACTCAAGGCCTAGCAACAAGCTGAACTCGTTGCACACTTCAGCCTCCTACGGACGTATCCTTCACACGCCGAAGAGAAAGTTTCAATGTTCCATGGCGCCGAGTTTCGGTCGCCTTGGGATGGTCGCGAACATTCCATCGTTCGCATACAAGCCCATGCATGAGTACCAAATTCTTCGAGTTAGCAATTCCCCTCACCTCTGTGAGCTTTGCATAACTCTTTTGGTCGTTGAGCAACTCATTCCACCTTGGATGGTCTCGTCCTTTACCAAGCGCCTCGCTTGGCTTAAGCACCATCAAGTATAGTTGTCAACGTTGAGCCGTAGCTCAAACTCAGCCATCCCAACCTTTGTGCGCTCCACATTCTTCCAAGCTTGCCTGTTCTCGTGGTGCCTCTTGCGCGAAGGGTTGGCCATTCCTCTGAATGCCAATCTCGGATGTCCGCTCCTCTGAGCGACTCCTTTTCCCTACATCTTCATGCCCGTTTTCCCCCAAACGGTCGCGCGTGTGCTGACTGCCCTCAACGCAGTCCCGCTAGGTCCCCCACGTTTGCATGCCAAGTGTTTCTATGAGTGCTTGTCCCGCTTTGATACCATCTGTCACGGACTTAGCTGGTTTTGCCTAAGTCATGTGGCACCCTTGCGTGTCCGTCCGCAAAGGTCAACCTCCCCGAAACCTCCCATTGTCCCTTAGGACCACCAAAAGAGAGAACGGGTTAGAGAGAATGCCTCAATCGGGATCCATAAGCAAACATCTCCGAAAAACACTTCATAGACAATGCAAATTACAAACAAACTTTACAAGCTCTGAACAGTGGCACAACAAAGAGTAAAATGGTCCATTACGGATCGAGAATCTCTCGTACGTGTCAACATGACACAACCTTTATTTACAAGCCTAAAGAGGCCACCAACCCAACTAAAATGGGACTATTAAGCCTTCGGCCGCCCCTCTACATGCTGTACAAGGCATGAACATGCCAAAAGACACGGACATACATGAGCATTACATCAAACATCTTGTTTAGAAGTTTGTCCGTGACAAAACGGTACGGTATGATATTGCAAACCATGGTTTAGCGTCATAGAAAGGGACACCCACATGACCAATATTTAAATTAGGGTGCATGTATATTGACCCTTCCTAAACTTCACATTAGTGGGAGCCTAGTGCACTAGGTTGCCGTTTTTCCTAGGTAACACAAAATCTAATCAAACAAATATATCAAAAAACTTGGACAAAATGGGATAGGAAAAAAAAAAACTATGTTCTCATATGTATTTAGAAGTCAGCTTCAAACTAAGTTGAAAGTTGAAACAAATGGATAAATATTTTATAACACTCATTCTCCACCAACAAATGCCAACTAAGTGCAAATGAACCTAGTAGTCAAATCTAAGAATACCCATGTGAGAAAGCTAAAGCAATTTCCATTTCACTTGTTTTGTTAAATTCAAGAAATTCATCCTACATTTCTTGCATATTGAGAGTATAGACTTTTGATTCCAGTGACATGAAACAATTACGAGTCTCATTTTGAATCCATAACAAGCATAAATTAATAGTGTTATCCGTTATTGCATTTTGCTGTCAAAAAAATCTATCACAAGAAATTCCCAGTAAAATAATTCATTTACAATTTAAATGTGTTAGAACCCTTGCAGATTCTAAACTTGAAGTTGATCTCTTTAGGGGATCGGCCTCCTTGAAACTCTATAGGGGTTCCTCCCTCCAAGTTGCTGCTCAAAGGCTACAGAAAATATTCATCTATTGCTTATCAAAAGAGGAGGAATACATGACTATTTATAGAGCTTCTAAACCCTAACTCCTAATAGGACTCCTACTTAAGACTCCTACTTCTAACCAACTCCTAATAGGACTCCTACTCAAGACTCCTATTCCTTTACAACTCCTTATTCTTCTCTAAGAAACAACCTCCTAACCCTAGCCGGCCTCTTCACCTCTTAAATAGAGGTCGGCTTAGGTAGGTTTTATATGAATGTCCCTCTCAATTAGGACTCTCCTAGCTAGAGTCCTAACAGACCCGCCCTCTTCAAATTAGCCTTGTCCTCGAGGCTGACGATTCATGAATTTTGGGAATTTGATCTTCAAGTCGTCATAGTTCTCCTAAGTGGCATCTTCTGTTGGTAGGTTCACCCACTGTATTAGCACTTTAGTAGTGGGTCATCGTCGTCGAGTCACGATCCGTCGATCAATAATGGTACTTGGCTGGGTCTGGAGTTCTCCTTGGATAGTCATATTTGATGGGTGGCTTTGGGCTGTCTCCAAGCACCTATTTACAACTTCTGTCTAGCCATCGATTTGTGGGTAATATGCCGTACTCCTTTTCAATTTAGTACCTAGTCTCTGAATCTTCTTGTCATTCCATCTTAATATCCTCAAGGAAGTCGTTGGTCGGAAGTAAAACGGCCGAAACTTGAGCTTGCTCGGGTAGCTGCGAAAGCGCATCTGTAAGAATATTCTCTTTCCCCTTTTTGTAAGTTATTTCATAATCAAATCCAAGAAGTTTTGTTACCCATTTTTGCTGCTCAGGGGATGATATCTTTCGCTCCAAAAAGTACTTGAGGCTTTTATGGTCGGTTTTTAATTTGAAATCGTCGACCAATCAAGTAGGGTCTCCACCTCGTTGTTGCGCGCACAATGGAGAGCATCTCCTTATCATATATTGACTTATTTTGATGGGAGGGAGATAATGTCTTACTAGTGTATGCGAGTGGTCGACCATCTTGCATAAGAATGGCTCCAATTCCGACTCTAGATGCGTCGACCTCAATAATGAAGGGTCGAATGAAATCTGGTAGTGTTAGCACCGGCGTCATCGTCATGGCTGCCTTAAGTTTGTCGAAGGCAGCGGAGGCTCTGTCTAACCATTGGAAGACATCTTTTTCCAGTAAGAAAGTAAGTGGTGCATTGATCTTTTCATAGTTTTTCACGAACTTACGATAGTAGCCTGTTAAACCCAGAAAGCCATATAGCAATTTTATGTTCCTCGGGGTAGGCCAGTTTTGCATTGCTTCAATTTTGAAGGGGTCCACTGTCACACCTTCCTCTGATATGATATGTCCAAGATATTCCACCTTCTGTTGAAGAAAGCAAAAATTCGTAGTGGTTGTTGTGTGTTCAAAAGGTGATTTTCGGTATGTCTTCTTCGCATACTCATATTTGATGATACCCGGATCAAAGGTCCAATTTTGTGAAGATTTGTGCTCCCTTTCATCTAGCAATTCATCTGCTATTGGAATAAGGTATTTGTCCTTGATGGTTATGCCATTGAGAGCTCGGTAATCAACGCATATTCGCCATGTTCCGTCCTTCTTGCGTACAAGTAGCACTAGTAAAGAGTAGAGGTTGCAACTTGGCCGAATAACTCCTGTTTCGAGCATCTCTTTTACAATCCTTTCTATTTCATCCTTCTGGAGATGTAGATATTGATATGGCCAAGTATTTACTGGAGGTTTGCCTGAAAGAATCGTTATATAATGATCATGCCGATGGGTAAGAGGTAGGTTATACGGTTCGTCAAATATATCTGAAAATTCAGCAAGCAAAGGAAGTAGGTTTGGATCTTCAAATTCTATTGGCTCTCCCTTAGTTTGCTACTCAAGTTGTACCAAAAATCTGCTGCATGCTTTATGCAAAACCTTCTCCATTTGTTGTGTGCAAATCGTCGTTACGTTGCCCCCACGTTTCCCGTTCAGTATCACCTGTTTCTCCTTACTGTAAAATTTCATAATTAGTTGCATAAAATTTCAAGAAATATCACCTAATGTCGTCAACCATTTAATTATGAGTATGGCCTCATAATCATCAAGAGGGAGAAGGAAGAAATATGCAATTATCTCTTGGTAAGGCCTCATGATCAGCAACAATTTCACTTGCGGGCGCCTATGATCATACTTCAAAATCCATCCATCGGCAACCTTAACATCAAACCTGTTGCAATTCTCGATAGGTAAGGCCATCTGGATAGTAACCTTAATGTTTAGAAAGTTATTAGTACTGCCCGTGTCGATGAGAACAATGATCGGTTGTTGTTTGAGAATGCCTCCAACTTTGATCGTTTGCGGGTTTGAGTAGCCGGCTAGTGTATGTACCGTAACTTCGGTCGGTTATGACTCTTCTTCTGTATCTTCTTCTTCATGTTCAAGGCTCTCTTCTGGATGTTCAATGACCTCTTCTTCTATTGGTTCAATCATAATAAGTCTCCCTTTACTACAGCGATGCTCACGGCTCCACGGCTCGTCACAATGCCAACATAACCCCTTCGCATATCGCTCCCGAAGCTCTTCTCTTGTTAACCTCTTTAGTGTAGGGACTTGGTCGATAGTAAGGGGGGCTGAGGGCTTCAATATTACTAGTTGAGGAGTGACCCTAGTCCTCCGAGCTTCATGGTTCAATTGCTCCTCTTGATGTCATGCAAAAGAGATGGTTGCCATAAGCGTATATGGTTGTCACGCTTTAACTTCTCATCAGATCTTCGGCTTCAAGCCCTCAATGAAGGTCCTCAATAGCTGTTTTTGAGACCAATCACGAGTTTGATTAGATAATCTTTCAAAGATGGTTTGGTACTCCTGAATGGTAGAGGTTTGTCGGATCTTTGCTAGTTGTCCGTCAATATTCTCGTAATCGGTTGGTTTAAAGCGGATCAATAGTCCTTCTTTGAATTGTTGCCATGAAAGGACTCCATAAGTATGTTCAAACCAGTCAAACCACTGTATAGCATCCCCTTCAAGATGTATAACTGCAATTTTAACCATAGATGCATCCGCGGTTTTATAGTACCGAAAATATCGCTCCGCGCGCGAGATCCAACCAATCGGGTCTCCTTCTTTCCATCTAGGGAAGTCCACTCTCATGCATGGATAGTTGGGGTTGGTCATAGAGCTTCCCCTCTCTTGGAAGTCATATCTTTGGGCTTGGTGCGATTGGGCAAAGCTCTCTCCTTGATGTGATTTCTTCGGGCTTAGTGGTCGGCCCAATCTGAGTTCGATAAAGAGCGTCCGAATCTTATCCTCCATTCGCGCCTCGAAGGCTTTGAATTTAGCATTGATTACCTCCTCAGATGCCATAGTATATGCTGCCAAATCTGTGATGTTAAGATCTCTCTTTTGTTGTCGAGTTAAAGGCATGTATTGGTTGAGAGACGTGATGGTCGAAAGGGTTGGTAGATTGGTGGATGTAGGCTACGGTTTAGGCTTGTTTTGTGGCTATTTTGGGTGCAGTTTGAGGGTGTGGTTTAGTAGAGTTTTAGGGCTGTAGATGAAAGTTTTGGATCTGTGGTAGATGGTAGTAAAGGTTTGATAGAAATAAGTGGAAGTTGCAGCAAGTATGTGCTGTCTTGTAAGAGTAGAATTGTCGTCAAAGAAACAACGGTTTCTCGACGTAATTTCCACCAAAAACTTGAGAGAATTGAGGATGGAATTGATAACGAAATCATAGTTTATATGGCAGCAAGGATATCTAATTTAATCAAGAAAATTTCGGTAGTATAACAGCAATGAAATTGGTGCAAGTTGCGATTGCAGAATTCTCGTCGAGAAATTTCAGCGGGTTACGACGAAAATTTGGAGCAACACAAAATCGTTTTTAGAGATGAATTTCTTAATAGATCAATCTTAGATGGAAGCCAAGATGATCTATGAAGTGTATAAGAAATTTCATTCAAAAAAGATTGCAAATAGATGGGTTAATGCAACAATATGCGACTGAAATTTTCTGCAACACAGATTTTTAAGTATAGCAGATTGGACGTAAAAGATCAGTGGTTTATATTGAGAATTTTTTGATGAAACTAAAAGGAATTCCACTGTTAGGAAGTGTCAAAGCTATTATAAAAATTTTGTAGAGATTTGGATAGAAACAACATTGTATCAATATCAAACAAACAGTGCTATGCGGCTGAAAATTTACAGTGCAGATTTTCAAGTATAGCAGATTAGACGTAAAATATCAATGGTTTATATTGAGAATTTTTTGACAAAACCAAAAGAAATCTGCTGTTAGGAAATGTCAAAGATGTCATAAAAATTTCGTAGAGATTTGGATAGAAAAAATACAGTAGCAAGATCAAACAGACGGTGCTATACGGTTGGAATTCTGCAATGTATCTTTCGTCGTAGAGATGAAAACTTTATGACGAAAAGTTTATGCAGCAATATAGGAATAATTTTTTTGGGATTTTCAAATAAGAATAACTAAATTGCAACAGTAGTAAGGTAGAAAACCAGAACCTATTGCAATTCACGAGGAGATCAAAGGATGATCCGTGGTGGTGGAGATGACGGCGAAATTTGGCAACGATCTCTTAAGCAATTGTGGGAATTGCTTTGGGCGGTTGTGGAGGGTTGATAGATGGTTGTGGAAAGGCAGCGAGACGCCAAGAACGCTGCACTGATACCAGATGTTAGAACCCTCGCAGATTCTAAACTTAGGGTTGATCTCTTTAAGGGATCGACCTCCTTGGAACTCTATAGGGGTTCCTCCCTCCAAATTGCTGCTCAAAGGCTGCAGAAAATATTCATCTATTGCTTATCAAAAGAGGAGGAATACATGACTATTTATAGGGCTTCTAAACCCTAACTCCTAATAGGACTCCTATTCCTTTACAACTCCTTATTCTTCTCTAAGAAACAACCTCCTAACCCTAGCCGACCTCTTCACCTCTTTAATAGGGGTCGGCTTAGATAGGTTTTACATGAATGTCCCTCTCAATTAGGACTCTCCTAGCTAGAGTCCTAACAAAATGATCAAAGTTCAGGTCATGAAAACAACCTCTTTGCTTAAAAGGGTAAGACCGCATAAATTGGACCTCCCTATATCCAGCATTAGCAAGAGTCTTATGCATTTGATCGTCTTTTTAGTTGAAAAATGTAGGAAATCCAAATTTGTTTACATATCAATTTTGAATTACAGATTCACACTTCTCTGTAATAATATTTGAATCTAAAGTGGCTTGCTGAAATATTGAAATGTGACGTAAAGATAATCCTCAAAGCCATAAACTTCCTTATAAATTAATACTTCTGATATGTAATGTACAATTGTAAGAGGCATGAGCTTTATATATGTTTTTCTAAAGTTTGACATGGTCTAGGGGATAGAAATACATTAAAATTCGGTTGATTTTTACGATCAAGCATTTGTTTTCTGAAATATTTTTACAAAACAGAAGCAATTGGGTTGTCAGATTAGATATCCAGGGGTTACCCAAAAAAGAAAGATTCAGTAAGGGCATTTTATCACAAAGTAGATGTAATGGATACTTATTAAAGCAATTCTAGGCTTAAAGCTCAAATAAAGAGAATCCTGAAAAGACTCCGAACTTCTACCCATCTAATTAAGTAAAACCACATTAATGATCAAAGAATCCAACTTGCAATCAGATCATTTTAAAAAGTTCAACAGAATTGTGGCAGTGTGGCCAAAGATAGATATATTTTCTGAAATATTTTTCTGAAATATTTGTTTTCTGAAATATTTTTACAAAACAGAAGCAATTGGGTTGTCAGATTAGATATCCAGGGGTTACCCAAAAAAGAAAAGTTCAGTAAGGGCATTTTATCACAAAGGAGATGTAATGGATACTTATTAAAGCAATTCTAGGCTTAAAGCTCAAATAAAGAGAATCCTGAAAAGACTCAGAACTTCTACCCATCTAATCAAGTAAAACCACATTAATGATCAAAGAATCCAACTTGCAATCAGATCATTTTAAAAAGTTCAACAAAATTGTGGCAGTGTGGCCAAAGATAGACATATTTTCGGGTGTAAGTGTCAATAAAAATTTCAATCACAACTATTACATCTCACCCACTATCCCAACAACAATAAATACTTATTTTTAGCAGTTTTATGTTTATAATATATGGCCATAAAATGGACATGGATCAATTCATACATCCTTACCTTTTGTTGTGAGTTTTATGCAATCACAATCGAACAAGAAAAAAAATCATGGTAATGAAGAACTTAATGCGACTTTCCCAAGATAAGACTATTGCAAGAAATGCCTAATCAGAAAGTATAAAATGAGAGGCACCATATCTCAAATGAAATGGAAAGAAATTAGTGTAAATCAGTCAGAAATGCAATGTGTATGTTCTTAAACCTACATAAAGAAGAACATGGCAGACTCTGAATGTGGTGTTGCCTGCCACAGGAAAATGAATAATGTCGGCAAAAAGATGTCAGGCTGCTTAATGGCAGCCCACAACTGGAAAATACTTTGCTTGGAGCTCTTTAGAAAGCCTGAACTGGTGCTTGAGAGATTATGTCCTCTGGTAGCATTCGAAGCATGTTCTTTTACAAGAATAGCAACTGCTGATGTCATCAATGGAAGAAAAGCAGTAATGCCAAAAACATATCTGCAATACACGACGATGATAAATTAGAAAGAATTACAAAAATTTTAATATAGAGGACAAGACTCCAGATGCTGTAACAAACCTCACACCATATTTGTTCACAAGTGAACCACTAAAATATGCACTCACAATCCCCCCAAAGGCTGAAGATCCCCAACATAAAGACTGAAGGGATCCTGATGTGCTCTGTGATTCACCACGAGCCCTTTCAACAACCATTGAATCAACAACCTATAATACATGTCTCAGACTTCAAAAGCACTCATCTAAGCATGAAAAAGAATAATTAGGAGAGCTTATCAGGATGGCAGGTTTCATTAACTAGATAAATATAATTTTTTTTAATACATCTTGACATCAATTTGCATAGTAAATAGAAGAGATCAACTCATAGATTAAGTGTGCCAAAGTAATTATAACACTTACAACATCAGAAAAGGCAACTGAAAGAGATCCAAGAAGAATACAAAGTCCAGCACTATATTTGCTGTTGACAAACATAGCCATTAAGCTCCATGAAAGTGCTCCAAGAAGCCCAGACAGAAAAAGATATGATCTCCTTCGGTAGCCAAAAAGTGGGAACGAGTCACTGCCATTAGATGAATATTTAAGCAACCATATTGCAAAAGATGATAAAGGAATACTACAGATGCGCAAACCTGATAAAACCATAAACAGGTTTGATCAACCATGGCAAAGAAGACAGACCTGTCACAACCGCTGTCTAAATCAGATGGAAAAAAGAGTCAATGTTTATGTGAAGATTACTTTCCAAGTAGGATATCATGTTATCAGTCATAAATTTAAATTAAGCAACATCTGCTAATCACAAGATGGAAAGGAAATGTACAATGATAATTATATTATAAACTATTAACCAAGAAAACAGGAGAAGGAAAACAGGAATGCTACCCAAACTTGAATTTGGAACCAACATATATTACATTTTTTTTAAAAAAGAAGGTGACTGACCTCTGCTGGGTCAAGATGAAGATCGTCCTTCAAGTAAAAGTTCACAGCAAGCCTGGCAAGGCCTAAAACTCCTTGCACAAAATACACTATTGCAACTGCAAAGTTTTCGGGGGTCATATCCACTCCAAAACATGTTAAGCTGCTAATCTTGGACTTGTTCCTCTGGATAAGATTTATATTGGAGAAATATGCTCCTCCTGTAGCATCACCAGAAAGTAGCTGATTCCTTGATCCGGAAGTACCTACAATAAGCACATCGATTTTTTTACCATGGATAGTTTTGACCATAAGAAGCTTAAGAATAACATAATGTCAAACTGAAAGGCATTCAGCATTCAGCATTTAAAAATGACTATAGCTCATAGGACTATAATGTCAAACTGAAGCTCAGGATCAGTACCCAAGTTAAATTCATAAATCACCTGTCATCCTAATAAATGTATCACTCCATCATGTTCATTTCAGAGAAGACAGAAGTTATTAACTATTTGAAAACAGTTAAGAATTATCTGCCCAGAGAGACAAAAATATGACAACTAATCACAGATGATACTTCTCAGATAAAACCCGATGTGCTCCCCATCATAGGTACAATTACTAGAAAGATTTTGCCTGGAGCAAAGAAAAAGACCTACTTTTGTATATTTGTTACGTAACCGGTGGGCGATTTAACTCTTTGTAAATGGTTTCACCCAAATTGAGTTCAGACACCACAATCAGAAAGATTCGGACTACCGAGGTGAAATTAATCAAAGAAATTTACAGAAAATAAATATTCGAGATGTTGGGACAGGGGGAATCAGCGGGTTTGACCGAAGGTTAGTGGGATCGCCACCGACAGGTCGGGAACAGAGAAGGGAATCGGCCAAAGAAACAAACCCACCGATCCTGCGGTCGGATTCGGGCATCTCGATGCCGACACTTTCGGGCTCCAGCGGGCGCCGAGAGGCCTCCTCCTCGTCGCGGCTTTCGCCGATACCGCCGCCGCCGTCCTTCCGGCGGAGAGGCGACAGGGTGGCGGCGGAGGGGGACGTCATGCCGCCGCCTTCCGTTTCTGCGGCGGCGGGCGGTAGTGGAGGGAGAACCGAAGGGGGGATCGAGGACGAAGGAAAGGGGCGGCGATTGAAGAAACGCAGGACTTCACCGTAAGCTGTGGAACGTACCAATACATTTCTTTTACGCAAAATGACGAATATATTCCTCTTCAACCCGAAATCTCCACGCCTACCCTTATAAAATTAGCTTAAATAAAAACATAGTTATTATATGAATAAATCAAACATCGGAGATCAGTTCAGACACCAATACACAACTTAAACAATTAAATACAGTTTATAACTCTTTAAATTATCCTCAAATCCTCTCTTAATCTCCATCTCCCACACATTATAAGTGCAATCATTTTCAATCAAATGATTGCTGATTCACATCATTATTATTATTATTATTTATAATATATAAACTATAATTAAGCATGAAAGTTCTTTATGAAGTTCTCCACAGATCAAACATTAGGAATGGTCCTAAATTACACTGTAATCACCTCACGAACAAGATTAGAATCCTCGTTGCAGAACTAATTGCAGTTTCTTACAAGCCACAGCATGAACAATTGCAGATCTTTTCCATCCTCTGTGTTGGCTCCATAGAAGACAACAGAAAAGCTAGAACTCCGCTACCAAAGTTTGTCCCCGCAACGGCAGGTTATCCTCGGGGTTGACGACGTCGTCTCGAGGCAGAATCACCGGCGGCGGCGGGCCCGCGTAGTCGGGCGAAGGGTCGGGCCCAGGGATCGGTGCCGCACGAGGTGGCACCGGCGGCCGGGGCGTCGATTTTTGTGAAGGGTCGACCTGCTGCTGCCCGTCCGTCGGTGCCCGACGAACGCAGCTCTCCGCAGTGCAACGCTGGCGAGAAGCCGCGGAAGGCGGAAGAAAAGGGCGGAGGACGAGATCTCTTTGTAGCAGCCAAGTAGTACAGAGGAGAGGAGACGGGCAACGTTTGCTACCCTTTTGGTGAGTGACGTCAAAGAAGAGGCACTCGTCGAATCATGCACGCGAGCAAACTGGTATAGCCATGCATGGCAGCGACGGTGGACGGGCGGAGACGAACACACGTGTGCAACAGGTTAAGTAGGACGCGTGTTACTGCTGCAAGCGGTGGCGGTTGGGAGTCGGTGGTGTTTAGGTTGCGAGATCCTATGGCGTGGTTTTTGGTCCCTTTACTGTCATGATGAATCTGTAAGTGACAGATGACAGAGTTAAAAGTCTTCGAAGGCATATATACACACATATATGCAAGACCTCGTTTTTGAATGGTAAAAGAATAATAAAAGACTTACAGATGTTCTCTGTCTTCTTTGTTCTTCCAAACGAGGATAACGCTGAGAAGCATTCACTCACATTAACCCAGCAGGAGTGATCACACATTAACCCAGCAGGAGTGATCAGTTACGTTAAGTACATGAAGAAGGATAATTCTAAGTAACAAATTCATTTAAAAAACTTCAAGCAGTTTTCCCAATCATCATATCATCCACCATTGTCCAACGTATTGAGATATAAAGAGGATGAACAGATTTGACATTTCTCACGCAATCTTTATCATGAGTAAGAAGATTACATAGCAGGGCTTGCAGATCACAGTGAACGACAGAAGTGAAACAAGAGACATGGCTTGGAGACTCCTACAGATCCATTATCCGAAAATCCCAAAATCTGTTCAATGGTTCGAGCAACAGCATGCTGAAAAATAAGTGCTTTAGCCATTAGGGTTGACCATCATAGTTGTTTAACGATGTAAGGATAGTTCTACATGTTTTAGATATTTTAAGAAATACAAAAAATAGCAGCAGATGATAGTACCCAGATTTATGAAGGATAAATCAATTGGGATAGCCACCGATGAAAGAACCAACAAATACTGTGGAGCAAAGCATCCAACTACCTCTCCCAAGCTTGCCGATAGGATCAGACAACTTATTAGCATTCGATAAAATCTGCCTCATGGTACATGCATCACCTGAATAGATTGCAACATGTCGGACAGTGCGATGACCAGGTCACCAGGCTGGATCATTCCTCTTGCCTTGAGCAAAGAAAATGTGCGGTTGAGGTTGCTCTCCATGTCATCGGAGAAACTAAGACGGAAGGGTATGAGACCCCATTGAAGGTTCAGGTGTCGCCTCAAAGATGTTGAGGATGTAAATGCAAAGATCGGGCAATCAGGGTGGCACCGTGAAAGAAGAGAAGCCATGTGACCTGTCTCTGTGTACACAAAGACTGCATCCACTTCCAAGCTGTTAGCTGTGAAGCATGATTGACAGGATCAGGAGCAACAAACAAGTTCTTATCATAAGCACTGGAACGAAGATATGATACTAGACTAACTGCATAAAGCATATCGGGGATTGGCTAGAAAAAGACAATAAAATCAAATGCATAAAAAGGTGGCACAAAATTAGCATATTTCTGTTGTCCAGTAATCAGGCACAAATGGATGGCATTGCCAACTAAAATTATATTATTGCTGCAGATAAAATATTACTTAAAAGGTTGCCATAGACTAACCAGGTCTTATTTGAATTGAGAGCATCTTTTTAGACAGTAAATCAATCAAAAAATAAAAAGATATTTTATTCATGTTACATACAAATTCATACAGCACAACATAAAATTTTCAATAGAAACAGTCTTGGCAAGGAATCAACTGGGGTTCAAAAATATAAATTTTCCCATCGCAGGAGCTTAAATTCAGCAAATCTGGAAACAATTACTTACATTTAGAATATCATCACTAAATGTCAAAGTCCAAAAAACATCTCCATGTATAAAAAAAGAATATATAACTCAGAAGAAGGAAAAAATACAGATAGCAAGCCAAAATAACTCATCACTAGAACAACATAACTCATTGAAGCAAAGAAATTCAGATAACACGTACCGATGAATGGTTATCAATGCCATGCTATTGTTAAAGAGCCTAAGCTAAGGAATCACTTCACAAGGACAAGATACTGTAGTGAGGAAGCTGCATAAAGACTTAGGACCTGAGTGCTGGAGAGCATGTGCTCTGCTTCCCCTCCCCTAGCTGAGGCTCCACCTGCAGAGGCGGACAGGCCCCCCGATCCCCCTTTCTTCCCCCGCTGCTACACAAACCTCTGAGGCAACACCTCCCTCTAAGCCGCTGAATCAGGAAAACTCCACTGAAAAGAACCCTGCCCCCAACCAGAGTTCTCCCCCAGTCTCCAAAACCCCTCCCTCTTTCTGGGCTAGTCTTTTCTGACAAACATCCTTTGTAGACCCATGGCAATTCGATGCAGACTTGGTTGCAAAGATAGCGAAGATCCAGAAACATTCTAGGCATGTTAGATCTTAGATCCAATGGAGGTGCACAACTTGAAGCTCTGTTTATATGGGAAATTCTTTGGGAAAGCCCCACCCTTGGAGGTTCTTAGAGCAAAGCCCCCTTCCCTCTGGAAGCTACAATCAACACTCCAGATCATCGACCTCACCTGTGGGTACTTGTGCTTCCACTTCCAGAACGAGCAAGACATGATGAACACGCTAACAAGAGGTCCCTAGTTTCTACGGGGAGTGGCGTTAAACCTCTTTCCTTAGCGTGAAAACTTCCAGCCACTCACGGAGACAATGATGACAGCATCTACATGGATCCAACTACCAGGACTCCCCATCGAGCTGATGTTCCCCATAATCCTATTCCGAGTCGTCACCTGCATAGGAAACCCGCTAAAGGTAGATGCAATGACAGCCTCGAGTGCATGAGGAAGGTATACTCGCGTCTGCATTATGCTTGATTACTCATAGCCATTACCTAAGGGCATCTGGGTTAGAACAGAGGATACCAACTTCTTCCAAACTATCGCCTATGAAAAACTACCAAATTTCTGTTCTTCCAGTGGTGTGGTGGGCCAATAATGTCAATCAGTATGGCTGCAGCAAGCCGTCGGAGCAACCAACCCCGACGGGCAAGGAGGGCTCCGGCAGGCAGGGCTTTCGTGAACTGTTGGTCAGCAACAAAGAAGAACGTTTTGTTCAGGTTGACACCGAGGCCTCTGAGGAGATGTACGGGCCTCAGATCAAAATCAAAAGGACCTGTAACAGCAATCATCCCTCTCACAACGGTCATGCACCCACTGCCCATTACAACAAGGCCTCTAATCCCGCTCCTAATCCAGATCTCATGGATGAGGGCTTAACAAGGGCCCAGTACCCGAAACCACAACTACATTCTACAACACCCAAATCTCAACACGCTTAGAGTCGACCAGGCCAGCTCACACTCCCCCATACCTAAACTTGCCGCATTTAATACTTCCCCCTCCATCCCGAGACTACACTGGCTAAAGCGTCCTCTTCAAAGGACACAAGCAGCACAAGGCATCCCACCCACGTGAAACCCCACATCACCTCGTCAGTGCTGCCCTCGAAACCATAAACCTCAGCTGCATCAACCTCTTCGTCTGCACCACCCCTTCCTGTTAGGATCGGAGCGGCACTAAGAGGGGGGGGGGTGAATTAGTGCAGCGGTAAAGTGTGATAAACTTTTGACGATTTAAACACTTTCGGAAACTTCGTACGATAAAAGTAACGTTTTCGTTTGAAACCATTTCGATTGCGTTTTAACTTGAAGAGATAAGTAAGACGGAGACAAAGAAGTAGAGCATTAAAGTGCAAATGGTTTGCAGTAATGTAAATGACAATAAGTAAATGCAAACCAGAGATAACGCCGATTTTACAGTGGTTAGGTCAAATGACCTACATCCACTTGCGAGGCCCCTCTTCGATGAGGCTCCCACCTTCCACTAGCAAATCTCTTGAAATGGAAGGGCAAATACCCCTCTTACAACTTTTTACGAGCGGTTCACTCTCTTACAGATTTTCAGCAAGAAAGAAGGAGGTGAACACTAACAAAATTGAAAACAAGACTAGCAAAGACTTTTCTAAGACCTTTCTCTCAAACAATTGCTGCTCAAAAAGTTGTGTTCTCAACTGAGACTTGAGAGGTATTTATAGGCCTCAAGAGGATTCAAATTTGGGCTCCAAAAATTTGAATTCTCTTATGTTCCCGATGCTGGCGGTGCCACCGCCCAGCCAAGCGGTGCCACCGCCCAGCGCTCGGGTGCTGGACGATGCAACCGCCCAGCCCAAGAGGTGTCACCGCCCAGCTCTCGGGTGTTGGGCGGTGCCACCGCCTAAGCCAAATCAGCTCACTGGTTGGGCTCCAAACTTGGCCCAAACTAGTCCAAACTCGGGCCCAATTGGCCCCTACTTGAGTTATAGGATTAACACCTAATCCTAACCCTAATTAACGTGCTAACTACGAATTTAAAGACATTTTCTAAGCTATTACAAAGTCCGTAAGTCAAGACTTCTTCCGGCGAACTTCCGATAAACTCTCGAAAACCATTCTGCGGACTCCCGGCAAGCTCCTAGACTTCACGATTTGATCTTGGCGAGTTCCAACAAGCTTCTTCGGCAAGCTCCGATCTTTCTCGGTGAGTTCCGCGAACTTCCAACGAACCTTCCGGCGAGCTTCCGAAAAACCCTTCGGCAAGCTCCCTACTCATTCTCGGCTAGTTCCGGCAACATTCCCGACGAACCTTCGGACTTCCGTCGAACTCTCGAACTCCCAATAAATCCTTCACGCTCGACTCCAGCACTTTGTTTCGCTTTATGTCTTCATCGTTATCGTAGTTAATCCTGCACACACAAACCAAAACTCAACTCCGATCTAGACAATTATTACAACGCGAATTGACAGTCTGTTGCCCGGCACGTCATTGGTTGGCGCTTCGTCCGATTCTTCGGTGCATCGTCCTCTCTTGCGGCTTGTTGCCCAATCGGCGGTTGACCTCCGCAACCCCGATATCCTTGGCGCAATTTCGCTCTCCTTGGCCCGATGCCCGACGTTCGAAGCATTCAGCCATCCAATATCCTGACGTGATCTCTTCCGGCGCAACGTCAATTCCTCCTGCGTCAACTGTCTAAACCTGATCGAGTAGACCTGCATTGCTCAAAATGTAGTTTAAATCATAAACACATATCAAGTGGTTTCATCATCAAAATACGAGATTCAACAATCTCCCCCTTTTTGATGATGACAACCACTTGATGACGGAGTTAACCTTAACTCCGGGAGTTTAAACAAACTCCCCCTATCAATATGCCATATTGATAGAACCTTGAATTCAAACTGAATTCAAGTCATTGCAATATTCATCATGAATACTTGCAACACATCATCATGAACATATGCATAAACTTATGCATATCATGTCATCAACATACTTCTCCCCCTTTGTCATCAACAAAAAGGAGAAGTACAACTATTCTTTGTGTTTTTAATATAAGTTCAACTCATTGCATAAAAAACATAATATCAAGTTTTATCATCATGCAGTTTTGAAGCTAGAAAATTTAGCAAGTATTGCATCATGCTTAGGACATTCAAGCTATCAAGTTTTAGATATGCAAGTTTTACAGCATACAAGATAGCACTTTTGGTAATGTTCAAGATAGCAAGTTCTACATCATGCAAGCTCGCAATATTTGAGATGTTCAAGAAAGCAACTCTTGCTTCTTGAAATATGTAAATTTGTCAAGTTTTGCTAGATGTGCAAGTTAGCATTTTTGCCTCTTAAGATAGGTAAGATAGCACATTTGCTTCTTTTGAGATAGCAACTTTTTGCTTCTCTTTAGACTACAAGCTAGCAAAAATTTCGAAAGCAAATGCAAGATAGCTTTCTTGTGTAAGCTCATAATTCTTGCTTCCTATTGCAATGTGCAAGTTGCAAGTTTTGCTTCTTGAGATAGGCAAGCTTGTGATGTTCAAAATAACAAGCTCTTTCTTCTAGAAGTGCCATTTTTGCTTTCTTTGCAAAGTGTAAGCTAGCAAAATGTTTGAAAAAGTGATCAAGTTTTGCAACATACAAGCTAGCAAAAATTCCAAACTAGCAAGAGATAATGTTTTACATGAGGTAAGCAAACAATTTGACAAATGTTACATTTGCATCTTCTCTTTTGAGAAGTGTAATTTTTGCTTTCATCTTGAATTATGCAAGCTAGTTAGTTTGCCTCTTTTCATGATGTCCACTTTAGAAATTTTTGCTCCCCCTTTGTCATTGTCAAAAAGAAGGGAAGACCCTTATATCAATTTTCATATTATGACAAAGGTAAGTATCATTCTTATTTGTGCATCATTATATATTCAAATTAAAATATATACAATTTCAATAACCTTATTTTTCATGCACGATACCGAAAAATAAATCAATCATCATTAATAAGCATATCATACATGATACTCAAACATTAAAATTTTTAAGCATTTATCAACATGTTGATCATGATACCAAACATTCATCATTTAAAGCATTCATGATACACATCATATGCAATAAATACATCATGTACATCATTATCATAAGTATTGTATACATCATTTTAACTTTATGAATATTCATTGCATGCATTATACCAAAACATTTCAAGCCATGCAAGCCATAAATACAAAGAAATCATGTCATGAAGGATAAAATCATTTGAATACCAAAAGACATGATTCATATAGTAAATATCTTCTTTAAATAAAATATCAAGAAAAATCATAGGAGTACAAAGAAGACATCTTGTTTTAAAAGAAAAATCAAGAAAAATCATGATTCATTTAGAAAATCTCCTCTCAAGAGAATATCAAGTAAAATCGTAGAAGATTGATTAATGAGAAATTTTGATTTATAATAAAATCTCATGTATCGAATGTCGAGAAATCAAAATGATGATTTATATAAAAAATATCACAAGTTATATTCAAGAGAAAAATCATAATTCATTTTCAACTTATTCAATTTGTCACATCAATATTTCTTAGATATACATGATACCAAAACATGGTTTTAAATCTTTAACATATAACATGCATAAATTGAAGGAGTGAATCCTAACCATATTCCTCGGTCAGAGCTTTGCCCAGCCACCCTAACCCGTCAAACCTCCCTCCCTCCCTCCGCTCCCCTAGCCACATAACCGAGCGCCCAAAGAAACCCTATCCACCTTCCCTCCCTTTCCAAAAAGGGCTGGCCACCCCTCTAATCCCTCAAATCCTCCTAGTTAATCCCTTCAATACTCCCCCCTATATTTTTCTAATCCACCCACCTAATTCAACTGATGGCCGCTTCACCTTTAAAGCTTCTCCCCAGTGCTTTCAGAGCCCCTAACCACGTGGTCCTTCGCCTCCACAAAATGATCTCTTTAGAAACCTCATTGACAAGGTGGAGCAGGCGTTCCGCTGAGCTACGAACTGTTCCAAGAAAGACGATGGCGCTTTCCTGCACGATGAAGATGACACTGAATGGATAAGGCTCTTGCAAAAATAAGGTTCGAAGGTGAGGAAACCACCGATTTAGGGAAGTCCCCGCACTTGACTACTTACATTGAAATATAAATCCAAGAAGAAGGTAGACAGCTAAAATCTCACTACTGAGTTTGCCATTGCCACAGGTACCACGATCACCCTCTTAAACCCAAATGATAAAACATCCTGTTCCACGAAAGACGATGGTGCTTTCCTGCACGATGAAGATGACCCTGAATGGATGAGGCTCTCACAAAAACAAGGTTCGAAGGTGCGGAAACCACCGATTTAGGGAAGTCCCCACACCTCACTCCTTACATTGAAATATAAATCCAAGAAGAAGGTAGACAACTAAAATCTCACTACTAAGTCTACCATTGTCACAGGTACCACGATCACCCTCTTAAACCCAAATGATCAAACATCCTAATATCCTCTTGTAGAACTATAAAGGGGTCCAAAAGAAGGATGCCTCAGGACACATCCGACACCTGATAGGCTCAAACCATATCTCAATCTTCATTCTCTTGGAGACCTACCTTTCGCTCAGGGAGGCCGTGGCCTTCACTAGAAGGCTTGGCAAGGAATGGCACGAGGATATCACCCAAGCCCAAGGTCAAGCAGATGGAATATTGGTTGCTTGGAGATTCGACCAAATAAGAACGCACCCAATATGTAAGAATCAACAATGTGTTCACTTAATAGTGGAACAACAAGGTACGCTTCCTTGGCTTCTTATGGCAGTCTATGCTAGAACTCATGCTGGTCTTCATATGTCTCTCTTGAATAATCTTTCTAACTTGTAACTTTCTAACATTCCTTAGATGATTTGTGGGGATTTTAACTGTATTACTTTGGCTTTTGAGAAGTCTGATGGCAAAGAAATTATGCTTAGTTCTTTTGTAATTGCTTTTCGAGATTTCCTTTTGGACTACAATCTTAATGACATCGACTCTTTGGGATCAACTTTTACTTGGTGTACTAACAGGTTCGGTGTCTCTCAGGTCTCCACTGGCCTAGACATAGCTCTTGCATATGATGTTTGGCTTTATTCCTTCCTGCATGCTCATGTTAAACATCTCCCCCAGAAATTTTCGGATCACACACCCCTACTTATTTCCCTCGACCACTCTGATCATGCTAAGAATACTTATAGACCATTTAGATTTGGGAACATTAATAAGGCCTTGATTAATACTGAGGTTGAGATCAAGGCCCTTGAGCTTAAAGAGAATAACTCTACCCTCACCCTGAAAGACCACACTAAGCTCCGATGCCTCCACAACAAATTTACAACTCTCTCTAGACAAATCCATCTCAAATGGAGCACTACAACTAAGACTAAATGACTCCAAGAAGTCGATAAGAACACAAAATACTTTCACCATATTGTGAGACAAAGGAGGAGAGCCAACACAATCCACTCCATCAAGTTGGACAACAAAGTCACTAATGAAAATATTGACAACATTAGAAATGCCTTCACCAAGTTGTCATGAACGGTCGTCGCTTTTGCATGCTTGTACAGGCACACGACAGTATGTTTTACCTTGGTTTTATGTGTTTTTGCTTGAAAAATGTAAGCAATGACAGTTCGCAACGTTGCAGTGCGACCGCTCTCTGAGTCGGGCCAAACTGCCTCGAAATGGCTTCGTTTACGCGTGTCACGACCTGTTTTCTGCATACTGCAACCTCACGCAAAACATCAGCCATCTTAGCACCCTAGAACCCCCCGGGTGGCACTAGGGGAGATGGGGCTTCGGGATAGTGTCGGGCGTTGAATAATCTTCACAAGTTCGCACGTTAACTTGACGAGAACTTGCCTTCACGCCCGACACTCGGTGAGCAGTTGTTTGCGGACTTGCAATTGTTCGTTCAACCTTCTAAAGTCCTTGTTTTCTCCTTTCTCTCTTGAACTCAAGGTGCTCACTGAATTGGTTGTAAAGCTTCCCTCTTCGTGAGACGTTGGGACTTGTCCATCGCTCATTTTCAAACTAATCAACTTTCTGTTTTACAGGTCCTTCGAGACCTGTACGAGGTTGCAACTAGGCTGACCCTTCGGATGCATATGTCGCAAGGGCACCTCAAGACTTAGGAAATCCCAGCTAAGTCCGAGGAGTTGGCACAAGGGTGCTTCACGACTTAGGCAACTCTAGCTAAGTCCGTGACTTTGTCGCAAGGGTGCCTCACGAATTAGGAAATTTCAGCTAAGTCCGTGACATTGTGGTATCAGAGTGGGCAGGCAATTCGAGCAAGCAGCGAAGAAACTTCACAATCTCACCATGGCAAAGCATCGTGGCGAATCGAGCAAGACGGGGCAAGCCGGACCATTGCCCCAAGCAACCGCAGGTGGGCTGCAAGTGTAAACTCGCTCTCATGCTGTTGGAGCCGCTTAGGAGGAGCGCGACAGCGAACATGATGAGCGAGAAGTTGGCTACTCTCCGTGAGCGGAGGAGGCGCAATCTGGAGCACCAACCGGGAAAAAAAGCCATAAGGAGAGACTCAATGGTGGAAACCCGCCTGGATGTTCTTGAAGCGAGCTTGGAGGAACTTTACCAAGGCCAACGAAGGCTTCTTGGGGTAGAGAGTTTATAAGAAGAAGCTGAATCCCGAATCGACAAGGTTGAAGCCCTAGTCGATCAACCGACGGACGATACCAAAGACTCCGTACAACATTTGCACGAAGTCGTGGCGGAACTCACTTCCAGAATGATAGTGCTCACAAGGGCACTAAATGCGGGAGGGAGTAACACCCACGTTGCGCCGCCACAAAACTTGAGGGCACTTGAGCCACATTGCTATGAAGGTGCTAGGGACGCAAAGGAGCTCGAGAATTTCTTGTTTGACATGAAACAGTACTTTCAAGCTACAACGCCCGATTCTGAAGATACAAAAGTTTCAAAAGCAACAATATATTTGAATAGGGATGCAAAACTTTAGTGACAAACCCGTTAGGAGGAGATCCAACAAGGTCGGTGTCGAGTGGACATATGGGAGGACTTGAAGCGAGAGTTGAGAACTCAGTTTCTACCCGAGAACACAAAGTTCGTTGCAAGGAGAAAGCTGAGACAACTCCGCCAAAGTACTTCTATTCGAGACTACGTGAAGCAATTTTTGCACTGATGCTGAATATATAGGACATGTCCGAGAAGGATAAGCTATTCAGCTTCCTCGATGGCTTAAAGCCATGGGCTCAATAGGAACTGTATCGAAAGAATGTCACCGATGTGATCGGGGCAATTGCGACTGCAGAAAGGCTCACCGACTTTGTTTCCTCAGAGGACTCAAGGAAAAGGAGACGATCGTCAGGAAATCACCCTCCAAAATATTCTCGAGGGAAGGAGCCCCGATGCGAATAAAGGAAGAAGAGTTCCCACAAAGGGCTAAGCTCAAAAGACAATTCCCCAAAACCTGACGGTTGCTTTTTGTACGGAGGGTCGCACATGGTGAGGGAGTGCCCACAAAAACAAACACTCAATGCCTTAATAGCATCAATCCATCCCCCTAAATCAGACAAGGTCAAGGTCTTCGCCCTCAATTCAAGTAGTTCAGAATCCAACAGCGATGATGAAAAGTCGCAAGGTCTACAGATGGGAGCAATGTGTTTGTTGAATACATTGCGAGGTCAAGTGGGGGAGAATATGAAGGCAAAGCTACAAAAAGCAGGGAGTAACGAGCTGATGTATGTGAACATTAAGCTCAATAACCAAACAACCCATGCAATGGTGGACACGGGCGCTACTCACAACTTTATTGTCGATCGAGAAGCAAAGAGACTTGGGCTGATCTTAGAGAAGAACTCAAGTCGGATGAAGGCAGTGAACTCGGAGGCCAAGCGGATCTCGGGTTGGCACAGGGAGTCTCCATCAAGATCGGAACATGGAGCGGGAGCATAAACATGATGGCGGTGCCATTAGACGACTTCCAAATGATTATAAGAATGGAGTTCATGCACGCAACGAAGTTGGTGCCAATGCTGTTCCTGAACTCCCTATGTTTGATGGGAGGTGACGACCCTTGTGTGGTTCCCATCTCTAGGAGAGGAACCAAGGACCCCAAATAAATATCGGCATTATAATTAAAGAGGTACGAAAATGAGAATTAACCTTCGTGACTGCTGTGAAGCATGAGCCACTTGATGGAGAGGCCATTTCTGAACCTGTTATGGTGGCGAACGTTCTGAAGGAATTCACAGACGTATGCTACCCGAGTTGCCGAAAACTCTGCCACCACACAGAGGCGTGGATCATCATATTGAGCTGGAGTCGGGAGTGAAGCCTCTAGCAAGACTACCATATCGCATGTCCCCTCTAGAGTTGGTAGAACTTAGAAAGCAGCTAGACGAATTGCTAAGCGGTGGTCTCATCTGCAGTTCTAAAGCACCATTCGGAGCTCCAGTTCTCTTTCAAAAGAAACAAGATGGGAGCCTCTGTTGGGAAATCATAGGGGGCGACATCATATGCGCAGCGGAAGAACAAGAAAACAAAAATCCCCTTTTCCCAAAAAGATATTCGTCGTCGTGCGAAGATTGGTGCGCAAAAATCCGCAAAACACAAAACTGCGTATAGAGATTGTGTTACCTAGGGAGATCGTATATCCCTGTTTCCTTGCAGATCCTTAGGAGAGGGTGAAGGAGGTCAAGCGTCCTCCTCTCTAGCGGTGATCCACACAGCAGGGTTGCGACGACGCTCCTCAAAACTCCAGGCCTACTCTGAGGTGGAGAGGGAGAGGAGAATAGGAAGGGCAAGCAAAGACTCTAGCCTATGAGGCTGTGAATCCCTCCTATTTATAGAGATCCCGTGTCAAAACCCTAATGGGTCCTTTCCCTAGTGGGTATTGGATCTGCATCCAATAAGACAAGGGCTCCGTCGGATATCTCATATCCGAACCTCTACTCATCGCAATGCCTACCATATGTGTGTGACCCTCTAGGCCCAATATCGAGCTGGCCGTGAGTCATACCTGTCAGAACTCCTTCTAACTCAGTGAATTATTATCTCTGTAATAATTCACTCGACTCATCGACTACGGAAGTACTAGGCCACTACGCCGTAGTCCCCAGACGATACAGGGGAATCCAATCCATTGGACCTGTCTGTCCTCAGTTACCATGTACCTATAGTCCCTCATCCATCTAATATCCCAGAGACCGTATATCGAGCATGGTGCTGTCAGACCCATACGGTTTCTACTCGAGTCTCGCTCTAATCGGATTCTCCCGGAGAACTCTTTCTCTCTCAACCCGAATGACCCTGGCCAGGGATTTGTCTGAGCAAGAACACATGGGATATTCCTCTCATGATGCCGAGAGTGGATGATCCTCTGTCGACACTCAATAGCCCTCGTAAGGTCGACTACCACTCCCAATGACCAGCTGTACTAGATATGGGAACAGCCAAACCTATAAGTCTGGTATCAAAGAGTGGAGCACTCATACAGGACATCCTTGGTGTCTCAAGTCTAAGAACCAGATACACCACTAGGACTACGGAATCGTTGTCTGACAATAAGACATCATCAACCATCCAGCATTCCGTAAGCGGATCAATCAGTGAACTCATTCTCCAATGAGCACCTGTACTGTATCCCTAGTGTCCCTACACGAGCAGCTATGAGACCAGCTGCATCCATCATATGGACGGGTATACAGCACACTAGTCTATCCGGTTATCACGATGTCCCTCTCGAGTAACCTATGACCGGGATTATTTAGGATATGTGTTTAAAGGTGAATCGGTCTCATTATCGTGATCTCATCACGATCCGATTCCCATTGCACAAATCCAAGGACATCACAATATATATGCATTTATGCAATAGTTATAAAGTGATATACGCCAAAATATAATAAGCAAAAAGATTCTGTATCAAGTCACACGTGCCATCACTCACGTGATTGGCTTGCTGGGCACTTATGACTAGCAATCTCCCACTTGACCTAAAGCCAATGACCTATGTGTCTGATCCCCATCAGACTCCTGTGACGCTCATAGACAATCTGAGACAACGGCTTTTCCAGTGGATCTGCAATGTTATCTTCGGATGGAACTCTTTCCACTGCTACATCTCCTCGGGTTACGATCTCTCTTATAAGCTGAAACCTCCTCAGAACACTTCTGATAAGACCCGGGTTTCCTTATTTGAGTAATCACCCCATAGTTGTCGCAATATAAGGAAGTCGACTTGTCGCTATCTGTATCGACTCCCAAACTCCCTCCTTTGCTGCATCTAATGCGGCAATGTACTCCGCCTCTGTGGTCGAGTCAGCAGTGGTATCTTGCTTGGAACTCTTCCAGCACATTGCTCCTCCATTCAAGGTGTACACATACCCTGAATTCGACTTGCTATCATCGACATCAGACTGAAAACTTGAGTCAGTGTAGCCTTCAACCTTAAGGCTATTACCTCCATATACTAGTAAAAGATCCTTAGTCCTTCTCAAGTACTTAAGGATACACTTTACTGCTTTCCAGTGCTCCAAGCCTGGATCCGCCTGATACCTGCTCGTGACACTCAGAGCATGCGCTATATCAGGCCTAGTACATAGCATGGTATACATGATAGACCCTATTGTTAAGGCATAAGGTATCATATCCATGTTCGCCCTTTCTTGGAATTTTTCATGCCAAAACTTTTGACAATGGTTTTTATGTACTTGGACTGGGACAAGCCAAGCATCCTCTTGGATCTATCTCTATAGATTCTAATCCCCAAGATATAGGATGCTTCCCCTAAGTCCTTAATGGAGAAGTGTCTAGATAACCAAGTCTTTACAGTGGATAGCATTCCTATGTCATTCCCAATGATGAGGATGTCATCCACATATAACACCAAAAAGCTAATAGCGCTCCCACTTACCTTTCTGTATACACAAGGCTCATCTTCGTTCTTAACGAAGTCATAAGATCTGATTGCCTCATCAAATCTTATGTTCCAACTTCGGGAAGCTTGCTTTAGTCCATAAATGGATCTAAGCAACCTACACACCTTATCTGGGCAGTTCTTGGACACGAATCCCTCAGGTTGCATCATATACACCTCCTCCTCCAGGTTCCCGTTGAGGAATGCGGTTTTCACATCCATCTGCCAGATCTCATAATCATAGTGTGCTGCAATAGCCAATAGAATTCTGATGGATTTTAGCATTGCTACGGGTGAGAAAGTTTCGTCGTAGTCAACACCTTGCCTTTGACGATACCCCTTAGCCACTAGCCTTGCTTTATAGGTCTCTACCTTTCCATCTACTCCGATCTTTTTCTTAAAGATCCATTTGCAACCGATGGGTACAATACCTTCGGGTGCATCAACTAGGTTCCAAACCTTATTGGAGTACATAGAATCCATCTCAGAATTCATGGCTTCTTTCCACTTCCCGGAGTCTATACTCATAATAGCCTCCTCGTAGGTCTGAGGATCAATATCCTCTACATCCTCTGTTCTAATATGTCCCACATATCTCTCAGGAGGATGGGATACTCTATCAGACCTGCGTAAAGTTGAAACTTGTGTATTAGATACCTGAACAGACTCGGGCTGTAGAGTGGTGCTTGAGCTTGGTTCTCCAACCTCGCTCAATTCTATCATTCTCCCACTGTCTCCGTCAAGAATGTGTTCCTTCTCAAGGAACACTGCTCTCTTAGCTACAAAGACCTTTTGGTCCTCGAGATGATAGAAGTAATACCCACAAGTTTCCTTGGGGTATCCCACAAATTTACATCGCCCTGTCCTTGATTCTAACTTATCGGGGTTGTGTCTTTTAACATGGGCAGAGCATCCCCAAATCTTAACAACCTTAAGATCAGGCTTCTTCCCTTTCCATATCTCATATGGTGTAGACACCACCGACTTAGTTGGAACTCTGTTCAGAAGGTAAGCTGCGGTTTCTAGGGCATATCCCCAGAATGAGATGGGTAGGTCAGCGAAACTCATCATGGACCGTACCATATCTAATAATGTACGATTTCTCCTTTCAGAGACACCATTGAGCTGAGGTGTATAAGGAGGTGTCCATTGGGATAATATCCCATGGTCCTTGAGGAAGTGAGTAAACTCTGTACTTAAGTACTCACCTCCTCGATCTGATCGAAGAGTTTTGATACTCTTTCCAGTCTGGTTCTCCACCTCATTCTTATACTCTCTGAATTTCTCAAAGGCCTCGGACTTGTACTTCATTAAGTACACATATCCATACCTTGAGAAATCATCAGTAAATGTAATGAAGTAGGAGTAACCTCCAATGGCATGAGTTGACATGGGTCCACATACATCACTATGTATGAGTTCCAACAACTCAGTGGCTCTCTCTCCAGTTCCACTAAATAGAGAGTTGGTCAGTTTTCCACGAATGCAAGGCTCACAAGTTGCATATGACACATAGTCGAATGGATCTAGATATCCATCATTTAGCAACTTTTGAATCCTTCTTTCATGGATGTGACCTAGCCTACAATGCCACAGGTATGCACTGTTCAACTCATCTCGTTTCCTTTTTGGACACATTTACATTCATGATATGTGGAGTGGTGTCTAACATAAATAAACCATTATGCAATGTTCCTTTCGTGATGATCTTATCATCTAATAATATCGAACAACCATTGTTCTCAAAAACAAATTTATATCCACTAACTGTTAAACATGAAATGGAGATAATGTTTTTGATAATTGAAGGAACAAAATAACATGCATCTAATGCAATAAAAGCTCCACTAGGCAGATGTAGGGCGACCTCGCCAACAGCTAATACAGCAACTTTTGCTCCATTACCCATCTTGAGGTCCATCTCGCCTCTCTCTAGTCTCCTAGGCCTTGCCAGAACCTGCAACGAATTGCATATATGATAAGCACTACCGGTATCTAATACCCATGTGTTATCATAAGAGTCTGACAAATGGAGACTGATCATGAATGTACCTGAAGCTTCATCAAGCTTTTGTTTCGCCCTTTCTGCAAGGTACTCTTTTGCAGTTTCTCTTCCAGTGCCCATCTTTACCACAGTGGAAGCACTGGCCTTTGTCCTTTGTTGGGTCTTTCTTAGCAACCTTTGCTTTACCTTGTTTGCCCTTGCCCTTTCCCTTCTTAAGGGACCTTTCTGCTTTCCTTTTCTTTCTGGTCTCACCAGTGTAGAGAACTGGCTTCTCTTTCTTAACAGTACTCTCTGCCTCCCTCAACATATTGAGGAGCTCTGGGAGAGTCACCTCAAGCTTGTTCATATTAAAATTCATTATGAACTCTGAAAAGGAATCTGGTAGGGACTGAAGCGCAATGTCCACACACAAGTTATCCTTCTAGGACCATTCCTAGACCTGTGAGTTTCTCTATCTTTAGGACATGGTTCTGAACCGGTGTCCCCTCAGTCATCCTAGCGCGGAAAAGGCTCTTGGATATCTCATATCGTTGAGTCCTTCCCTGTTCCTCAAACAATTTACGGACATGTAGGAGAATGGATCTGGCATCCATCTTTTCATGTTGTCTCTGTAACTCTGGAGTCATAGAGCCCAACATATAGCACTGAGCAAGAGTGGAGTCATCAATGTACTTCACGTAGCGAGCGATCTCATCCTCGCTTGCCCCTTCTTCGGGCGTAGGCATCACTGTATCAAGGACGTACACGATTTTCTCCGCTGTGAGAACAATTCTCAAGTTACGGAGCCAATCCGTATAATTTGGACCAGTGAGGCGGTTGACATCAAGTATGCCACGTAAGGGATTTGAAAGCGACATTTTTCTGAAAATAAAGATGTAGCAAAAATGAATAACATGCAGATTTTGCAAGAAATAAACTATCAAGATATGGACTTCTATCTTAATATGCTCCCACTATTTTACTAACGAGTCACGCGACACCCTCAGCACGTGAAACGGAAGTCTCCGGCAGACTTGTAGTGGGGATCAGGATCCAATCAGCGTCTTAGTGTAACCTCGAGGGACTCGACCAATCACACTAAGCCTAAAAGGTAGACGACTCTTGCCGATCACAACTCCTTGTGATTCCCGTCCTGTTCGGCCTCCGAATCACCATGGCCTCGAGGGACTCGACCAACCATGATGCTCGGTTAAGTCAACACCTTCGTTACAAGATGAGTCTGATTTGATGATATACCCTCGAGGGACTCGACCAAGCATATCATGCCCTCAGGTCACCGGTGACATCTCTATGTCGTAAGCAAGATAGCGAATCACGATATAGGTGAGTCTCGAGGGACTCGACCAACTCAACCTACACCGGGATTCGGTTCCTACTCATAACGATGGAAGGCCACGTGGGTCAATCTAATTGCCTCACGTTTACCGACTTAATATTATCGAGAGATGTTTCTATGATTTGGTCTCCTAATATGACATGTCACACATATGCATATTTAATATATATCTACATCGCATGCAAATATATATACATATCTAGTATGTGTATAAGCAATCACACCAGATGATCATGGACCACAACCTAATATGATTAGGCCCGAGCCAGTAGGCCTAATCACTCACATCAAGATTTATGTGTGCAACGGTGCATCTCCATGCCTTGTGATCGTCCATCTCGTCCTCGTCGGTTCCGTCGACATCTTGATGCATCTCCATGCATCACGATCGTCCGTCTCGTGGGTCCCGCTATGGCATCCACGCTCCCGCTGCGCCTCCTCATGTGATTACAACTTAATCATGGGCACGCAGGCCCGACAATAAACGAGAAATATAATGGAGGTTCGCAGACCTCAATAATAATAATCACAAGTACACACATCACACGGTCCATGATCATCCGTCCACACATCATACATCACATGTATAAATAATCATCATCATGTAGGACTACTAGATAATAATAAAAATAATAATCAACTAAACCTTTTAATTAATTAATATTTTCTGAAATCAGGGATATATAGGGAATTTCTCAATTCCTAAGGGTATTTTCGTAATTTGGACAAAAGACAGAAACTGGAATTTCTCAAATTCCGAGGGGCAAAACTGTCTTTTGCCCAGAAAACCCTAATACCCTTTCCCCTTTTCGCTGCTGCCGCCGCCGCCACCCTGCCGGCGGCGGCCTGTGCGGCGGGGCGAGGGCACTGCCCTCGCCTGCAGGCGGCACGCCCGCTGGGGGCGCTGCCGTTGCAGGTGGGCGCCCCCGCGGGCGCCGCCGCCTCCGCGGGCGGTTCTGCCCGCGAGGCAGCGCCCGCAGGCGGTGCTGCCTTGCTGGCGGCCGCCCCTGCGGGGTTTTTGCCAGTGGGAGCAGCGGCCACAGGCGCCGCTGCCCTGCGGTGCCTCAGCCCTCGCTGCTGCCCCGCGGCGCCTCTGCCCGCGGGCTCAGCGGCTGCAGGCGCCTCTACCCGCGGGCTGCCAGCCCCGCCGGCCGCAAGCCTGCTGCAAGCAGACCGCCGGCCGGCTGCTGCAGGCACAGCGCTTGCGCAGGCGCCGGCGCTGTGCTGCCTGGCTGCGGCTGCAGCTGCGGCTGCCGCTGCAGGTGGCAGATCGAGGGCAGCAACTGTTGCTGCCCTTCCTCGCTTTTGCGTCAACGATTTTGACGTCAAAATTCTTCCTAAACACAACACACGCAGTTCAAAACCAATCATTCGCACGAACAACCTGGCTCTGATACCACTGTTGGGAAATCATAGGGGGCGACATCATATGCGCAGCGGAAGAACAAGAAAACAAAAATCCCCTTTTCCCAAAAAGATGTTCGTCGTCGTGCGAAGATTGGTGCGCAAAAATCCGCAAAACACAAAACTGCGTATAGAGATTGTGTTACCTAGGGAGATCGTATATCCCTGTTTCCTTGCAGATCCTTAGGAGAGGGTGAAGGAGGTCAAGCGTCCTCCTCTCTAGCGGTGATCCACACAGCAGGGTTGCGACGACGCTCCTCAAAACTCCAGGCCTACTCTGAGGTGGAGAGGGAGAGGAGAATAGGGAGGGCAAGCAAAGACTCTAGCCTATGAGGCTGTGAATCCCTCCTATTTATAGAGATCCCGTGTCAAAACCCTAATGGGTCCTTTCCCTAGTGGGTATTGGATCTGCATCCAATAAGACAAGGGCTCCGTCGGATATCTCATATCCGAACCTCTACTCATCGCAATGCCTACCATATGTGTGTGACCCTCTAGGCCCAATATCGAGCTGGCCGTGAGTCATACCTGTCAGAACTCCTTCTAACTCAGTGAATTATTATCTCTGTAATAATTCACTCGACTCATCGACTACGGAAGTACTAGGCCACTACGCCGTAGTCCCCAGACGATACAGGGGAATCCAATCCATTGGACCTGTCTGTCCTCAGTTACCATGTACCTATAGTCCCTCATCCATCTAATATCCCAGAGACCGTATATCGAGCATGGTGCTGTCAGACCCATACGGTTTCTACTCGAGTCTCGCTCTAATCGGATTCTCCCGGAGAACTCTTTCTCTCTCAACCCGAATGACCCTGGCCAGGGATTTGTCTGAGCAAGAACACATGGGATATTCCTCTCATGATGCCGAGAGTGGATGATCCTCTGTCGACACTCAATAGCCCTCGTAAGGTCGACTACCACTCCCAATGACCAGCTGTACTAGATATGGGAACAGCCAAACCTATAAGTCTGGTATCAAAGAGTGGAGCACTCATACAGGACATCCTTGGTGTCTCAAGTCTAAGAACCAGATACACCACTAGGACTACGGAATCGTTGTCTGACAATAAGACATCATCAACCATCCAGCATTCCGTAAGCGGATCAATCAGTGAACTCATTCTCCAATGAGCACCTGTACTGTATCCCTAGTGTCCCTACACGAGCAGCTATGAGACCAGCTGCATCCATCATATGGACGGGTATACAGCACACTAGTCTATCCGGTTATCACGATGTCCCTCTCGAGTAACCTATGACCGGGATTATTTAGGATATGTGTTTAAAGGTGAATCGGTCTCATTATCGTGATCTCATCACGATCCGATTCCCATTGCACAAATCCAAGGACATCACAATATATATGCATTTATGCAATAGTTATAAAGTGATATACGCCAAAATATAATAAGCAAAAAGATTCTGTATCAAGTCACACGTGCCATCACTCACGTGATTGGCTTGCTGGGCACTTATGACTAGCAGCCTCCAACTATGCATCGACTATCAAACCCTCAATAAGGTGACAGTGAAGAACAAGTATCCCATCCCGCTCATTGTGGACTTGTTCGACCAACTGGGCAAAGCAAAGTATTTCTCCAAACTCGACCTTCGGTCGAGGTATTGGCAGGTGCGCATTGCTGATGACAACGAAGCGAAGACTGCCTACATGACTAGGTATGAAGCGTTTGAGTTCTTGGTGATGCCTTTCGGCTTAACCAATGCTCCGACCACATTTTGCACTCTTATGAACCAACTATCAAGGCGTATTTGGATAAGTTTGTGGTCGTCTACTTGGACGATATCGTCGTCTACAGCTAAACGCTCGAGGAGCATGTCGAGCACCTTCGGACAATTTTCAAGGCTCTCAGGGAGAACACTTTGTTCGTGAAAAGGGAGAAGTGCTACTTTGCTCAGACAAATATCTTAGTCTTGGGGCATCGAATCGATAATGGTTCAATTCGGATGAACAAATCAAAAGTGCAAGCTATTGCGAAATGACGGACTCCAAAGGTGCCGGAGCTGAGATCCTTGGTTTCGTCAACTACTATCGACACTTCATAGCTGGGTATTCGAAGTGCGTAGCTCCACTGATAGAGTTGCTATAGGAGCAGCCTTGGAGATGGTCTGACAAATGTGAAGCGACATTCCAAGATCTAAAGGTTGCTATGTTAGAAGAACCGATGCTCAAATTGTCGAACTATGGGGAGCCCTTTGAAGTCCATACAAATGCTTTAGACTTCGCTATCGGGGGAGTACTCATGCAGGAGGGTCACCCGATGGCCTACGAGAGCCACAAGCTCAACGAGACCAAGTGGCGGTATCCGATGCACGAGAAGGAGATGACAACGGTGGTCCACTGTCTACGAGATTGGTGGCAATACCTTCTCGGATCGCGATTTATGCTGAGGACGGACAACATTGCTTTGAGTTACTTCTAAACAAAAAAAAAACTCCCTAAAGCAAACACGATGGTAGGACTTCCTGGCCGAATTTGATATGGCAATGGAGTACAAGCCCGAAAGAGCAAATGTCGTAGCCAATGCGTTGAGCCTGAAAGTGGAGCAGGTGAATGCCTTCCAGCTGGAGGGTAGAGGCCAAGTTGATGATGAAGAATGTGGTGAAATATTGGGGAGTTCCGCACAATATCATCAATGATCGAGACACTCGGTTCCTGGGACGATTATAGACCGAGCTATTCAAATTATTGGGGTCTAAGTTATACTTCTCCATAAGCCTCCACCCCTAGACGGATGGCCAAACTGAAAAAATAAACTCACTCCTTGAGCAATATCTTCGGCACTACGTGAGTACCAACCAACGAGATTGGGTGAAGCTATTGGACATGGCCCAATTCTCCTACAACTTGCAGTAGAGCTCTGTATCCAACAAGAGCCCATTCGAGATCATTATGGGATAACAACCATCGACTCCTCACTCCTTGGCTATCAGGTATATTGGGAGTAGTCCGTCAGCATATCACTTTGCAAAAGAATGGCACCGAAATGTAGATATTGCACGAGCTTACTTGGAGAAGGCGACCAAAAAGATGAAGAAGTGGGTAGACTTGGGAAGGTGATTGCAAGAGTTCAAAGTTAGTGATTTAATGTTGGTGAAGATCCAACCAGCATTACTCCAATTCTTTAGGCACAAAGTACACAAAGGATTGGTGTATAAATATGAAGGGCCCTTCTCAATTATCAGTAGGGTGGGCAATGTCTCCTATAAGTTGTAGCTGTCGGCGTGGCTCAAAATTCACAATGTTTTTCATGCTAGCAACTTAAAAGCCTACCACTCAGATTTGCAAAATGCTTCCCAAAGTGTTCCAACTCGGTTACCCCTAACCAGAGCCTCCTACGAGAAGTGAGTTGAAACCATTTTAACGGATCGCAACATAAAGCTACCCAATGAAGCTGAGCAGACCGAGTACTTGGTGAAGTGGCGAAAGCTTCCCTGAACCGAAGCCAGTTGAGAGCCCGAAGATGTCCTACGACATGAAGAAGCAGTCATAAAAAACTACCAACAAGCGTCGACAATTTAAATGGGGGAGAATGTCACGAATGGTCGTCGCGCACCCGCAACAACTTCGTTCAACGAACCGTTCGTCGTTTTTGCATGTTTGTACAGAAATATGACAGCATGTTTTGCGTTGGTTTTATGTGTTTTTGCTTGAAAAATGTAAGCAACGACAGTTCATAGCACTGCAGTGTGACCACTCGTCGCGTCGGGTCGAACTGCCCCAAAATGGCTCCGTTTTTACGTGCCACAACCTGTTTTCCGTAGACCGCAGCCTCACGCAAAACGTCAGTCATCTCAGCACCCTGGAACCCCCCGAGTGGCACCAGGGGGGATGGGATTCAGTGTAGCGTCGAGCGTTAAACAATCTTCACAAGTTCGCACGTTAACTTAACGGGAACTTGCTTTCGCGCCCGGCACCCGGTGAGCAGTTGTTTGCAGACTTGCAATTGTTTGTTCAACCTTCTAAAGTCTTTGTTTTCTCCTTCCTCTCTTGCACTCAAGGTGCTTGTTGAATTGTTTATAAAGCTTCCCTCTTTACGAGACATCGGGACTTGTCTGTCGCTCATTTTCAAACTAATCAACTTTCTGTTTTATAGGTCCTTCGGGACCTGCACGAGGTTGCAATTAGGCTAACCCTTTGCGGATGCATATATCGCAAGGGCGTCTCATGACTTAGGCAATCCCAGCTAAGTCCGAGGAGTTGGCGCAAGGGTGCTTCACGACTTAGGCAACTCCAGCTAAGTTTGTGACTTTGCTACAAGGGTGCCTCACGACTTAAGCAATTCCAGTTAAGTCCGTGACAAAGTGGTATATAGACCTACGAAACTCCCCTTTCCTTTCCACCACCCATCCCTCCTGGCCTCTCTTGCCAACTATCTCATCTAGTTCCCATAGTGGGCTCACAATTTAGTTTATCCTCTCTGAAATCACAAGAGCTCTTAATAATATGGGCCTCAAGAAGAGCCCGGGCGTTGACGGATACACCGTGGAATTTTACAAGAGCTACTAGAGCTCATTTGGGCCAAACATCCTTAAGGCTTTCATAGATTTCCACTCTCACCCTAGAATTCCCTTCTTTTGGTCTAGAACCTACTTGGTTTTCATTCCTAAGAAATCTAATCCTACTGTAATTTTTGTCTTTAGACCCATTTCTCTTTGTAACGTCCTGTATAAACTCCTCTATAAGGTTATTGTTAATACAATGAAGCACCTGCTAAATGACCTAATTGCACAAAACCAATGCCCCTTTATACCGAGCCGTTCCATACACGATAATATTACCATCGCCTACGAATTGGTCCACACCATGTACTACTTTGAGGCCAAGTCCTCTCTAGCCCTTATTAAACTTAACCTGACTAAAGCCTTTGACTCGATGGGAGGCAATCACTGTTGCTTTGCAGCGTATGAACTTTCCCCTCCCATTTATCGATTGGGTCAATGAATGCATCTCTTCACCTAGCTTCTCCTGTATTATCAACAACTCTCCATCCCAATGGTTTCATAGACACAAAGGCATTAGCTATGGGGATCCTCTATCCCCCCTGCTCTTTGTCATAGTGCAACAGATCTTCACCGACATTTTAGATGACCTTTTCGATTGAAAAAAGATCTCTCCTTTCAACATAAAGGGCTTTAAAATCACCCACATGATGTTTGTCAATGATATTATCCTTTCCATTAGAGCTAATGACAAATCTTGCAGACATCTCCTTAAGGCCTTGAAGTCATATTCAGCCATTATGGGCCTTCAGGTCAATAAGGGCAAATCTGAGATCCTATTTCCTAAAAGTAACAATCCGACCACTAAACACCACATCAACAACAACCAAGGTATAAAAGATGGCAGTTGGCCCCTTTACTATCCAGGCGCCTATATCCATTACAACAGATTGCCCAATAGGTATCAGGACGTTATGATCGAAAAGGTCCTTGCAAGATTTCAGGGCTGGAACTATACTATGTTTTCCTAGATCGATAAATCCATTCTTATCAACTCAATGATCAACACTATTCCCTTACACATACTTATGAACACATGGATTTCTGACTCCAATATCAACAACATCGTTAAACTCTCCAGAAATTTCTTGTGGAATAACAACCCTTCCCATAAAAAGATGCCCCTCTTAAGTTGGGACTGTGTCACCGGTCCAAAATTGGAGGAAGGGCTTAGGCTTAGGGACCTCCACCTTGTTAAATCCAGCGATTTAAAAAGGCGCTTGGACGCTCGCATAGGCGCTCGGGCGAGGCGAGGCCTGAGAGCCTCGCTAAACTTCCAGGCGGCGCGCTTCAAAGAGGCGCCGCCTGGGAGCTCGCCCGAGCACAGGCGCTGGGCGCTTCGGGTGAGCGCCTGGGTTAAACCAGGCGATCGAACCAGGATTTTAGGTCTGGTTCGGTCTCCGGTGGTTAGTTGGTTCAATCGAACCAACTAAAACCGCTATCTGCTGTCGTTGCCCAACCCTAACCCTGCTCGTTGCTGCTGCTGCTCCTGCTCCCGCTGCTTGCGGTTGTCGCTGCTTGCAACCGCTGTCGCCGCTCCTGCTCACTGCTGCCGCTGTCGTTGTCGTCGCTCGCCACTCCCGCTGCCTCCTTACACTCTCGCTCCTGCTGCCGTTGCCTCCTTACACTCCCGCTCCCGCTGCCGCTGCCTCCTTACACTCCCGCTCCCGCTGCCGCTGCCGCTTCCTCTTTTCTCAGTCAGCACCCCTTTACACTCTTCCTTCTTCTTTTTCTGTATACTGTTAATAGTATACTGTATACTATTAATATTGTTAGGTTTATTTAAAATTATTAATTTTCAATACTGTTAATAGATTAATAATATATTATTTTAATTTTAATACTGTTAATTTTTATTTATTTGAAATTATTGTTAGGTTTCAAGATAAATGGCAAGTGTACAGAGCAACTCAATAGAGTCTCCAATGGCATAAAAAAAAGATCCTGCATGGAAGTATAATTATCTGAAGGATCCGAAAGATCCTAATGCAGTGACTTGCATATTCTGCGATAAGACTACTAGAGGTGGTATTTTTCGTACAAAACAATATCTAGTAGGAAATTTCAAGAATGCAACAGCTTGCAAAAAGTGTCCACCTGAGGTAAAAGAAGAGTTGCTGAGTTATATAAATGAAAAGAAGACACAAAAGAATGAATCTTACGGGAATTTACCAGAAGACAATGTTGAACATCTCAGGGATGAAGAAGAAGATTATTCTATGAGTATTAACCCAAGTGGGAAAAAAGTATACGACAAAAAAGGAAAAGAAGTTACGAGTACTAAGAAGGGTAAAAAAGGACCGATGGATCTATATATGTTTCAAGGATCCCATAAACAACAAGCGCAAGCAGGAGGCTCAAAATTTAGACAAACAAATATAAGTGATGCTTGTGATAAAGAAATAAGAGGAAGAACAATTCAACACATTGCTCGCTTCTTCTATCAGGCTAGTCTTCCCCTTAGTACAACTCGTTTAGACAATTTTAAGGATATGATTGAAGCTATTGGAAGATATGGTGTAGGATTAAAACCTCCAAGTTATTATGAGATGCGAGTTTCATTGTTGCAAAAAGAGTTGAATTATACAAATAACTTACTAAAGGGTCATAAAGAATCATGGACAACACATGGTTGCTCTATTATGTCAGATGTTTGAACTGACAGAAGGCGTAGGAGTATAATTAATTTTATGATTAATTATTCTTTAGGGACTATGGTTGTAAAGTCAATAGATGCTTCATCTCTTGTAAAATCTGGAGACAAGATATATGATTTACTTGACAACTTCATGGAAGAAATTGAAGAACAAAATATCGTTCAAATCATAACCGACAATGGAAGCAACTATGTATTAGTTGGTAATATTCATCTTTTGAATTTGTTAATTATTTTATCTTCAATTAAATGTGTTAAACTCTTAAGTCTTATCATTTTTGTTATCCTTTGTCTCAGGTAAATTGCTTGAAACAAAAAGACAACACTTGTATTGGACTCCATGTGCAGCATATTGTATTGATTTAATGTTGGAGGATATTGGAAAGATCTTAGACATCAAGAAAATCTTAGAAAGGGCAATTTTTGTTGTTGGATTTTTTTATAATCATATTGGGGCTTTGAATATGATGAAAGAATTTATAGGGAACAAAGAATTAGTGAGATATGGTGTCACTCGATTTGCTACTTCATTCTTGACATTACAGAGCGTGCATCGTCAAAAAAATAACCTGAAAAACATGTTTATCTCTGAGAAATGGGTGACAAACAAATGGGCAAAAGAAGTAAAAGGCAAGAGGGGTGCTGATATCATCTTATTGCTATCATTTTGAAATTATGTAGTTTATATATTAAAGGTAATGAGCCCTCTTGTTCGAATCCTTCGGTTGGTGGATAATGAAAATAAACCTGCAATAGGATATATTTATGAGACTATGGATAGAGCAAAGGAGACGATTAAAAGATATTTTAATGAAAATGAAGAAAAATATGAGATAATTTTTACAATCATTGATGAAAGATGGAATTATCAACTTCATCGTCCCTTACATGCAGTAGGATATTATTTGAACCCTGAATTCTTTTATAAGATTAAATCTGTTGGGTTTGATGCAGAAATTTTGGATGGGTTATATCAGTGCGTTGCAAGATTAGTTCCCAGCCTTGAGGTTCAAGATAAGATTATTCGTGAATTATCTTTATATAAAAATACCGAAGGTCTTTTTGGAATTCCAATTGCCATTCGATCCAAGACAACTACGTCTCTAGATATTAATAATTTAATATAATTAATTTCATATATATTATGTTACTATGTTATTGCTAATGATAACATAAATTTTGCAGCTGAATGATGCAGTCTATTTGGAAATTCCACCCCGAATTTACAATAATTTACTATCAAAGTACTTAGTTTGACTTGTAGTGCTTCGGATTGTGAGCGAAATTGGAGTGTCTTTGAGCATGTAAGGATCACTAAATATTTTTGTTTTAATTAATTAATTTATTTAGATAAATGTATTAATATATTTTTAAATTATATGACATGACAGATTCACTCGAAGAGAAGAAATCGATTGGAACATCAACGATTGCACGATCTTGTTTACATAAAGTATAATCAAGCTTTGAAAGCTCGTCATGATTTCTAAAATAAATTTGATTCAATCTCATTGCAAGATATTGATGATTCAAATGGGTGGTTAGTAGGAGAAATGGGTGCTAACTTGCAAGATGCCGAAGACGAGATTATATTTGAAGATGATAAATTGACATGGGGAGATGTGGCAAGAGCTTCAAGTGCGGGAGAATTACAAAAATATACAAGACAGAATGACAAAGAGAAAAATGAGTGCAAAAGCATCAAGTTCGGCTCCTGCTATTGTTGAAGACATAGAGAATGAAACATATCTTGATGAAGAGGAAGGAATCAAAAGACAAGAGGAAGAAGACGAATTCAATGAAGATAATTTATGGAAAAATGACGATGATATTGATTATGATGAATGACTTTGATGTAAAATTTTATTGTTTTGAATTTTAGTGGAAGGAATCTTAGATTTTCTTAATTTAATAGCATATTTTTATTTAAAATTGTAAATAATTATATTTATTAATTATATTATATATTTTTATATTTTAGCGTCTCGTTTCGCTCGGGCGAGCGCTTGGGTGAGGGCCTAGCGCCTCGGACGTTTTTGGACCTTGGTGCCTTTTGGCGCCTAGCGCTTTTTAAATCACCGGTTAAATCCACCACCGGAACCTATAAACTCCTGCCCCTTCTAAACAAGGAGGACTACATCTGGGACAAATTGTTATTGGCCAAATATGGCCCCATCTGTCTTTGGTCTAGTTCCCCACCTAAAGCCTCTTGCACTTGGAAGGGTCTCTCTAGGTTTTGGCCCATACCAAAGAGGGTTTTATGATGATCGTTGGTGATGGGCACAAAACATTCATTTGGGATGACCCATGGGGTGGCAACATTTCTTTTTCCCACTGATCAACATATCTAAATATCAGTCTCATCTCTAATTTCAGCAAGGTCCATGAGCTGTTGGATCACGGCAAAAGGAACCTGCACACTGCACAACCTCTTTGGACCGGATCTTGTCTCCTCCATCTCTTAAATCTTCCTCCCCGACGTCCCTTGTGATGACAATTGGGTGTGGGCTCCTCACCCCTTGGGATTAGCCACCCCAAGGAGTACTTATAAGTACATTAGAGAGAGATCCCTACTAGAAAACTCCAACTAGCATGGGTGGATGATGATGTGGAGTCTTCCTATTATACCCATAGTCAAAAAAGCTTCTTATGGAAACTCCTTTGGAAAAGACTTCCTACCCTGAACGGACACCCAACTTCCTCCACAATTACATTTCTCCCTACCTAGTTTGCAACTCAAGCCAGGATTCCACCAAACATATATTCTTTGAGTGCATCTTCATACAGAACTATTGGCACCTTGCTGAAACAAAACTCCACTACTACTTCCAGTCCTTTGACACCTGGTTGAATGGCTCTAGGTTGGAGGAGGGATCAGATCTTGACCCACCCTCCAAGACTTGCCTCATAGCCCTAATAACAAGCAGTTTTTGGTTGCTTTAGAAACACAGGAACAACTGTCACTTTCACAACCCCAATGCCAAATTGGAGCCATATGTTATAGGGCTCTCTCCCTTATCGATGATTGAATTTTCAGCTCCAGAGACCAAAGGGACCCTACTCGGATTGGCTAAAGTGATTACCCCCCAAAAGATCACCTTTACAATTTGTTTTGTGATGGCTCACACGACCCCTCCTCTCTTTTCGTAGGTACCAGCTTCTGTCTAACACACAAGGAAAACAATCCAGTGTTAGAAGGCTGCGACATGCATCCCTCCTCCATGCCCCTCCAGGCAGAAACCTATGCTATTCTTGATGGCTCGAAGGCAGCTTAGCGAAACAATACCTCCTGGATTAGAGCGTTCACTGATTCAAAGACACTATCCAACATTCTCTCAAGCCATCATCCAGCCCCTTGGGAAGTACGCTATATCTGCCAAGACATCCTCTACCATGCAAAGGAAGTCTCAGTAACACAGTGGACACACATCAACAGAAACAACACCAAGGCTCACAACTTGGCCAACTAGGGAAGGCAGCATGACCCCCGGTTTCAGCGAAGAGCTTCTCCTCGTTTATTGTGCCATGAAGCTTCCTCTTCATTTTTTGAGGGTGAACCACCTCCATTTTTTTGTCAAGAGGCTCAAGGTTCATTTTTTGACCGAGGTATTCCACCTCCAGTTTTATTTGTGCGACTTACTCCACCTCCATTTTGCTATCAAGAAGCTCTTGCTTCAGTTTTAGAGCAGGGTGCTTCACCCTCTTTTCAGTGTATTAACTCCCCTTAATTTAATTTAATGTAGTATTTCTTTGCAAAGAAAAAAAAAAACAAGGACAAGATAGCTTTCATTAGTAGCAGTTATGTTTCAAGAATTTAGCTAAGGAATATCTCCAGAATGACAAGATAACTTCCATTACTAGCAGTTATGTTTAAAGATTTGAAATATGGAATAACTCCACAAGGACAAGATAGAATTCATCAAAGTTAGTTATTCAATCTCTTATGGTTTGGCAAAAATTTAAAGAGAAGTTTATGCAACCATATGCAAACAGTTAGAAACTAAGAGCCAAGACATTTTGTAATTTACTACATGAAAATATCTCCAAGCTATAAAGCTGAAACAATTCTCATCACTAACAAGTGTCATACGTAACTTTCAGAAATGAAAAACTACCAATGAACAACAAATTGTTAGCAAAATTCAGATAGATAAAACAACATGATAAAGCTTACCCATTTTGGCAGCAGAATTACAAATTTGCTCCGAAATTTTGTCAGAAAGGGAAGATGCAATACCAGGAAGTTCCATTCCCTCGTGGCGCTTCTCCTCTCTCCACCACCTTTCAATCCGGATACTTACACTTCTAAGCACAGTCAGAGCCTTTTCAGGGTATTGGCCCATAGCTGACTCACCAGAAAGCATTAAAGCATCTGCCCGCTGCCTAACTGCTTCAGAAACATCAGCAACTTCAGCTCTAGTTGGTGTAGGGTACTCAATCATAGATTCAAGAAGCTGAGAAGCCACAATGACCGGCTTGTTTAGCTGCCTGCAAAATTTGACAATCTTTTGCTGAGCTGAAGGCACTTGATCAAGTGGAATTTGAGCACCCAAGTCACCTCTGGCAACCATTGCTCCATCTGATGCACGAATTATCTCTTCCAGATTTTTTAAGGAATCAATGCTCTCAATCTTTGCAATGACTGCAATTTCTCTGTAAAACAAAATGCAGATTATTCACACAAGGATCAACTTTGTTTTTGACAAGAAGATGGGAAAGACAAACAGGGTCAGGCAACTTTTGACATTTTTGCGTTTAATCATATGAGACAAACTTAAAAACATGGAAGAGATTTTGCATGAAAATGGCAGGTACTTACAGACTTTAAAAGCCTTAAAAATCTTGGTGATGTATGATAATCTGGAAGAAAAAATTAGACAAGTATACCTATGTTCCATAGGTTTGCTTGTCATGATTTAATACCAAAAGCAACAAACAACTCAAAATGTCGAAGGCAAAGAAAGATCAATTTATGTTTTAGTCACCTAGAATCAGGCTATCAGCAAATCCACGAGACAGAACATGTACTATCTCATTCATGAATAGTAGTGCCAACTCCTACTGCTCGCTTCATATAATGCATATCAGTCCAATGAAAGAGCATGATGCATATTAAGTATTGATCGGCTGGCACTCATCTGCATAGCTCAATGAAGCTCAATAAAGGTCTATACCCTAATCCAAATAACAAATCTCACACCCAGCCCATTGTTCAGGGCAAGGATTGAAATCTTGATGTACCAATATTGATCTACAGCTAGACTGATATAATATTGGTACCGTACAGTGTATGAAGCCTCGGTACAGGTTATTACCAATTGGTATTGGCCAATACCACCTAAGAAAGAAAGAAGGGTAAGAAGGAGCTAGTGAGGGAACAGACACATCAAATGATATTGTTCGAGAACATCTCACTCTGGCAGTGATGGAGGGAGACGAGGTCACTGTCCGAACATCAAACAAAGACAAAGCCGACTATCTTGTTGGCGGAGACGATGCCGTGCAAGGAGGGTAACAAAGGGTGGCGAGGGCAAGGAGGACATTGTGTCTTGAGCCGAACCCACCAGTAGCATCACAGACCGAGGAAGATGTAGATGCAAAAGACGACCACTTGGTATCATGACTGATGCTGAAGCAGAGTGAAGTGCAGACAGTGTGGAGGTGCAGATGAAGGCGGGGAGAGAGAGAGAGAGAGAGAGAGGAATTAAAAAAGCTAAACAGGTTGTGAACACTTGGAGGTTTAAAATTAGAAAAACAGTAGTATTGGTACATGGTGCAGGCTTAGCGCCCAACATTTCTTGGTGCACGATATGTTTCTGATGGCACATATCAGGCAGTATACCCAGTATTGAATCAGATTAGGGCAAAGTCGCCTAGATCGCAAATACTGGTCAATCACCGGATTGGTGTTCAACCAGTTTGAAAACTTTGGTTTGGGAGGGGCTCTTGCTTCATCCAACATCACCATTTAGTAGATGCACATGTACACATGCTAGTCTAATTCAATTATGAGGATCTACAAACATCAAGATCTTAAATTTTGGTCAGATATGGTTGGATCAATACAGTTCTAATATATTGGGTAGGAATCCCAACTTGAACCATGAGCACCATTGTCACACCCCAAAATAACAGTCACAGAAAAATAATATTGAGGTGTGAACTATCTTAAACAAGAAATTCATCAAATATTTTCAACCATCCACAATCAAATCCCAGGATCCAAACGATAAGATTGAGAGAAAAAATGAATGCAGCTCTCATTTACATACTATAAAACATGTGCAATTTCTAAATCATTCAATATATCTCTTGATAAATCCATAAATCCCAAAGCCAACTCAAAGATTTGTAACAATCATTTATGAACTCACAAGATCAATTAAACACCAAATCTATAAGCCAAAAATTTACCACAAGTTCACATCAAAACATATGAAACTGATTAGGGATGATCTCAACACTACTCAGCCCTGTTCGGACAAGCAAAGACCAAGCCCAAGAAACGGCAGCCCTCTCACCACAATCCAAGTCCTAATAGGACTCGGATTAGGCCAACCTTCACCTTATAAAATAAAGGGTGCACCCCCATCAAAGAAACCAAGCAATCCTTTAGTAAAAAGACCAACTGGCCCTAGTTTTACAGCCTCAGAGCAGCAAGGAGAAGAGAGAGAATTTTGCACCACTGCAGCCAACTTCTTACGGCCGTAGCCTTCTTCCTCGCGTTCCAACAACCCAAAGCTTTGTCTAGCTGCTATGAGAAGTCCCTAATGCCTATTGCCTATTTTCTAAACCTCAGGAGGAGGTTCCAATAGTGAAGAGAGGAGGAGACCAAGAACCAATAGCAACCGTAATCTGCCGAGAGCACTGACATGCTGTCCAAAGACAGCCTATGTTTTCATGCACCTATAAGCTTTCTATCACGTTTTTATTCCGTTATGTTAAGTAATGTAACTAGTATTTTGACTTTACAAGCAATAGATGTTATTTTCTTTCGGTTTTACGCTTGGTCTTTCTGCGAAGGTTCTCTCCTCCGCCAAAACTTCTATAAACTTCCATTCAAAAGGTGGTATCGAGTCGACAGATCGTTGAACCCGAACCTCATATGGATCAAAAACATCAAATTTAACATCTTTAAACTTCCAATACATGAGATGCCCATTAATAGTCACAAAACAAACATTAACTTAGATTATGGACAACCTCACAACCAAAATGTTCTTTTCATTGATATGCTAATTACTCTAGTAGAGTTAGACACTTGCTGATTATGATTCTTTAACCAATCATTACCATATAGAGAAACTAGAGTATTTATTCTTTCGTGCACTGTTGTAAAAGAAACAAAATGACTTCTCACAACATGTAGATGATTCGGTATTCATTTAGTGAAATCTTTGTCTTTTTTTAGGAGAACTCCACGATACTTAAAGGGAGAGACTAAGATATGAGATATTGATGGAGATAAATTTGATTCATTTGAATATGCTAGAGTACTTGAAGTTGCAAAGTTCTGTTTAGATGAAACCAAAGTTGAGAACAAAATATTTGTATAGGTAAAGTTGATGAATCACCGAATTGTCATGGACAAAACTGTAAACAGAGTGTTTGATGTAATGCTGATGTATGTCTGTGTCTTTCGATGTTGTTTATGCTTTGCACACCATATAAAGGGTTGGCAGTAGGCTTAGCAGCCCTATTTTCTTTAGTTTTGGTGGTCGTCTTAGGCTTACAAACAAAGGTTTTATCATGTGAGCACTTATGGGGATTTCGGTCTGTAGTGGACCATTTTGGACCCTTTGTTGTGCGATCGTTCAGAGCTTGTAAAGTCTGTTTGTAATTTGCATTGGCTATGAAGTGTTTACTGAAATGATTGCTTGTGGATCCCGAGTGAGACATTTTCTTTAACTTGTTTTCTCTTTTGTAGGTCCTAAGAGACCATAGGAGGTTTCGAGGAGGTTGATATGCGAATAGACACGCAAGGGTGCCGCACGACTTAGGCAAAACCAGCTAAGTCCGTGACATGTTGTCACGGACAAACTTTGAAACCAGATGTTTGATGTAATACTTATGTATGTCCGTGTCTTTTGGTATGTTCATGCTTTATACAGCATGTATAGGGACGACTGAAGGCTTAATAGTCCCATTTTAGTAGGGTTGGTGGCCGCTTTAGGCTTGTAAATAAAGGTTGTGACATGTGGACACTTGTGAGAGATTTTCGATCTGTAATGGATCATTTTGACCCTTTGTTGTGCCACTGTTCAGAGCTTGTAAAGTCTGTTTGTAATTTATATTGTCTATGAAGTGTTTCCTGGAATGTTTGCTTGTGGATCCCGAGCGAGGCGCTCTCTCTAACCCGTTTTCTCTTTTGTGGGTCCTAAGGGACCATGGGAGGCTTCGGGGAGGCTGACCTTTGCGGACGGACACGCAAGGGTGCCGCACGACTTAGGCAAAACCAGCTAAGTCCGTGACATATGGTATCAGAGCGGGACAAGCTCTCATAGAAACACTTAGCATGCAAACGTGGGGGACCTAACGGGGCTGCGTTGAGGGCAGTCAGTACACGCGCGACCGTTTAGGGGAAAACGGGCATAGAGATGTAGGGAAAAGAATCGCTCGGAGGAGCGGGCATATGAGATTGACATTCAGAGGAATGGCCAACCCTTCGCGTAAGAGGCACAACGAGAACAGGCAAGCTTGGAAGAATGTGGAGCGCACAAAGGGTGGGATGGCTGAGTTTGAGCTACGGCTCAACGTTGACAACTATATTTGATGGTGCTCAAGGCAAGCGAGGCACTTGGTTAAGGATAAGACCATGCAAGGTGGAATGAGTTGCTCAGCGACCAAAAGAGTTGTGCAAAGCTCACAGAGGTGAGGGGAATTGCTAACTCAAAGAATTCGGTACACATGCGTGGGCTTGTATGCAGACGATGGAATGTTCGTGGTCATTCCAAGGCGACCGAAACTCGGCGCCATAGAGCATTGAAACTTTCTCTTCGGCATGTGAAGGATACGTCCGTAGGAGGCTGAAGTGTGTAATGAGTTCAGCATGTTGCTAGGCCTTGAGTGGTGCAGCAGGGGCTGTATTGACGTGGAGTCACAATCTAGCAAGTGCGTTTGCAGGAGGCAGAACAATGCACAGTTTGTTCAGCAAATCGGAGCAGTCCAAGGGGATGGTGGTCTCCGAAACGAAGAGAGATGTTGCTCCAATGGGATAGTTATCTAGGAGGAATAAGTCCCGGCTCTCCAAAGGGAGAATCATGTGAGACAGACCTCACATGTTGAGGAGGAGTACCTCAACAAACAACAACTCCACGAAACTCAATGGACTGAGCAAGCGGCGAGGAGTCGTCGCATGATCTCGCTTGAGAGAATGTATTGATGGATGCATTGCGAGATCAAGTGGGGGAGCGACCCAAAGCAACACAAATGAAGGCACACTTAGAGTCGATATTGAGATCAGACTCAAGGGAGGGTTGACCCGTAGAATGGTGGACGCGAGAGCCACCATCAACTCAATGCAAAAACGAGGAGCGGAGCAACTTGGGTGTAACTTGGCAAAGTACCCAAGCTGCATGAAGGGAGCCAGCATAGAAGATGGAACATGGAGCGGAGGCACAGTGCTTTCCTTGGATAGAGGTCAAAGACATGAACTCTTGCAGAGGCAAGAGCAGGATCATGTTATTCCATGGGTCCTTCATTCTGACGGAGCAGACTCATCTTGCATGGTGCCAAAGACGAAGGGAGCTTCTGGGCACATGCACCTTATCTTGGAAAAGCATTTGATGGAGGAACTAAGGCGACTCAATTTGCGGAGGCGAAGTTGAGTTTAGAAGGCCTTGGCACGGGGCAAGAGGATGCAGAGGTAGGTACTCTTGAAGAATATGCCATAGTGTTACCATTCAAGTTGCCATGAAGGAAGCGGTGCGCAGCGGAAATTGTGTTGGTAGGGACAGAGGCCCAGGATCCAGACAATGGTGCACTAATTACAGCGAAGTCGGGGAACTTCGGGAGCTACTAGGCGACGGACTATCCTAGAGCGGTGCTTCATCTAGATGTGACCCAAGAGTGGGTGGATGAAGGTCGATTGCCAAAGGAGCGAACAAAATCGAAGGTGGAAGAGACCCTGCGATGTATTGGCAGAGGCCACACATGGAGGGATCACAATTCGAGTTCATCCCACAAGGATCAGAATGCAATGGAGATGTCACCAGGAGGCGACAGGGTGCAGCGGATCGTGGTAGAATAGTTCGTGGCAATGCGATACATACGACATAGTCCCGTGAGGGACTAGATCATACGAGGTATGATCGAGCGCTACTGGAAGCTCCACTTCGGTGAACAACACGACGGTAAGAAGAGCTATGGATTCAACGAGTGAAGGCCATGGTACCGCAGAGGCGGGTCTTCCGTGGGTGCATCGAATTTTGCATCGGTTGAAAGCCTTGGTCATCAGTATATGGGGGCTGTGTTCCACCAATGGAAAAAGTTCAAATGCAAGTACCAGTAAGTCCCATGGAAGGGACTTGATCATGCAGAGGTATGATCGAAGCAGTTGGAGAGTTGGATTGCTCTAGAGCCCATATTCGCTTAAGGGAGCCCGACAAGTCAGAGGACAAGGTCGAGTAAGCGAACGTTGCTACCAAGGAAGCTAAGGAGAACAGAATCGGTGCAAACCTTACAACGTGATGGCAGAGGCCATGCTTGGGAGTTGCAGTCTGTTTTTCCATCGACCAAAGGGAGCTGCTTGGAGAACACAGAGGTGTTGAAGCAAGGGGTCGAAAGGGGCGAGAAAGCGACGACGAGTCCAGAGGGACTTAGCTACCCAAAATCAAGCATCAGTTAGAATGGAGGTGGACTCGGAGGAGTGCCACAGAGGCATATCTACTGATTGTGAAGAAAAAGGATGTAGATGCGAGGCGACGGAGAGTAGTGCAATGGGCATGACAGCGCCATGGTACCGTAGAGGCGGGACTTCCGTGAAAGTCATTGATCCCTTGCTCTCATGGAGGGAGAGCGCTTGGTCGTGAAAGGGGCCGAGGAGGTGGAGCATGCAGAGGCAATCTCCAAGTACCGAGACAAGGCTGAAGGGCAGAGGCCAAGGAACTTCGTAAGACCGGTGTCAACGAGCTTCTCATCAAGATAGCCGAAAGTGAAGGACTTCGGGTCAGGCAAGAGTGCATGACCAAGGAACGAAGCAGGCAGTACGCGGTGCTGTACCTTTGCTAGTCAATGGAGTAGGCGGCAGGGTTGATGGAGAAGACGGTACAATCCCAGAGGCGACCAAACCTATGAGAGAATCACTCCAAGTTGGGGTGAAAACTTCATGTATTCCAGAAGTTCGATAGCATTGAGAAGGTGAATTATAGTAACTAACTCAATGCAAGGAGTGCAAACACTTCAAGTGCTTCAGAAGTGTGAGCAAAGAGCAGGCGAAGGCCAGTAACCAGCTCGATGCATGGAGTACAACCTCGAGGAGGCGAGCGAAGTTAAGTAACCTTTTCCTTCTCAACTCTTAAGAGAATGGGCGAAACCGAGTACCCCAATTCTCTTATCTATCCAACAGAGGAGCTCTACACATGTTCAAAGACCCTTCGAAGATAATGGAAGACAATAGTTGTCAAATCCTCACCAACGGTGATCAGTGCTACTAAGAGTAGATTGTTCGCTTCATTTCCCAACGAAAGCGAAAGTGATGCAAACCTACTTGGAAGTGACAACTAAGTTAAAGAAGAGTCAATTGACAAATTTTATGGAGGAAGGACCCAAAACTTCAGAAGTTTGCGAGATGATGCTCGTTAAAGCTCCAACAAGCATCCACCCAGTTCAAGCAGCATGAGGCATTTGAGAGACTAGCGCAGTAAGGATGGTCTTTTCCTTCATCTGGAGGATCCGCATGAACCAACAGGGATCAACACAACTCAGTCAACCCCACACTAGAGTCAGAGTCATTAGCGAGTTGAAGCAACATGGCGGATCAAAGGTTCAACTACTCCAAAACAGCAGCGGAGAGCAGTTGAGAGCCAGGAGGCGCATTGCAGCTGGAGCAGAAGATTGAAGACTCAACAAAGGCAAGGAGTTGTAGAGTCGGCAAAGGCTTCGACGAGGATGTCGAAGGAATAAGTGGGGGAGAATGTCACGGACAAATTTCGAAACAGGATGTTTGATGTAATACTTATGTATGTCCGTGTCTTTTGGTATGTTCATGCTTTGTACCAAGGTTTGCCGTACCGGACTGTACCGCCCGGTACGGGCGGTACGTACCGGTCCGACAGGCCAGCGGTACGCGGACCGCCCCGTACTGTACCGAGTACTGTAGCAGTGTACAGTAACACTGTAGCAGTGTACAGTGCTCGGTACACCTGGGTGTACCGAGCGGTATACCGTACCGTACCGGTACCAAGCCCGAGTCGAAACGCCGGTACGGTACGGTACGACGAACCTTGCTTTGTACAACATGTAGAGGGACGGCCGAAGGCTTAATAGTCCCATTTTAGTAGGGTTGGTGGCCGCTTTAGGTTTGTAAATAAAGGTTGTGTCATGTGGATACTTGTGAGAGATTTTCGGTCTGTAATGGACCATTTCGACCCTTTGTTGTGCCACTGTTCAGAGCTAATAAAGTCTATTTGTAATTTGCATTGTCTATGAAGTGTTTCCTGGAATGTTTGCTTGTGGATCCCGAGTGAGGCGTTCTCTCTAACCCGTTTTCTCTTTTGTGGGTCCTAAGGGACCATGGGAGGCTGACCTTTGCGGACGGACACGCAAGGGTGCCGCACGACTTAGGCAAAACTAGCTAGTCCGTGACAATGTGGTATCAGAGCGGGACAAGCACTCATAGAAACACTTGGCATGCAAACGTGGGGACCTAGCGAGGCTGTGTTGAGGGCAGCCAGCACGCAGACCATTTGGGGGAAAATGGGCATGGAGAAGCAGGGAAAAGGAGTCGCTCAGAGGAGCGGGTATCTAAGATTGGCATTCAGAGGAATGGCCAACCCTTCACACAAGAGGCACCACGAGGACAAGCAAGTTGGGAAGAATGCATAGCGCACAAAGGTTGGGATGACTGAGTTTGAGCTATGGCTCAACTTTGGCAACTATACTTGATGGTGCTCAAGGCAAGCAAGACGCTTAGTAAAGGATGAGACCATGCAAGGTGGAATAGGTTGTTCAGCGATCGAAAGAGTTGTGCAAAGCTCACAAAGGTGAGAAGAATTGCTAACTTGAAGAATTCAGTACTCATATAAGGGTTTGTATACGAACGATAGATTGTTCGTGGCCATCCCAAGGCGACTGAAACTCGGCGCCATGGAGCATTGAAACTTTTTCTTCAGCATGAGAAGGATACGTCCGTACGAGGCTGAAGTGTGCAGCGAGTTCAGCATGTTGCTAAGCCTTGAGAGGTGTAACGAGGGCTGTATTGACGTGGAGTCGCAACCTAGCAAGTGCGTTTGCGAGGGACAGAACAATGCACAGTTTGTTCAGTAAGGCATTGTAGTCTAAGGGGATGGTGGTCTTCGAAACTTTCAAAGAGAAGGAAGCGAAGAGAGAAGTTGTTCTAACGGGATAGATATCCAGGAGGGATAAGTCCCGGCTCTCCAGAGGGAGAACCATGTGCAACAGACCGCACATGTTGAGGAGTACCTCAAAAACAAATTCACAAAGCTCAACGGGTCGAGCGAGCGACGAGGAGTCGTCGTATGATCTCGCTTGAGATAATGCATTGGGGGGATGCATTGCAAGATCAAGTAGGGGAGCGACCCAAGGCAACACAAATGAAGCCATACTTAGAGTCGATATGGAGATCAGACTTAATGGAGGGCTGACCCGTGGAATGGTGGGCGTGAGGACCATCATCAACTAAATGCAAATCGAGGAGCGGAGCAACTTAGGTGTAACTTGGCGAAGTACCCAAGCTGCATGAAGAGAGCCGACATAGAAGATTGAACATGGAGTGGAGGCACAAAGCTTTCCTTGGACAGAGGTCAAGAATATGAACTCTTGCAGAGGCAAGAGCGGGATCATGTCGTTCCATGGGTCATTCATTCTGATGGAGCGGAGTCATCTTACATGGTGCCAAAGACGAAGGGAGCTTCTGGGCACAGACACCTTATCTTGGAGAGGCATTTGATGGAGGAACCAAGACGACTCAACTTGTGGAGGCGAAGTTGGGTTCAGAAGGCCTTGGCACGGGGCAAGAGGATATGGAGGTGGGTACTCTTGAAGAATATGCTCTAGTGCTGCCATTCAAGTTGTCATGAAGGAAGCAGTGTGCAACGGAGATTGTGATGGTAGGGGCAGAGGCCCAGGATCCAGACAATGGTGCACCAATTTCAACAAAGTCGGTGGACTTCGGGAGCTACTAGGTGACAGATTGTCTTAGAGCGGTGCTTCGTCTAAGTGTGACCCGAGAGTGGGTTGTCACGAACGGTCGTCGCGCACCAGCAACAACATCGTTTAACGAACCGTTTGTCGCTTTTGCATGCTTGTACCGAAATATGGCAGCATGTTTTGCCTTAGTTTTGTGTGATTTTGCTTGTAAAAATGCATGTTCGAATAGGTTGCAGTGCTGCAGTGCGACCGCTTGCCGCGTCGGGCCGAACAGCCCAAAACAGCTCCGTTTTCACGTGTCACGGCTTCTTTTCTGCAAGCCGCAGCTGCGCGCGAAACGTCAGCCATCTCAGCACCCTAGAACTCCCCGGGTGGCACAGGGCTAGATGAGGCTTCGGTATACTGTCGGGCGTTGAAAAACTTTTCACAAGTTTGCACGTTAACTTGACAGGAACTTGCTTTCTCGCACGGCACTCGGTGAGCAGTTGTATGTGGACTTGCAACTGTTCGTTCTACCTTCTAAAGTCCTTGTTTTCCTCCTTCCTCTCTTTTCTCCTGTGTACACAAGGTGCTTGTTGAATTGCTTGTAAAGCTTCCCTCTTCGCGAGACGTCGGGACTTGTCCGTCCCTCGTTTTCAATCTAATTAACTTTCTGTTTTACAGGTCCTTCGGGACCTATACGAGGTTGCAACTAGGCTGAACCTTTGCGGACGCATATGTCGCAAGGGCACCTCATGACTTAAGCAATCCTAGCTAAGTCCGAAAAGATGGCGCAAGGGTGTGTCGCGACTTAGGCAACTCAAGCTAAGTTCGCATCTTTGCCGCAATGGTGCCTCACGACTTAAGCAATTCCAACTAAGTCCGTGATAGGGTGGACAAAGGTCAATTGCCAAAGGAACGAACATAATCGAAGATAGAAGAAGCCCTACGATGTGTTGGTAGCGACCACACATAGAGGGATCATAATCTAAGTTCATCCCATAATAATCAGAATGCAATGAAGATGTCACTAGGAGGCGACATGGTGTAGCGGAACGTGGTGGAACAGTTCGTGGCAATACGATACACACGAATCTGGTCCCGCGGGTCCCGCGAGGGACTATATCATACGGAGGTATGACCGAGAGCTATTGGGAGCTCCACTTCGGTGAACAATACGACGACAAGAAGGGCTATAAATTCAAAGAGTGAAGGCCATGGTACCGCAGAGGCGGATTTTCCGTGCATGCATCGAATTTTGCATCGGATGAAAGCCTTAGTCATCAGTATATGGGGGCTGTGTACCATCGAGGGAAAAGTTCGAATGCAAGTACTAGTAAGTCCCATGGGAGGGACTTAATCATGCAGAGGTATGATCGGAGCGGTTGGAGAGTTGAACTGCTCCAGAGCCCATATTCGCTTAAGGGAGCCCGGCAAGTCTGAGGACAAGGCCGAGTAAGCGAACGTTACTACCAAGGAAGCTAAGGAGAACAAAATCAGTGCGAACCCTACAACATGATGGCGGAGGCCATGCATGAGAGTTGCAATCTGTCTTTCCATCGACTAAGGGGAATTGCTTGGAGAATACAGAGGTGTTGAAGCAGGGGGTTGAAAGGGGCGAGGAAGCGACGACGAGTCTAAAGGGACTTAGCTACTCAAAACCAAGCATCGGTTAGAATGAAGGTGGACTCGGAGGAGTGTCACAGAGACAGATCTACCGATCGTGAAGAAAGGGATACAGATACGAGGCGACAGATAGTAAGGCCATGGGCATGACAACGCCATGGTACCGCAGAGGTGGGACTTCTGTAAAGTTATCGATCCTTTGCTCTCATGGAGGGAGAGCGCTTGGTTGTGAAAGGGACCGAGGAGGTGGAGAATGCAGAGGCAAACTCCAAGTACCGAGACAAGGCTGAAAAGCAAAGGTTAGGGAACTTCGTAAGACCGGTGTCAACGAGCTTCTCATCAAGATAGCCGAAAGTGGAGGACTTCGGGTTGATGCAAGAGTGCTCGACTAAGAAACGAAGTAGGTAGTACGCGGTGCTGTACCTTTGCGACTCATAGGAGTAGGCGACAAAGATGATGGAGAAGACAGTACAATCCCAAAGGTGACCATAACTACTAGAGACTTGCTCCAAGTTGGGGTGAAAATTTCTTGTATTTCAAAAGTTCGATGGCATTACGAAGGTGAATCACAGTAGCTAACTCAACGCAAAGAGTGTAAACACTTCGAGTACTTTAGAAGTATGAGCAAAGAGCAGGCGAAGGCCAGTAACCAGCTCGATGCATGGAGTATAACCCTCGAGGAGGCGGGCGAAGTCAAGTAACCTTTGCCTTCTCAACTCTTAGGAGAATGAGCGAAACCGAGTACCCCAATTCTCTTAGCTATCCAACATAGGAGCTCTGCATAGGTTCAAAGACCCTTTGAAGAAATCTAATAGAAGACAATATTTATCAAATCTTCACCAATGGTGATTGGTGCTACTGAGAGTAAATTGTTTGTTTCATTTCCCAATAGAATGCCAATTTAAAACGGAAATGATGCGAACCTACTTGGAAGTGACAACTAAGTGAAAGAAGAGTCGATGGGCAAGTTTTGTGTAGGAAGGACCAAAAAACTTTAAAAGTTTACGAGGCGATGCTCGTTAAAACTCTAATAGGCATCCACCCAGTTCAAGCGGCATGAGGCATTTGAGAGACTAACGCACACTAAGGATGGTCTTTTCCTTCATCTAAAGGATTCGCAGGAACTAACATGGACCAACATAATTCAGCCAACCCCATACTAGAGTCAAAGTCATTGGCGAGTTAAAGCAACATGGCGGATCAAAAGTTCGACTACTCATCAACAGCAGTGGAGAACAGTTGGGAGCCAAGAGGCACATTGCAGCTAGAGTAGAAGATTGAAGACTCAACAAAGGCAAGGAGTTGTAGTGTCGACAAAGCCTTCAACGAGGACGTCGAAGGAATAAGTGGGGGAGAATGTCACGGACAAAACTGTAAACGGGATGTTTGATGTAATGTTTATGTATGTCCGTGTCTTTTGGTTTTGTTTATGCTTTGCACAGCATATAAGGGGTTGGCAGTAGGCTTAGCAGCCCTATTTTCTTTGATTTTGGTGGTCGTCCTAGGCTTGCAAACAAAGGTTGTGTCATGTGGGCACTTGTGGGGATTTCGATCTGTAGTGGACCATTTTGGACCCTTTGTTGTGCGACCGTTCAGAGCTTGTAAAGTCTGTTTGTAATTTGCATTAGCTATGAAGTGTTTAGTGAAATGATTGCTTGTGGATCCCGAGTGAGGCATTTTCTCTTTTGTAGGTCCTAAGAGACCATAAGAGGTTTCGAGGAGGCTGTATAAATCAAATCAATCTTTACTCAAACATGTTAGTGAAAAGAAATTCATAATGTAACAAAAAAACTGTAATTTAATGATTGATAAAAGACAATGGTAACATGTGCTTAGTACATTTGCTTCTAGTTTGTTTGTGAAAATTTCTAACAAAATGAGGATAGACAAGGATGCAACAACCTTAGAAGAAATTGTAGGAAGCATGGCATTAGATTCACGCACTAAGCTACCATCATGCCAGATTGTAAGATTAGCGCGTGGTAGTAGCAACCCAGGATCGGTGCAGCGACACTTCACATCTGGACCAATCTTCTCAATCACCTCAAACCTGACCATTCTTCCATCCACAAGAAGTTCGTCACCCACTTTTACATCTGAAGTATGTCCAAATTATTTTGAAAATCAAATCAGAAGTTGGATTAGTTTCTTCATTTAGAAAAAAAAAACTATTAATTTATCTCCAACATAAAGATGGAATTTTAAGGCCTTAACCTTCAGCAAAGCCATCATAATTCACATGGATCGTATGTTCTGGAAGAGGCGAGTTAAAAGCTATTACACTAAATGTCCAAATTTCACCATCCTGCATAAAGCAATGTCTTAAATAACTATTCATCCAAATGGATAAAATGTGAGGTATCAGAAACATGGATTTTGATATACCTGAATATGCCTTAATTTACCAGTAGTAGCAACTTTAATCAGTCTAGCATGTAGAAGCCAGTGGATTTAAGACAATTCACAGTAGCAGCAAAAGTAAGACGGTCAAAATCCATCAAGGATGTTTCAGGAACAAGGTTATCGCATTCAATGGCACACAACTTCTAAATTTGAAGCAATATTTATTAAGAATGTTTCAAGAACAAGGTAATCCCTCAACAGCATGTGGACTCCAAAATTCCAACTTAAACTTAATATGGAAAAGAAATTTCCAGCCAAAATTTTCTGAACTATCAAAAAGAGAACTAAAATGTGAAAAGCAAAAAAGAATATGTTTTTTAAAATGATATTTTATTTCAAGCTAGCACGAATCCATCTTTTTCTCCACCTGAAACAAAAAATGTGGTCAATAGAATAGCTTTAGCTTTATTTGAATTCTCTCTTAATTGATATAGCAGTATAATTGTTCAAGGGAAATGTACATGACCACAAACATGAAAGTGACAATGGATGATGCTAGCACTAACAGTAGTTACTCGGTCGATGAGGAAAAAAGTGGAGTTACATTTTAATATCAATGAGAACACCTAAATATCACATGAATGCCAAAAAAGTTCAATGTAGTATTAGCTTGCAAAGCTAGTTCTTGCATCTAAAATGATTGTAAAATCCAAACTGACCCATGGTAGGAAGGAACCCTTTAAGTGTCAGCATGTGATATGTAACTTCAGGCTAGTCTTTTCCAGTATGAAAAAATACTGTGTTAGAGTACATAAAGTTATTTAAATGATACTGATCCTAACAACATGCTATTTTCCTCCAAAAACATGTTGACATTGCAGCAAAAAGGTGTATAAAACATTCAAAGATCCTCAGCACCTACAAAATGAATCTAGAATATCAATAGAAATCAAGCATTCCCTGGATAATGATACATAAAATACATAAATGTACATCTGCAATCACAATTTGGCACTCAGTTACTTAACACACCCTGTATCAACTATATATTTGTATGTTTCCCAGATCCTACTTTCTACATCAACTATGAAAATAATTAGTAGAATTTTGACAGGTGCTGAGAAGGTAAAGTTACTTTGAATATACCAATGGGATACACCAAACTAGATCTGATCATAAAGCAATCTCATACAATTTCAAGCTTTTCCAACTAATTTAATATTGTTTTAAAAAAAGCCAAATTTAGAGCCTGATCTACTCAATAGCGACCCAATCCATTCAAGTGCTAGCTCCCTAACCAAATTCCAATTTTACAAAACTTCTACAAGGGATTGAGTCCAAAATTAGTTAAAAGCTCTTGTCTCAGATGCCTACAAGCATAATTTGAATAAAAGTGTGGGCAAGATGAGAAAAGCGTAAAGAAGAAGAAAACCAAGCTACATTCAAATGATTTATTATAATATTTTTACCAAAGACTAACATGAAGGTTGTCAACATATTTAGAAACTTTAAATTTTAAACATGAAATGTAATACTAACTATAATAAGAATATGGCTTAATTCCTATAATCATGATATTAGCAATTAAAGGTGTGCAATGTGGCATAGCATAGTTATTGCTCGTTTTATTTTCACTAACTAAAGTTAGTATTTTGAGTAAGTAATGGCGTCCAGGAGCTAAATACATATTGTGGCTACTAATAATTTTGTCGCAACCTCATCTCCTCCAATCAAAGCCACAAATGATTGGAGGTTATTTGACAAACATGTTAATTTAGTTAAGAGTTAAGTCAAAATCTTGGTGAGAAACATGAGAAGATGCAGCATTGGCGGCTGGAATTGGAGGATGAGAAAAAAGAATCATTCAGTGACGGAGACCAAAATACGAAATGAACTCAAAAAACAAAATACAGAATATAATGTGTAGCACCTTCCAATCAAATGAATAAACTCAATTTTCCCTGATAAATATATATTCTAATGGAAATAACTTACAATATCTTATTCTTGCATCTGACATGTGCAAAATATAAAGAAAGCAAAATATCATGGGTCAAAATCTTCCAACTAAATCGAAAAACTCATTTTTCCCACATACACACACACACACACACACACACATGGCGATTGCTGGGAAAATACCCTCTTTTTGGGTTTTTCTCGGATGGTACCCCCTTTTCAAAATTCCCAAACCATCACCCCACTATTTAAAAAATCCCCAAAATACCCCCCCCCCCAAAAAAAAGCTGTTCACAGTGCTTTCTCACCAACAATTTACAGTGTTTTGTGGGTTGTTTTTTATCCACAAAACACTATTATAGTGTTTTTAAAGCAAAACACTATAAACAGTTGACGGGAAAACTTTAGATTTGGACAGGAAAAAATGACAATTTTTAAGGGGAATCTTTGGAATATTAAAAATAGGGGGTGATGGTTTGAGAATTTTAAAAAGGGGGTACCAACCCGGAAAATCCCAAAAAATGGATATTTTCCCAAGCAATCGCCCATTTATATATATATATATATATATATACATACATATATGCATATACATATACATACATATTTGCATATATATATATATATACATATATATATATATATACTTGCATGTGGTAATGATTAAAATATAAAACAAGATAAACATCATGAATCATACGGTAAGGTCATCAACTAACATTTTTGCACCCATTAAAAAAGAAAAAGGATCTAGGTCTGTGGCACTATCAAAAGTGGCAATAACATCATTTAGACAAATTGATAACAATCAAAGAGGAAGCAGATTTATTTTTACAGGGTCAGGAAACTTCACCTCGGCCTTAGCAGAGGCAGCGCCACCAAGGTCACCCATGTGGATCTCACTGCCCTCAGTATCCATCATCACAGCGACCGCAAACCTCCTTGTTAAGCTGTCGGACCTGGCGAATGACCTGTCGATGCCATTCGTTAGTGCCGTGGCACATGTTTACTCTCGCCACATTCATCCCACCAGTGGCGAGCGCCTCCAGCTGCTCAGCCCCGCAGGTGGCCGGCCCAATCGTGCACACAAGCTTCGTCCGCCTAGTACTCCGGAAACCAATCTCCTTCAGCTCGGCCTCGGTCACGGCGTCGACATCAATCGTTGCCGATGCCACGGCCGCTGCGGCGAGGTTACTGGCGCCGTTGTCGGAGGCACGGAGGCTGAGATCCAGCGGTGAGGAAGGGGTGGTGGAGGCGCCACAAGGATGGAAGCGACAAAGGTGGCGGTGGAATGAGAAGTGGGGAAGGAGGCGGAGGACAGGGGGAGAAGGGGGGCGGAGAAGGAGATTGGAGAGGGGCCGGGAAGGCGTCGGAGGAGAGAGAAGGTGGACGGTTTGAGCCATTCTCTACTTCGATTGGAGAAGCCCTGGGGGCGGCGGCGAGAGAGGCGGGACTCCGGCGGTTGTCGGGAGTTGGAAGTGGCGGGGTACGGAGATAACGAAGCACACGACGAGAGGGTTTTTTTTGGAGGCTTCCACTTGTATTCATCGCTGGCTTATCATAAAAAAAAGGATTTATGATATAAAAATCATTAATAAATTTTAAAGTAATTTATTTAATTTAATTGACTTTTATTTTCCTCATCATTTTATCATGCTTGACACCACCGTCGTCATCAATTTTCCTCATTATATCTTTATTGTTGACGCATTGTGGGTATTATTTTTTATTTCTCTATAATCTATTCTTCTTCTCGTTAAAATTATACTATATATTTTTTTGAAAAATACTCGTAAATTGAGAAAATTTTACAAAAGAATTATTACATTTAAAAAAAAATAAATGTCAACTTCTTCCCGATTTGGCATACTTCGTAATAACATGGGTATTTCATTCCTGTCCTTGTTGGGACAACTACATGCTTCCACAAATATTACTATCATCTCTGATGGTCACTATTCTTATATATTAACCATAACACCACCCTCATTATTCTGGTTAGTAACACCACTATATCAATAAATATGAAAGTCATCGACACAGGAGTAATATAGAATATATATAGTGACAATATATATAGAATATATGTTGTGACTATTAGTGGGAGGTATTATATGTTTTGTTATTTGGTGTTTGGGCGAATTTCCTAGAAAATATTTAGTATGTGCCATCATCGTCAACAGCATGCAAGATGACACAGGTGTAAAAGGTAAAAAAATCTTGACTAGCAGCAGCAATTTTCCAACACACGACAGAATCAGAGGTAATTGACTCAAGAAGCTGATGAATAAAATTTATATTATCTTAAACCATATCATCCAATTTTTCACTCATAGTAAAAATTGACAACTAAAATAAGATAATCTTTTTTACTCACTAAAGACAATCTGAAGCATCATCGCAGCATATCTTGCTACCACAGAATTTCTCAAGTACATCAGTATTTCATGGTCCATCTTACTTGGATTCTTTCAGTGGGAAGAACTCAGAAGAGAACGGAAAAAAAAAAAAAAATCCACATCATATAGCAAAGAAATGAGATGGAAATAGTGAAATAGCCATAGATGAACTGAACACTAGCTTTCTATAATCAGCGGTAGTATGCCATATGCCGAGATGATCTAAAAGGAGATGAATCAAAAGGAGAGAGCGTACTTGATCTGGCAACAGCGCTGATAGGTTTGATGAGTTCCTTTTTTGGGAGTTTTGACTCTGATCGAAGCCATGACTCAACAACTGATAGCAAATTGTTGGCACTTTTCAGTTCAATGATGTCTGAAAGTTTTCCTGACCTCTTCAAATCACCATCTTGGATGTATGCCACATGCGTTGCCCATGTTTCCAGTCCATCAAAAATATGGGTTGCATAAACAATGATAACTCCTCTCTACAACAAGATTGTAGTACATCAGGAAATGAAAACAAGTGAAAAAGAAGAATGACCAATGCAAGTTGTTGTTTGGATAACCATGCCTGTTCACATTCTTCCGTGAAGAACTCGAGGAGATCCATTCTTGTGACAACATCTAAATCAACTGTAACCTCATCAAGCAGAAGAACCTGTATTCCTTTCAGATCTTAAGAAGCAATATTATGGCTATGAATAAGATTTAACATCAAATTGATTTATATAATCCTTATCACTAATTCGATTTTCTTATAAAACAATCACAGAATCTGAAAGTTTGCATGGCTAAGTCATGTAATCAACAAGGAAATTGCTAAGCGAAGGAGTGAAATGACTAACACCTATGCTGATGATTCTTAGCATGACTGTTTTAGAGAGTGACGGCTCATATTTGGCTAATTCTGCCTCTGCAGGGTATGGTTTCATCATCAGAAATGAAACCAATGCTTCCATTTTTGGAGGCCCCTGCAAAGCATCCAATGAAGCAATGGCCCAGGGTATTGCTCTTTTGGAGGGGATAAACGAGGCATTGTGTTGCAGCATCTCCAGAATTTTGATTCCGCTAGACGCCTAACAAATCTTTGACTTTGCCAAAGGCCCATGGTTTCGTCAGGCTATAATATTTAATATTAGAGCAATGCAACCTTTTCTCCATAGTGTCTTTTTGCCACCTGCCTAGAGAACTCAATGGCACTGCTTATAGGTTCACGATCTGTGGTCGGTCCCAAGGATTTTCCTTCAGATGTAATGCAGCATATCTGGATGCTTTTTCTTGTTGATTCCTTAATACAATAGCTCTTTATCGTTCGTTCAAAAAAAAAAAGGAAATTGCTATTTCATAGTTCACTGGTCAAAGAACAGAAAATTAAGGCCTATTCAATAAAAAATTTGCATGTTATCTCCTCTCTGCCCAAAAGTATTTAAGAGCCGATGTGCTGCAGAACAGTATAAAAAATAGTATAGATTTCTAAATCATGTTAAGCAAAAAATCTTCGACTAATTCACTTATTACCACATAAGCCATATAACTATAAGCCTGGTGATATCTATGGCATGCACTATCACTTGCAGATTATTAGTAGTAAAGAAATTAACCTTGTATGGGTAGAGAAGACCCATGCATATCTGGACACGGCGGCGTTGTCCATCAGAAACTTTATGCATCCTCCACTGCAGATTGATATCAAGAAGATCAATCAACTTCTCTCTCCTGGCAGGATCAATCCCTTCAACTGTTCAAGAAAAAAGTAATGGCAAAAGAATAATTTATATTTTCATTTGTTTTAACAATCAGCAGAATTCGCACTAAAAAGGGAAAACTACATATATTAAGATATATGAAATGACATCAGCAAAGAAAAAAAAAAAAAAAAATATATATATATATATATATATATTAATGACACTAAAAGGGAAGGTGAATTAATGCAATAGCGTTTTTAACTGATTTTAAAACTCAATCAATAAATTAACATCTTTCAGAAACTTGATTGATCAAGTTAAAGTTGCAAGCAAAGAGAATAAAACTAGGTCACAAATAAAGGACAAGTAAAGAGAGGCAAACCAATTTATAGTAGTTCGATCTTCTCGACCAACGTCCACTTTCGGTTCCTTTTTCCTCAAAGCCACTAGCTTTCAGTATCGATTTTTTTTTCAATGGGTGAATATCAATTACCCTTGTTACAACTTCCTCCTTTTTCAGGCTGTATACTAAACTCAAGAGGAGAAGGAAACTCAAACTATGCTCAAAATGAGCGTTTACAACACTTTTTTGCTCAGGAATAGATGCCCCATCAACCAAGCCTAAGTGGGGTATTTATAGGACCCAAAATGCTTCAAGAATAGAGCTAAAAATTCAAATCCAAAATTTCAAGGTACGGATGATACTATCGCCGGCACTGGGCGATACTACCGTCGTAACCAAGCTACAAATATCGACTTTGACAGTCCTATTGTAGCCTAGGCGGTACTACCACTAACATAAGCAGTACCACTGACGGAAACATTGACAAAACATAAATAGTATTTGTCAGCTGACTCAGGCGATACTACCGCTTAGGCCTAATGGTACCACTGCCCAGGCCTAGTTTAGACCATCGATTTGACCTTCTAATAGGCCTAATTCAGCTCTGGTTCAAGCCCAATGGTTTTCTTAACAAGTTAGCATAATTTCGACCAAGGTTCTTAATTTTGAGCTTTATTCGGCACGGGCATACCGAGCGGTACGCCAAGGTATACCGCTCGAAACGTATATATATACATATATATATATATATATGTATATATATATATATGTATATATATATATGTATATATATATGTATATATATATACACATATATATATAAATATAATATTAAAAAAAGAAAGCGAACACTGCCTCAACGATGTTGTCTCCTTTTCTTCTCCTCGTTGTGTCAAATAAGGAGAAGAACGCGGTCTTCTCCTCATTTGCGGCGTTTGGCGAAGACGTTAAACACCGCAGTCGTCTCCAGCCTTCGGCACGACGTGAAGAGGAGAAGAACGCAATCTTCTCCTCATCTACGACGTTTGACGAAGACGTCAAAGGGCGCAAATGCCTCCGACCTTTGGCGCGACACGACGAGGAGAAGAATGCAATCTTCTCCTCACCTGTGGCGTTTGGCAAAGACGTCGAAGGTCGCAAACATCTTCGACCTTTGGCGAAGAACGCGATGAAGGTCGTAGGCGTCTCTGGCCTTCGGCGAAGGATATGGTAAAGAAGTCGAGCAGTTGCCTCTCCATTACCTCCTGGATCGGGATCATCGAGGGAGGGCGACGCCGGATCGAAAAGCATCGAGGTTCTCCCCCCTCTTCTTTGAACGCCTTCTCCCTCTTCTCCCTCGACACTTCTGTTAGAACCCTTACGAATTCTAAGCTTGGGGTTGATCTCTTTAGAGGATCGGCCTCCTTGGAACTCTATAGGGGTTCCTTCCACCAGGTTGCTTCTCAAATGTTGCTAAAAAGATTCATCTATTCCTTGCAAAAGAGGATGAATACATGACTATTTATAGGGCTTCTAAACCCCAACTCCTAACAAGATTCATACTCAAGACTCCTACTTCTAACTAACTCCTAATAGGACTCCTACTCAAGACTCCTACTTTTAACCAACTCCTAATGTTTCTCTAAGAAGCAACCTTCAAACTAATCCTATCCTTAGCCGACCTTTTCACCTCTTTAATAGGGGTCGGCTAGGTAGGTTTTACATGAATGTGTTAGAACCCTTACAGATTCTAAGCTTAGGGTTGATCTCTTTAGGGGATCGGCCTCCTTGGAACTCTATAGGGGTTCCTTCCTCCAAGTTAATGCTCAAAGGCTGCTAAAAAGATTCATTTATTTCTTGACAAAAGAGGATGAATATATGACTATTTATAAGGCTTCTAAACCCTAACTCATAATAGGACTCCTACTCAATTAGGACTCATACTCAAGACTCCTAATAGGACTCGTACTCAAAACTCCTACTTCTAACCAACTCCTAATGCTTCTCCAAGAAGAAACCTCCAAACTAATCCTATCCTTAGTTGGCCTATTCACCTCTTTAATAAGGGTCGGCTAGGTAGGTTTTACATGAATGCCCCTTTCAATTAGGACTCTCCTAGCTAGAGTCCTAATAGATCCGCCCTCTTCAAATCAGCCTTGTCCTCGAGGTTGACGATCCATGAATTCTGGGAATTTGATCTTCATCATATTTCTCCTAAGTGGCATCTTCTGTCGGTAGATTCACCCACTGTATTAGCACTTCAGTAGTGGGTCATCGTCGTCGAGTCACGATCCGTCGATCAATAATGGCACTCAGCTGGGTTTGGAGTTCTCCTTAGGTAGTCATATTTGGTAGATGGCTTTGGGTTGTCTCGTTTTGTCCCAGCTTGAGCTTTAAACATGACACATGAAAGACTGGATAGATTCGGGAGCTGGCAAGTAAGTTCAATCTGTACGCTACCGCTCCGATGCGCTCCAAAATTTAGTAAGGTCCATAGAACCGAGGTGAAAGCTTCATAGATGCTCTTAGTCTGGATTGATGTTTGCTTGTATGGTTGGAGCCGTAGGAAGACCCAATCTCCTACTGAAAATTCTCTTTCACCTTTGTGTTGGTCATATTGTTGTTTCATTCTTGCTTAAGCTGCAGTGAGATTATCTTTTAACAACTTCAACATTTTGTCTCTGTCCTGTAGTTCCCTATCTACTTGTTCTACTTTAGAGGTGCCCAACACATATTTTGAGATCACAGGGGGAGGTCAACCATACATAGCCTTATAGGGAGTACATTTTGTGGATGAATGATAAGTTGTATTATACCACCACTTGGCCTAGGGAAGCCACTTTGTCCACTTTTTTGGCCAGTCACTAGTGAAGCATCTGAGGTATGTCTCCAAGCACCTGTTCACCACTTCAGTCTGGCCATCGGTTTGTGGGTGATACGCCGTACTCATTTTCAATTTAGTGCCTTGCATCTGGATTAACTCTATCCAAAATCTACTCGTGAAGACCCTATCACGATCACTTACAATAGATCTCGGCATCCCATGCAATTTTACAATATTCTCCATAAAGATTCGAGCCATACTAGAAGTAGTGTAGGGAGTACAAACAACGCAAAAGTGAGCATACTTTGTAAGGCGATCCATCACGACAAAAATTGTACCTTTTTCCTTGTGATAAGGGAAGCCCTTCGATGAAGTCTATTGATATATCAGTCCATATTGAGTCCAAGACGGGTAAAGGTTGCAGCTTTCCGAGCCACGCCTCGCGGCTAGTCCAATGCCCAAGTCGCATCTCGGCCAGTCTAACGCCCGAGCCACGCCTCGCGGCTAGTCCAATGCCCGAGTCGCATCTTGGCCAAATCCAACGCCCGAGCCATGCCTCGCGGCCGGTCTAATGTCCGAGTCGCATCTCAGCCAATCCAATGCCTAAGGCACGCCTCGAGGCCAGTCTAATGCCCGAGTCGCATCTCGGCCAAATCCAACGCCCGAGCCACGCTTCGTTGCTAGTCAAATGCCCAAGCCACGCCTCGTGGCCAGTCCAATGTCCAAATTACATCTCGGCAAGTCCAGCGCCCAAGTAGTGTTGCTCAACCAGTCCATCTCCTGAATAGAAACTCATGATCAACCGACGATCGAACCACCACTCCCAACACGACAACCAACCCAGCCAACAAAAGGCACCAAGCCATACCCCGAGCCCCCTATACGGAACCCGGGGCACGCCTCTTTGGGGGGGGGGAGAGAATGATATGGCATATTTTGGCATCGCCCACGTGGACCCAAGCAAGCAGACACGACAATGCAGACATGAAACCTCAAGTACGATGTGGCATGCAGCACACACGTGGCGGGCAACCACTTGCCGCCCCCTCCATATGAACGACATCATCACAGTACAGCCACCCCGGAAAGCTCGGGACGATGCCGAGCGACGCCGATCCGTGCAGGTCGGTCGACGTCGAGCGACGCCGATCCGTGCAGGTCGGTCGACGCCGAGCGACGCCAATCCGTGCAGGTCGGTCGACGCTCGTACAAAAACTTAAGTCGGCTGCCTGAGGAGCCGGCCACAGTAAATTGACCCCGTACGACCAACTCATCCTCGCAGGTATAAAAGCTAACCCTCCCTAATCAGGAAGGGGAGGCACTTCGAACACTGAACTCTCTCTCATTCCACCAAAAGCTAACTTAAGTTTCAGAGGGGTCAAGTCGAGAAATCCCCCTCCCGACCTTGACCTATGTGCAGGAGCTCAGCGACGAAGAAGCATGCCACTTGCCAAGAGAGAAGACCGTGCTCAGGGGACGAGGCTCGAACCCGACCCGACCCGACACTCGCCCTCATCACCCGAGCATCCGCGTGGGCGACCTTGTGCATCCGGGACCGGACCGAGCCGTGCTGACATCTCGACCACGGCGTAAAGGTTCACCAACAATCGGGTAGCCGCGAAAGCGCATCTGCAACAACATTCTCTTTCCCCTTTTTGTAAGTTATTTCATAATCATATCCAAGAAGCTTTGTTACCCATTTTTGCTGCTAGGGGGCAGATATCTTCTGCTCTAAGAAATATTTTAGGCTTTTATGGTCGATCTTGATTTGAAAGCGTTGCCCGATCAAGTACGATCTCCATTTGGTCATTACATGCACAATCGCGTGCATCTCCTTGTCGTAAATAGTCATCCTGAGATGGGAAGGAGATAATGCCTTACTGGTATAAGCGAGGGGGCGGCTATCTTGCATTAGTACAACACCAATTCCGACTCCGGAGGCATCGGCTTCAATAACAAAAGTCTTGCTGAAGTTGGTTAGCGCTAGTACGGGCGTTGTCATCATTGTAGCTTTAAGTTCGTCGAAGGCGGTGGTGACTTTGTCCGACCATTGGAAAGCATTTTTTTTCAGCAAGGAAGTAAGGGGTGCACTGATCTTTCCATAGTTTTTCACAAACTTGTGGTAGTAGTCTGTTAAATTGAGAAAGCCATGTAGCGATTTTATGTTCCTCGGAGTCGATCAGTTCTGCATTGCTTCAATTTTAGAGGGGTCCACCGCCACACCTTCCTCTGATATGATATGCTCAAGATATTCCACCTTCTTGTCACGGACTTAGCTGGTTTTGCTTAAGTCGTGCGGCACCCTTGCGTGTCCGTCCGCAAAGGTCAACCTCCCCGAAGCCTCTCATGGTCCCTTAGGACCCACAAAAGAGAAAACGGGTTAGAGAAAACGCCTTACTCGGGATCCACAAGCAAACATTTCCGAAAACACTTCATAGACAATGCAAATTACAAACAAACTTTATAAGCTCTGAACAGTTATACAACAAAGGGTCAAAATGATCCATTACAGACCGAAAATCTCTCACAAGTGCCCACATGACACAACCTTTATTTACAAGCCTAAAACGACCACCAAACCTAACTAAAATGGGACTATTAAGCCTTCGGCCATCCCTCTACATGTTGTGCAAAGCATGAACATACCAAAAGACACAGACATACATAAGCATTACATCAAACATTCTGTTTAGAAAGCTGCACTTCAATTTTTTGACAAAAAGAACATGTTCTCGCAAAATCATAAAAACAAGTCATAAGTGTTGAAAATGACTTTCAAGAGAAGGGCTGTAAATAAGGATATTGTCGAAGAAAACCAGCACAAACTTACAAAGATAATTCCGAAAAATATCATTCATAAGGCTCTGGAGGGTGGAGGGAGCATTGGTGAGACCAAAGAGCATTATAAAAAATTCGCAGTGGTCGTTGTGTGTTCGAAAGGCGATTTTCGGTATGTCTTCTTCGCACACTCGTATTTGATGATACCCGGATCGAAGGTCCAGCTTTGTGAAGACTCGTGGTCCCTTTAATTCATCAAGCAATTCATCTACTACTGGAATAAGGTATTTGTCCTTGAAGGTTATGTCGTTGAGAGTTCGGTAATCAACGGACATTCGTCGTGTTCCGTCCTTCTTTCGTACGAGGAGTATCGGTGAAGAGTAGGGGTTGTAACTTGGTCGAATAACTCCTGTTTCGAGCATCTCTTTTATAATCCTTTCTATTTCATCCTTTTGGAGATGTGGATACTGATATGGCCGAGTATTTGCTGGAGGTTTGCCCGGAAGAATCGGTATACAATGATCATGCCGACGGGTAGGAGGTAGGTTGTGTGGTTCGTCAAATATATCTGAAAATTGAGCAAGCAAAGGAAGTAGGTTTGGATCTTCAAATTCTATTGGCTCTCCCTTAGTTTGCTGCTCAAGTTGTACCAAAAAGCCGCTGCATGCTTTGTGCAAAACCTTCTCCATTCGTTGTGTGCAAATCGTCGTTACGTCGGCCCCACGTTTCTCGTGCAATATCACATGTTTCCCCTTACTATAAAATTTCATAATTAGTTTCACAGAGTTCTAGGAAACATCACCTAATGTCGTCAGCCATTCGATGCAGAGCACGGCCTCATAATCATCAAGAGGGAGGAGGAAGAAATCTGCAGTTATCTCTTGCTCATATAGCAATAGTTTCACCCGCGGGCACCTATGATCACACTTCAAAATTCGTCCGTCGGCGACCTTAACGTTAAACCTACTACAATTCTCGATAGGTAAGGCCATCCGGACAGCAACTTTACTGTTCATAAAATTATTAGTGTTCCCGGTGTCAATAAGAACGATGATAGGTTGTTGCTTCAGAAGTCCACCCATTTTCATCGTTTGCAGGTTCGCGTAACCGGCAAGGGCATGCTTCGTAATATCAACCTGTTGCTGTTCTTCATTTGCGACCTCTTCCTCATGTTCCTGGACCTCCTCCTCCATGTCTTCAAGAGGTTTAATCAGTAGGAGGCGGCCCCTTTTGCAGCAATGATCGTGGTTCCACGGCTTGTCGCAATGCCAACAAAGACCCTTTCTGATCGGTCACGTAGTTCTTCTCTTGTCAATTTTTTTGGCAACGAATGACAGCTGGTAGCAGAAGGAGGTTGATATGTCATGGGCAGGAGAGGTTCTCATCCTCCGAGCATCTTAGTTGAGTCATTCTTCTTGTATTCGGGCGAAAGAAATCGCAGCTGTCACGGTACGGGGTTGTCGCGCCTTAACCTCCCCTTTTATCTCTAGCTTGAGTCCTTTGATGAATGTTCCTAACAATTGACAGCCAGTCCAATCAAAAGCAAGGTAGGATAGCTTCTCAAACCTGGTTTGGTACTCTTGAATCGTAGAGGTGTGTCGAATCTTTGCGAGTTAGCCATCGATATTTTCATATTTCATAGGTCCGAAACGATTCAGCAATGTGTTCTTAAATTGATTCCACGTCGAAGCCCCATGGAGGAGGAGGTCCAGGAACATGTGTTCTTAAATTGATTCTGTTGACGGGTTAATGGCATGGGGTGGTGGAAGGTTCGAAAAAATTGAGGATCACGGAAAGGTACTACAGTAGGTTTTTACGTCGAAAGTGTAGTAGTTTGGACGTAAAAGGTCAGTGGTTTATATTGAGAATTTTTTTACAAAACCAAAGGGAAATCCGCTATTATGAAGTGTTAAGGCTATCGTAAAAAATTCGTAGAGATTTGGACGGAAAAAACACAGTAGCAAGATTAAACAAACTATGTTATACGGCTAGAATTCTGCAGTGCATCTTTCGTCGTAGAGATGAAAACTTTACGACGAAAAGTTTATGTAGCAATATAGGAACAATTTTTTTGGATTTTTGAATAAGGATAACCAAATTGCAACAATAGTAAGGTAGAAAACCAGAACCTGTTGCAATTCACGGGGAGATCAAAGGATGATCCGTGGTGGTGGAGATGATGGTGGAATTCGGCGACGATCTTTTAAGCAATTGTGGGAATTGCTTTGGGCGGTTGTGAAGGGCTGATGGATAGTTGTGGAAGGGCAGTGAGACGCCCAGAACGCTGCTCTGATACCAAGTTTTAGAACCCTTACGAATTCTAAGCTTAGGGTTGATCTCTTTATGGGATCGACCTCCTTGGAACTCTATAGGGGTTCCTTCCTCTAGGTTGCTGCTTAAAGGCTACCAAAAAGATTTATCTATTCCTTGCAAAAGAGGATGAATACATGACTATTTATAGGGCTTCTAAACCCCAACTCCTAATAGGACTCCTACTCAAGACTCCTACTTCTAACCAACTCCTAATAGGACTCCTACTCAAGACTCCTACTTCTAACCAACTCCTAATACTTCTCTAAGAAGCAACCTCCAAACTAATCATATCCTTAGCCGACCTCTTTACCTCTTTAATAGGGATTGGCTAGGTAGGTTTTACATGAATGCCCCTTTCAATGAAACTCAATTAGGACTCTTCTAGCTAAAGTCCTAACAACTTCTTCTTCCCTTGCTGCAACCAGGCCGCAACCAGGTTGTCCCTCGATGCTTCTTCTTCCCTCGCCGCAGTTAGGCTGATACCACCCGGTAATGGGCAGTCTGTGTACCGATCTGCTAGCGAACTGGTACGTACTGCTCAGTACGAGCGGTATCATTCGAAATTAAAATCCTTGGTTTCGACTAAATACCAATTCAAATTGACCCATAATGACCTCAATCAAGACTTCGATAAATCAACTACATATACAACACATTTACGAAGCTTTCAACACATTGTACACTATTCTGGCATGTTGTCCGATCTTCCAGCATTTCATCCGACCTTCGGCACATCGCCTTTTCTTTTAGCACATCGCCCATTATATCGGTATGTCGATTTTTTCATGATATCCAATCTTTTGGTGCAACATCCGATCCTTCCAGCATGATGCCCAAACCTTTAGCTCGAAGTTTGATTTTTGGCATGTTGACCAATCCTCCGGCTCAACATTCAATTTTTGACATGATAATTTTCCGACGCAACATTCAACTCTCTTTCTCAACAGTTGGCCCTTCGATGATCCTAGTCCATGATCGAAGTATTTCTTGCGTCATTTATCTCAAAAGCAAATTAGTTCAATAAACTCATCAATTAGTTTCATCATCAGAATCCAAGATTCAACATATACATATATCACTTCTATAGGCAATTACTATGGTGGTCAACTTAGCATAAATTTTTTATAATTTAAAAATATTTACGTAATAGTACACATAAATTCTTAAAGATTTGGAAAAGCACAAGGCTAACAAGTACGTAACTGTTTATCTCTCATTATACAAATTCCCATTTAGTATCATACCTCCAAAAATCATGTGCTCGGCAGAAAAATCACCCTGGAGTGGAATATCTCCCTGGGTAAATGACAGGAAAACTTTGAGTGAGATAATCTATCCTCTTAAACCAAACTATTTTTATAAATTTATTAATCCATGCCTATATATCAGTTTGTATAGGGTTTAGCAAATATTGTTACAGATGATCTGTTACTTTATCATTCTACTAACTTGAATTTTGTGTCACATGTCCAAGTATTTGTAAATCAGGGACTTCGATAAGATGTTTACCATCTAACAAGATACTTATGTTGTTAATTGCTAGAGTCATCCAGACTGCATATGTCAAATACCAGGAGTTTCCAAGTTAAATTTAGATAATATAAGCTTAATTAACTAGAATGCTACATAAAAAATTTCCCTGTTTCTAATTGATAAGGGTCTCTGATTAAAATAAATTATGGGAATAATGTCATAAGGTTAAAAGACATATAAAAAACAATCATGATATTCCAATATTCTTCTGTTTGATGATATCAAGAAAGATTATGAACTCACAGCAGATCCAACAGTTTTGCTCCATGAGCCCCCTAGATAAGCAAGATCACCACTGCAGACAAGCCGTGTATCATGAAATGCAGAAGCATTAAGAACACGCACTACATCCCTTCCTCCAACCATGTGCTTTCCCGCCAAAATCTTCAAAAGTGTAGTTTTACCTGCAGAAGTATGAAAGAAATATGAGGTTGGTAAACACCAGCCACTACTAACAGTTGGATGACCTCTTGATTAGCATGCATATCGAGAAAGTGCATAGGATATTATGATACACTTCATGCATTGCACTCAACGACTAAAAATTGGGAAGGACTAAAATGGTATAGTTGAATTTTCTTTCTTAAACACTCACCAATGGGTCCATTATGCTCCTAAAGTTACAGATAAATTGCTGATAAAAAAATTCCTATCATATGAAAACTCTATTGTTCACTTACAGTTATGGTTGAACACTAATCTCAATCGCTTTGACTTTCTCATCAACCACCTCAATGCACATACAGTAATAATAAAGCACAGATATTAAAGTTGGTTCATCATAAATTTGCACTCGTTGAGGCTGATGTAAAGCTTGTCACAGAGCACTTTCAACACTACTCTAGAAGTACTCGAGGTGTTCTTTCTGTCTTATGTCAGCAAAGTATACCACCATAAATTTTGTTTATTAATTAATTTAATTCACTAGTCACATGAAGATACTAAGATCATGACAAATGAGGATATAAGCAATCTTACAACTGGTGCTTTTGCTTGACAAACTCGGATCTATATATTGCATGATGAGAAAGTAACAGAATTGATACTTCCTGACAGCTTAACCTACACAAGCTATTCCTTTCAATCAAATTATTGGAATGGAGGCATCTGTGTTTTCACATTAATTAATCACAATGTTCTCAATAAGGACTTATGTAAAGTGCTATTCACAGCACTTAATTCTCTAAATAAAATGGCAAATGATTAAAGTTTCAAAAATACAGACCAACTGTTTCAAAGTTCACTCTTTCAAATATCTTTAGTGAGATTGTTTCTTTAGCATTTGGTCTAAGATCACCTTTCAGCTGGTTTTTAATGGATCATTTAATTAACGACTCATCATCAGATAAATAAATCCACCTTGTATGCTTTCCAGTTAAAGAACTATTCTCAGCTCATATGAGGAGATTATGTTTCTAATAGCAAATTTTGGAGGGCAGGAAGTGCCTAAGGCTTCAGCATCATGTTCTTTCTGCTTGTTTCAATGTAACAGCAGAGCAATTTCAGGCTGTATTAAGCAGTTATAGAAACCTCCTCAAGTGGCAGAGTTAGAATTTTTCATACATTAGCAGTTCATCAAAAACCTTGAAAGACAAATCTAAAAAAGAGAAATCAAAGTGCAAAAGCAAATATGGTCTTTGTTCCTCCCATAGAAAATCACCGATCACCTGCCTAAGGCATTCGGTCCTTAAATAAGTTGAAGCCGAGAATTTAAACAAGTAGAAATGTTAGTAGAAACATGATTGTTCTTAGGTTTAGATTTCCACTTCTAGAACGAGAACAACCAAAAAATTTCTCAGAATGTTCGAACTCAGATTGGTGGAGACTGGAGGCTTTGATCATTAGAAATCTTGATTGGCCCTCAGTTGATGTAATTCTTGTTCTCTCTTTCACTCCTGCTCATCCTCCTTGTCTCCTACCTTTCTTCTAGTTCCCTCTATTTTCTAACTTTTAAATTCAGAAAAGCACAATTCAACTTTTTTTTTTATCAAAAGTAAGTAATACATTTTTTTCCATATTATAACAGTGAATTTGAATTTGATAATTGTATCGATTATCGACCCAAACAAGATGCATAGTAAATCCAATTTTTATAATCCCATTTCTCAATTGCACGTACTACTGGACCTAATGGTGACCAGTCGCTTCAAACCATCATAGCATATAAACAAGACAATGACGAATTCAATTCAATCAATTGATTATATAGGATGATCAACCGAATTTCTCTTTTACAATAAAGTTTCGGAAATAACTGAGTCTAAATTCCAAGAATAGGCGCTCGATTTACCTCATCAAAAAGGGATCATCAAAACGAATGGAGCGAGAACCCTGCATATCTAAAGTAACAAACAACAACAAGAACAAAAAAGACGCGAAACCTTGAGGTATAATTTTAGGGTTCAAAGGGTAAAAGAGAAGGTGGGGGAGGGAAGAATCACCGGATCCATTGGCACCAACAAGGAGGCATCGAGATCCGGGAGAGACGTCGAGGTTAAACCTGGTGAAAAGAGGCGGCAGGCCCTCGTAGGCGAAGTTGAGGCTCGACACCTCTATGCCACCGCCGTCCATCTCCTCCACGCGACTGACTTCTTTGCCGACACAGAGAAGGAAAACTACACCCGCGAATGCCTCGGACAAACGCACAGCAAAACACACTTTTTGCTCCGTGTGTGTTCGGTTGTGTACCCTTCAAAACCGGAAAATTCAATATGGTCACATCGTGGCCCCACCCCACACCAGATGGTCGTAACTACCATCCCTATCAAGATGACCTAAGGTCGATTGGATTACCGGGAAGGAGGAGTGGGGGCCATTCTCGATGTAAGCAATGATGTAATCTGGCTCGAGTTCGATCCAATCGACACCATTAATAGCACATTAATCAAAAGGTGCAAATTATGTTGTTCTCCCTTTTTAATTACACAAATTACACCAATTGAGGAGGTAATAAAAAAATAATTAAAATTTTTCTTCTTCTTTTAAAAAAGACTTTCATTAATATCAGTATAAAAAAAGATTGGACTTCTAGTCAGAATCAACGTCCAAAAACAAGGAGACACATTTCGATGGTAGGCTACTTTATCACAAACAAGCGAGCAAGATTCCATTTCTCGGAAGTCAAGTCAACCGAGGATAACGAAAATTAATGGACTTATTATTCAACTTCATATTACTAGTGAACTCCATTGGCGGTGGTAAAAAATTCTAAATTGTTGATGGACGCCAAAGACAAACTCGACGCTCGCACCATTTGGGCCTGATGGCGATCGGACGGCCCAGAACATGCAGGTAAATGGACCCCACTCTAGAGAGAAGGAGAAAACAAAAGGGGAAGTTTTGGTTCCGGTGGCCGTCGCTGGATTGCGTGCGTAGCTGTACACAAGGGTGAGTGCGCGGAGAACTTCTTCCACCTCCCGCGTCGCCTCCTCATTCCTCCATTTTCTGTCGATTTCCTTCGTGGATTCCCAAGAATCGAATCCTTCTGATTTCTCATCGCGGTACTGTGGGCTTCACGAATGATGTTTTCTCCGAATCCCTCTCATTCCTGAACAAAAGCATCGGTTTTGCCCTTTCATGTTAACCCTTGTGCCGAATTCGCCTCTGGGTCAGACTGTTTTGGGCTCCTCTTATTTGTTTAGGCGACGAGGAGTTGAAGTTGTGTTGTTCTTGGATTTGGTTTCGCTGATGTTCGAAGAAGATTATAGCTTGGTGAATTTCTTGCGTTCTTCCCGGCCGATAGATCAAGATCTCGAGCTCCTGTTGCCTTGGTGGGTGGATTGAGTTCCAGAAAAGGGTGTTGTGGATTTAGATGGATGTGCGTGGAGTGGACGCTGATATCTGCGATGGAATCAAGCCGTCAGCTGTTCCGGATACTAAGGACGAGGGACTTTCTGATGAGGAGGGGGAGGACAGGGAGACGGACTCTCTTCTAACGTCATCGTCTGTGAATGGAGGCTTAGAAGGAAAGCAGCAGAAGAGTTCGAGGAGGAAAGTCCAGTGGAATGATCGCAATGGCAACAAGCTCGTCGAAGTGCTGGAATTCGAGCCAAGGTTAGAGATCCTCTCATATTCATTTCCTCTTAACACTTCATGATCCTTGTTGTTCCTACCCTATTACTGTGCCTTCGTGATAGCTTTATATGCATGCCTAAAGGATCTAGCAAATTTGGTTTGCTTGATCAAAGCCTTCTATCTCATCCATCTCATTGTATTTGGTTGAACAAGCATATCCTATATGTACATGAGATTCTCTTGTACGACATTTTCCCTTATAATTCTTTGTCCTTGCTGAGATGTCAATTAAACTAAAATTCTCTTTGCTACACATGCATATATGACTTCTTATGATAAACTTATTGTATGTAATGCATCGAAACTTCTTTCTCAGACACTCATGACTTGTTTGAAACATAAAATTGCAGGATAAGTCATTTTCCTGATGCATATATTTTCTTGATCTTATTTCTGAAAACATTTTCAGTTTGAAACATTCAATGAGCTCTTTAAATATAAGTCAAAGCATAAATCATCTTCTGTATTTGTTTCTGGATAATGGATAATTTTCCTCCTTTTGTGAGCTGTATATCTCACCGTAAAATTAATTGACTGGCCATCAAAGATGAGTTATTAAAAGAAGAACAAGGAGAAAAGGAAATGGAATAAATAACACAAGAAACAGGAAACTTTCCACTTCAGATACATCTGCTACGAGTCCAAAAGAAGGGATAGACCTAATGAAGAATCATTCCAAAAAACAATACATAATACATTCCAAAGAAGAAATTAAAATTGATCAAAACTATGAACATGATAAACGACATCCCTTCATCAACTTGGATCTGTTGCTGGATGATCGTCGCTTCATCAATAACAATAGGATGATCACTTGCACCACCTGCAAAAGAATAATGTCATAGCCTTAGAATTAAAGTGGCTTCTAGGACAAGAATTTTAGTTCCCAATAAAAGGCAAACTCCTTATTTTGTTAGTTAAAAATTCTGGAAGAATTTTAGTTCCCAATAAAAGGCAAACTCCTTATTTTGTTAGTTAAAAATTCTGGAAATCTCCCACCTTCAGATATGCAACCTGTTTAATAATCAATATTTTTTTGTACTTCTGCAACAATAGTATCAATCGGCAGTAGCTCTCCATCTTTTTTATAATTTGAAGACATAGTAACACACTCTTCAGCTTGTTCATTAATTAGAAGTCAGAGACAGCATCCTCTCAATTATCTGCTGACATTGTGCTCTCTCTTATTCTGACTTGATGCATTATGTAATCGAAAATAGGATGTCTTGATTGTATTGGTAGCATATTTTGATAATTTTTTCCTTCCATTAGTCCTGAATTTTACATTTCTTGTAGAGATTTATGAAAAAGAACACTTTTGGCTATCCGTCTGTTCTGAATTGCTTCTGTTTGTTTTATTTTCTTGTCCACAGTGATTCAAGCGACTCAGAGGATGAGTATGGGGATTCTTGTATCTGTAATATAATGTAGAACTCTTGCATATATGTGTCATAATAATTGGCGATCTACTGTTGTCACAGCTCCAGCAACAATATCTCGACTATGGAGAAGCTGATTACTTGTTGCTTTCGATTGTGCTATTGCCTGGGTTCCTGATGGTCTCACTCATGAAGTAATAGCATCATTCCTCTCAAGGTGATTCCTTTTGTATTCCTACATGGAAGATTCTTAAGTTAAGAGCCCTTTTGTCATCACATTCATATTAATTGGTGATTTGAATTTATCATTTGGTCTTGTGAATGCACTGGTGACTGAGATTGGATGAACAGTAGGAACAGGAAAATGATAGCTGAGGTTGTGTATGTTTGAAGAACTGAAAAATGGTGACATACAAGTCTTTTTAATATAAATCACATCTTTACATTACATGGTAGCAATTCATATAACTTAGAACAACTTCATTTGCACAAGCCATCGTATCTGAATTTATTTAGATAGCCTGATTATGATTATCACAATGCTTAGGTAGTTTGTTTTATTTATCTGCTTCGATAAGTTGTTAGTATGCATGTCAATGGAAGAATGAAGGTTATGGTGTTGTTGATTGAGTGGGCCTAAGAGGGTCCATTCCCTCTGTAAAAGTTACCTGTTAGTGGTAGAGTATTGAGTTTTGGCTCCATTGCATGCTTCAGAAAATTCATCTTGGAAATAGTTGAAGAACTAGCAAATCTGTGCTGAGAAATATGCAAGTAACCAAAACATTGTAATTGTAGGAAGTTGCACATCTCTGATTGATTTAGTCCCTGACAATTTGTAGCTGTGGCAGATTTGTGCCCCATTAGGTTGCAACTATGTTATACTAGCAATTATGTCCGACACAGTTGTACTGCCGACTAACTTTTCATGTCCTTTTCCCATACTGTTCCTGAAAAACAAGTTATATGTAGTACCAAATACTAAAGGAATAAGGGCATGAAGAAGACAATCTCATAGAAGATTTTGTAGTATGGTGACAGATCACCTTTATCCTCATTCATGTTATCGATGACCCAAGGTCATCTAGCATTTTATGGTCAAACCAAGAAACCTTAAGAGGCGTAGGGAAAGTCATCTTCTACACTTGCCATGGTTGCTACAGTTGCCAAATTACACTTGATTTGATTTGCTTTTTTGATCTATAACACAAAAAGTCCACAAAGAATCTTGGCAACTTAATTAGTCAACTTCAAATTCTACAGTGCTTTTGTTCTTTATAATTACACACTGGCTCACAAGGCAGTATTCTTTTTGTCATTTTCTTCTTGACTGTCATACATGAGATGTGCCATTTATATGCTCATAATTCAATGCAACTAATTTAATACCACGAGCTCAAAGTTGAGGTGAAATGATTAGGCATTTAGGATGAGCATGATGGTCCATCTTATTTCGCAGCATTGGTAGAGTAGATTAAATTTAAGCTTGATCATATTGAAATTTTATACAAAATTTTAATGGTTATGAAAGTCTAAAGTCAAGCACTCCACAAACCATTGTTAACCAACTCATCAACTGAGTTTATGATCATCAAAATCCTATTGGAACTTGATAATATGGGAAATAATGTCCCACCTAATGCAGGATGATTAGGTATGGCTCCTCACTGGAAGGAGAATCATTTGCTAGGCCTTCTAAGGCCTACAGTACTACTAGAGGTATCATGTGGAGAAAAGGAAGGCTTCAAAGTGAGAAATTTAGTAGCGGATGGTTCATGTCCCACGTGCATCAAGGAACAGGTACCATTAAGTATGTTTTAACTTTTGGCATCAATTGAAAAAACAATATTAGTAGTGATGGGGCGTCACTTGATCCATCGCATCAGGTAGATATCATCCATCTATAAGATGGTGGGTCCATTTCCATCAATTTAGTCATAACTTGAGGTTGTCGATGTGCACCCATCTCGACCAACTAACAATCTTATTCGATGCTCGAATTAGATAGAACGAGCTATGTAACATCCTAAAATGAAAGAGAAACAGAGAAGAGTGAAGTATAATATAGAGGAGAGTTTCCCCTAATGCCTTGGTTGGGAAAAGGTTAGTATTTAGTTGTCCCTCCTCTTTTTTTTTTACTGAGAGAAGTACGGTCCAGATTTGTCGAAACATTATGATGTGTCACGTCTCTCGTATAGGAGTTGACTTTTTTCTTTTTTCTTTTTTCTAAGAAAAGTTTGGTCCAGATTTGTCGAAACGTTATGATTTGTTACGTCTCTCAAATACAAAGTCAACTGGTCGTGGTGTTAATGTGAAGATGCAAAAACGTTCGCGTTTGACTTGTGTCATACATCCTTCCCCTGCAATTAAAATAAGATGATTGCTTTGTTTTGCACCCTAGTAGATTATCTATCCAAAAATTATCATGATCATGATAAATACCCTTTTCACTCCCAATTCAAATAATTATACTTGTCTTAATACTTAACAAAAGTACGACCTTTGACCACCGTCTTCAAAAGCCATGACTATGGTTTCGAAATAGGTAATTTTCAGTTTTCCAAGAAATTGGAACTGAACCGGCAAGAGCCTGTTTTCATTCCGGTTCGATTGATCTCGGTTTGGTTTCGATTTGAATCGATAGTATTATTATTATTATTATTTTAATTTAAAAATTATATATATATATATATATATATATTATAATTTTATTTTTAAAATTTGGAAAAGTAGATATAAAAAAGTTGATATCAGATTGTGCAAAATTATAAATTTTTAATCACTTTAGTGTTGGACATTTTGATCATTCCTTCAATCGATATGTGGAATACGAGGTTACCATTTTCCGGGAAGATCTCCTAATTTCGTCTCATCATCTTTGTTTAATCATCGATTTATGCTTGAGCTTCAAGTGATTTGAGGGTCATTCTTGATTCAATTTCATCTAGGATGCATCTTATCATGATAAAAGGCCTACTCCACAATTATCATTGACATTGAAGTTGTTAGTATTTATCTTGTAATTATTGTCAAAATTAGAAATATTATTGTGTATTGCACCCACCATTACTATACTTATTACTATACTTGTACTATCACCAAACTCAAGAAGTTATCATATGGCATATTAAGCTCGGAGTTCGAGCTTGATGACGCCTTTAGTATGTTTTATAATAATATTTTTTTCTCTTAAAGATTTTACTATCCTCACTAGCTTGATCCGTAGATGTAGAAGTTTCGTAAGTACTATTAGGATCGTGAAGGCACTAAGAGGGAGGGGAGGGATGAGATTACTATTTTCTAAATAAAGTTTCGATTTGAAAATTTTGATCGAAAAAACCCATATCAAAAATATGTTTAACTAAAAATATGAGTAAGGGTAGTAAGTAAATCAGTAAGTAATGATAAGGGAAAGTAAGAAAAGGATACAAACCGATTTATAGTGGTCCGGTTGTCCCAACCTATGTCCACTCCTGATTCCTCTTCTCTCGAGGCTATCGATTTTCACTGTCGATCTTCTTTTCAATGGGTGAAGATCAACTACCATTGTTACAACCCTTCTCCTTTTCATAGGTCTAGGAGAGAACCTTTACACCTCTCTTCTCCTTTTAACAGGCTTAGGAGAGAACCATTACACCTCTCTTTTACGCAAGACCTCACACCTCCTTAGTATAACCTCTACACTCAAGGAGGAAGAGACTCAACCACTTTTCAAGAGAGTTTACAACACTTTTACGCTTAAGAATTTCTACTCTATCAAGCAAGCATGAGTGAGGTTTTTATAGACCTAAAAAGCTTCAAAAATAGAGTCAAAAATTCAAATCCTCAAGTTTTCAAGGTACTAGTGGTACTACTACCGAATAAAACTTGGAATCAGGGCTCTTGCGATACCACCACTGACCTAGGTAGTACCACCATCACTTGGGCAATACTACCATCAGCACTAACGGTACTACCGCTAGGATTCCAGGAAAAGCACAAATAGTGCTTTCCAGCTCTTAAACGATACCATCGCTTGAGCCTGATGGTGCCACCGCCCAACCCAACCCCAGGTCACTAAATTGGCCTTCTAATTGGCCCAATTTGATCCTGGTTCAAACCTAATGGGTTCCTAATCAAGTTAGCATAATTATGCCCCAAAACCAACTCAATTAGACTCTAAATGACTTCGATCAAAACTTAACATCTCTAATTACAATCATGAAACCTTCAGTACGTTGTCCGACATATCATTTGTTCATTTGACACTTTATCCGAACATTCGATGCATTGTCCTTTCCTTCGACGTATTGCCCAATCTATCTGCATGTTGACCTTCCACATGATCTTCTTGGCTTAATACTCGATCCTTCTAGCCCGATGCTCGAACTCATGGCATAAAGTTCATCCTGTGGCACGTCAACTAATCCTTCGGCCTGACGTCCAATCTTTGACATGATGCTCTCTAGCCTAACGTCTGATTTTCTTGCTTCAACGATTTGCCTTTCGATGGTTCAAGTCCATGGTCGAAGTTTCTCCTACGTTACTTATCTCAAACACTTATTAGTCCATAAACTCATCAATTGATTTTATTATTAAAATTCGGGATTCAACAATCTCCCCCTTTTTGATGATGACAACCAATTGATGACGAAGTTTTAACTAAACTCCCCCTATCTATATGTCATTTTGAAATAAACTCAAAATTTAAAAAAATGATAACCTTTTAATGCTACTCTTTGAATTAAGTCAAAAGAATTTTAATAAGAAATCATAGTGAGTTTTAATAATAATTATTGTGAAGTTCATATGTAAAACATCATAGTTAAAATATCAAAATAATCATTGCACACTTTTATACATAGTTAAATGTCAAAGTAATCATTACATATATGTTAGAACCGTTGCAGATTTTAAACTTGGGGTTGATCTCTTTTGGGGATCGGCCTCCTTGGAACTCTATAGGGGTTCCTCCCTTCAAGTTGCTGCTCAAAGGCTACAGAAAAGATTCATCTATTGCTTATGAAAAGAGGTGGAATACATGACTATTTATAAGGCTTCTAAACCCTAACTCCTAATAGGACTCTTACTTAAGACTCCTACTTCTAAAGAACTCCTAATAGGACTCCTACTTCTAACCAACTCCTAATAGGACTCTTACTCAAGACTCCTATTCCTTTACAACTCCCTATTCTTCTCTAAGAAATAACCTCCTAACCCTAGCCAACCTCTTCACCTCTTTAATAGGGGTCGGCTTAGGTAGGTTTTACATGAATGTCCCTCTCAATTAGGACTCTCCTAGCTAGAGTCCTAACAGACCCGCCCTCTTCAAATCAGCCTTGTCCTCGAGGTTGACGATTCATGAATTTTGGGAATTTGATCTTCAAGTCATCATAATTCTCCCAAGTGGCATCTTTTGTTAGTAGGTTTGCCCACTGTATTAGCAATTCAGTAGTGGATCATCGTCGTTGAGTCACAATCTGTCGACCAATAATAGCACTTGGCTGAGTCTGAAGTTCTCCTTGGGTAGTCGTATTTGGTGGGTGGCTTTGGGCTATCTCCAAGCACCTATTTACAACTTCCGTTTGGCCGTCGGTCTGTGGGTGATATGTCGTACTCCTTTTCAATTTAGTACCCTACATACGGAGTAACTTTGTCCAAAATCTGCTCGTGAAGATGCAAGTAGAATTTATCATAAGCACAATGCGTCCCTTATAGTGTAATTCTTTTGAGTCCCAATTGTAATGAGCCATGGGGCTTGGTGTTTCCTCCAATTTTTTTATAATCTTACTAGTATCTGAATCTTCCTACCATTCCATCTTAATATCCTCAAGGAGTCGCTGGTCGGAAGTGAAACGGCCGAAACTTCAACTTGCTCGGGTAGTTGCGAAAGCGCATCTATAAGAACATTCTCTTTCCCCTTTTTGTAAGTTATTTCAAAATCAAATCCAAGAAGTTTTGTTACCCATTTTTGCTGCTCAGGGGATGGTATCTTTCGCTCCAAAAAGTACTTGAGGCTTTTATGGTCGGTTTTAATTTGAAATCGTCGGCCAATCAAGTAGGGTCTCCACCTCGTTGTTGCGCGCACAATGACGAGCATCTCCTTATCATATGTTGACTTATTTTGATGGGAGGGAGATAATGCCTTGCTAGTGTATGTGAGTGGTCGACCATCTTGCATGAGAATGACTCCAATTCCGACTCCAGATACATCGGCCTCAATAATGAAGGGTCGGTTGAAATCTGGTAGTGTTAGCACCGATGTCGTCGTCATGGCTGCCTTAAGTTTGTCGAAGGCAGTGGAGGCTCTGTCCGACCATTGGAAGACATCTTTTTTCAGTAAGGAAATAAGTGGTGCACTGATCTCTCCATAGTTTTTCACGAACTTGCAGTAATAGCCTGTTAAACCCAAAAAGCCATGTAGCAATTTTATGTTCCTCGAGGTCAGCCAGTTTTGCATTGCTCCAATTTTGAAGGGGTCTACTGCCACACCTTCCTCTGATATGATATGCCTAAGATATTCCACTTTCTTTTGAAGAAAGCAAAAATTCATAGTGGTTGTTGTGTGTTCAAAAGGTGGTTTTCGGTATGTCTTCTTCGCATACTCGTATTTGATGATACCCGGATCGAAGGTCCAGCTTTGTAAAGATTTGTGCTCCCTTAGCAACTCATCTACTATTGGAATAGGGTATTTATCCTTGATGGTTATGTCATTGAGAGCTCGGTAATCAACACATAATCGCCATATTCCATCCTTCTTTCGTATGAGGAGCACCGGTGAAGAGTAGGGGCTGCAACATGGCCAAATAACTCTTGTTTTGAGCATGTCTTTTACAATCCTTTCTATTTCATCCTTCTGGAGATGTGGATATTGATATGGCTGAGCATTTGCTGGAGATTTGCCTGGAAGAATCGTTATACAATGATCATGCCGACGGGTAAGAGGTAGGTTGCGCGGTTCGTCAAATATATCTGAAAATTCAGCAAGCAAAGGAAGTAGATTTGGATATTCAAATTTTGTTGGCTCTCCCTTAGTTTGTTGCTCAAGTTGTACCAAAAAGCTGCTGCATGCTTTATGCAAAACCTTCTCCATTTGTTGTGTGCAAATCGTCGTTACGTCGCCCTCACGTTTCTTGTGCAGTATCACCTGTTTCTCCTTACTGTAAAATTTCATAATTAGTTGCATAAAATTCCAAGAAATATCACCTAATGTCATCAACCATTTAATTCTAAGTATGGCCTCATGATCACCAAGAGGGAGGAGGAAGAAATATGCAATTATCTCTTGGTCCTGCAGCAACAGTTTCACCTGCGGGCACCTATGATCACACTTCAAAATCCATTCGTTGGCGACCTTAACGACAAACCTGCTGCAATTCTCAATAGGTAAGTTCATATAGATAGCAACCTTACTGTTTAGGAAGTTATTAGTGCTGCCCGTGTCGATGAGAACAGTGATCGGTTGTTGTTTGAGAAGGCCTCCAACTTTCATCGTTTGCGGGATTGAGTAGCCAACTAGTGTATGTACCGTAACTTTGGTCGGTTGTGGCTCTTCTTCTACATCTTCTTCTTCATGTTCAAGGCTCTCTTTTGGATGTTCAATGACCTCTTCTTCTATCGGTTCAATCATAAGAAGTCCCCCTTTACTGCAGCGATGCTCACGGCTCCACGGCTCGTCACAATACTAACATAACCCCTTCGCATATCGCTCCCGAAGCTCTTCTCTTGTTAACCTCTTTGGTGTAGGGACTTGGTCGACAGTAGGGGGGGCTAAGTGCTTTAATATTACTGGTTGAGGAGCGACCCTAATCCTCCGAGCTTCATGGTTCAATTGCTCCTCTTGATGTCGTGCGAAAGAGATGGTTGCCATAAGCGTATACGGTTGTCGCGCTTTAACTTCTCCTCGGATCTCCGACTTCAAGCCCTCAATGAAGGTCCTTAATAGATGTTTTTGAGACCAATCATGAGTTTGATTTGATAACCTTTCAAACCTGGTTTGGTACTCCTGAATGGTAGAGGTTTGTCAGATCTTTGCTAGTTGTCCGTCAATATTCTCGTAATCGGTTGGTCTGAAGCGGATCAGCAGTCCTTCTTTGAATTATCGCCATGAAAGGACTCCATAAGTATGTTCAAACCAGTCAAACCACTGTATAGCATCACATTCAAGATTTATAGCTACAATTTTCACCATAGATGCATCCGCGATTTTATGGTACCGAAAATATCACTCCGCGCGCGAGATCCAACCAATTGTGTCTCCTTCTTCCCATCTAGGGAAGTCCACTCTCATGCATGGATAGTTGGGGTTGGTCATAGAGCTTCCCCTCTCTTGGAAGTCATATCTTTGGGCTTGGTGTGATTGGGCAAAGCTCTCTCATTGATATGATTTCTTCGGGCTTAGTGGTCGGCCCAATCTGAGTTCGGTAAAGAGCGTCCGAATCTTATCCTTCATTCGCGCCTCCAAGGCTTTGAATTTAGCATTGATTGCCTCCTTAGATACCATAGTATATGCCTCCAAATCTATGATGTTAAGATCTCTCTTTTGTTGTTAGGTTAAAGGCATGTATAGGTTGAGAGAAGTGATGGTCGAAAGGGTTGGTGGATCGGTGGATGTAGGCTACGATTTTGGCTTGTTTTGTGGCAGTTTTGGGTGCAGTTTGAGGGTGTGGTTTAGTGGAGTTTTAGGGCTATGGATGAAAGTTTTGGATCTGTGGTTGATGGTAGCAAAGGTTTGATAGAAATCAGTGGAAATTGCAGCAAGTATGTGCTGTCTTGTAAGAGTAGAATTGTCGTCGAAGAAACAATGGTTTCTCGATGTAATTTCTACCAAAAACTTAAGAGAATTGAGGAGGGAATTGATAGCAAAATCACAGATTATATGACAGCAAGGATGTCTAATTTAATCAAGAGAATTTCGGTAGTATAACAACAAGAAAATTGGTGCAAGTTGAGATAGCAGAATTGTCGTCGAAAAATTTCAACGGGTTACGATGAAAATTTGCAGCAACACAAAATTATTTTTAGAGATGAATTCCTTAATATATCAATCTTAGATGGAAAAGATGATCTATGAAGTGTATAAGAAATTTCATTAAAAAAAGATTACAAATAGATGGGTTAAGGCAACAATATGCCGCTGAAATTTTCTACAGCACAGATTTTTAAGTATAGCAGATTGGACGTAAAAGATCAGTGGTTTATATTGAGAATTTTTTGATGAAACCAAAGGGAAATCCACTGTTAGGAAGTGTCAAAGCTATCATAAAAATTTCATAGAGATTTGGATAGAAACAATATAGTATCAAGATCAAACAAATAGTGGTATGCGGCTGAAATTTTACAATGTAGATTTTCAAGTATAGCAGATTAGACATAAAAGATCAATGGTTTATATTGAGAATTTTTTAAAAAAATCAAAGGCAAATATGCTGTTAGGAAGTGTCAAAGATGTCATAAAAAATTCATAGAAATTTGGATAGAAAAAGCACAGTAGCAAGATCAAATAGATGGTGCTATGCGGTTGGAATTCTGCAATGTATCTTTCGTCGTAGAGATGAAAACTTTGTGACGAAAGGGTTATGCAGCAATATAGGAACATTTTTTTTTTTTGGATTTTTGAATAAGGATAACTAAATTGCAGCAGCAGTAAGGTAGGAAACCAGAACTTGTTGCAATTCACGGGGAGATCAAAGGATGATCCACGGTGATGGAGATGATGGCGGAATTCGGCGACGATCTTTTAAGCAATTGTGGGAATTGCTTTGGGAGGTTGTGGAGGGCTGATGGATGGCAGTGGAAGGGCAGCGAGATGCCAAGAATGCTGCTCGGATACTAGGTGTTAGAACCCTTGCGGATTCTAAACTTGGGGTTGATCTCTTTTAGGGATCGGCCTCCTTGGAACTCTATAGGGGTTTCTCCCTCCAAGTTGCTGCTCAAAGGCTGTAGAAAAGATTCATCTATTGCTTATGAAAAGAGATGGAATACATGACTATTTATAGGGCTTCTAAACCCTAACTCCTAATAGGACTCTTACTTAAGACTCCTACTTCTAAACAACTCCTAATAGGACTCCTACTCAAGACTCATACTTCTAACCAACTCCTAATAGGACTCCTACTCAAGACTCTTATTCCTTTACAACTCCCTATTCTTCTCTAAGAAATAACCTCCTAACCCTAGCCGGCCTCTTCACCTATTTAATAGGGGTCGGCTTAGGTAGGTTTTACATGAATATCCCTCTCAATTAGGACTCTCCTAGCTAGAGTCCTAACAATATATCATATGCATAATTCCACAACATCATAATTTTTTATGTCATCAAAGAGTATAATTAATTTCTCCCCATTTGTCATCAATAAAAACGAGAAATGTGCAAGTTACTATTTCTCTTTGAAATGTGCAAGCTACTCTCTCTCTCCCTTTGTCATCATAAAAAAGAAGAGATGGATACCATGGTATCATGGTGCTACTTCTCTCCCTTTACATTAATGTTCCAATTATAACACAAAAGATATTAATATTAAAGATAAGTTCAAGATATGAGAGGTCAATTGATGGACAAAACTCTTTTTTTTTATATCATCTTAAAAATATGATTATCTTGAATCCAAAATAAAACTTTTTTAATGGTATTTTTGAATTCATGTTGAGATAAATTCAAATTGATATGTCAAGCCCTCATTAATGAACCTACGAAATCCCTTAAATTGGATCTGACTAAATCCAGGTGTTGTGGACATTCCCTTATTTCCATCATTCCGAAGCATCTTAATCTTAAGTTTTCTGCTTATTGAAAAATCTCATTGTTAGCTCACTATTTATCGAACCATACGGATCGATCTAGCAATGATGGAATGTATATTTTGTTTATTGAATCACATGGAATGTATATATGTATTTCATATGTATGAACGGAAATGAGACTGAGGAATGACTAGTAAAATTACTAGTAAAATATTTACTAGTAAAATTTAAAAGTCCAAATATTTAATCAAAATTCAAAAAATAACTAGTAAAATTTAGGCATGAGTCATTACTAATGAAAAGTTATAAACGCATCATAAGTCTCCTTACTTAATATAATCTCTATTTCTCCTATTTTGTTATCAACATAAATATGAGCTTCTTCTTCTTGTTTGTTATTAACAAAATTGAGTTTATAAGTTATAAATATAAAAGAATCATACATAATAAATCTCAAGTCGTAAATATCAAGAAGTCAAGTGAAAGACCATGATTCATTTAAATAAATCTCTACTTTAATAAATAGCAAAAAGAATCATAGGAGAACAAATAATAAAAAATCTTGATTCATATAAAATAAATCTCAAGTTATAAATATCAAATGAAAGATCATGATTCGTTTGGATAAATCTCCTTCTTAGTCATTAGCGAAAAGAAAGAATTATAAGTGATCGAATACAAAATAAATCTTAAGTCATGAATCTCAAGAAGGTAAAAGATTATGATTCATTTGGATAAATATTTTCTTTAATAAAAAAATATAATGATATGAGAACAAATAGTAAAAGTTCTCGTTTCATGTATTTAAATAAATATTTTTCAACAAAGAGCAAGCTTGAACACCTTTTTGATATATCTCTAATAATTAGCTCCTTAGGACGTGCATATATATATATATATATATATATATATATATATATATATTCATTCCTTGGGTAAGGTTCATTAGAAGTGAATGTGTCTAAGTTGCTCTACAGAAAAGAATTCAAATTCAAATTATCAAATTCAAAATCATTTTTTTTACCTTCAGAAAATTCATTGAAAACAACATAGATAGATTCCTATAAATTAAAAAAAAATAAAGTTCTTTAGTTTCAATTTATGAGATTAATTTCGTATTTACATGTCTTAATATCCTATGCTAAAGCTATGCATCATCGTTTAAAACTGAAAAGTAAGTTTCATTACGAAAATCATCAAGATAAAAGTTATTGCTTCTCAAAGCATCAATATAACTATTCTTATTTGGTATGCAAGCATTACATTTTAATTTAACATTTTATCCCTTTATCATTATCATAAAGTTGACTAATATTTAGTAAGTTATGTTTTAAACCTTTTACTAAAAGAACATCTTTAATTAAAAGATTCTATTTGTTACCAAATATCCAATACTAATAAATTTTCTATTATTGTTGTATCTGAAAGTGATATATTCATCTCTGGTCATATGCCTCGAGCATCCACTATCAAGATAACATCTTTTGCTCATAGTTTTTATTTTAGAGACATACCGACAAAAAAGAGGGGTTTGCTTTAGGTTCCCATTTAACTTTGGGTCCTTCGTGGTTATATCTACCTTTCTTGACTTTTGACATCAAATCATTTATAGTTTCTTTAGGAACCTAAACTAATTTATGAGGGCTATATTTAAAAAAAAAGCATGCATAAGCATAGTGATCAAATCTTCCACAAAAATTATATTGAACTTTAGGGGGAACATGTAGTGTGGGTCCTTTTACGGATTTTGTTTGCTTTTGTTGAGTATTGCTACTCATGAAGTCGATTTATTCCTTTCCATATACATAACATTTGTTAGCAAGAATCATGCTTAATGATTTATTTTTAATTTTTAATTTTTTAATGTTTGTTGTAATAACATATTTTACTTTTTGAATAAGTCTAACTCTTCACATTTAGTGCAAAATGTTAACATGTAATTGTTATACTTATTTTTTAATTTATTAAATTCATTAGAGAGATACATGATCCTTTTATAGCAATTTATATTTTTTACTAATTATTTTAAGTTCATCATATAAACCATGAAATGCATTAAGTAATTCATTATAAGATAAAGATATTTCGGGTAAGTCACATACCTCATCGTTAAAGGCCATCAATGCATAATTCACCATGTCATCATCATCACTTGAGCTTTTGCTCTAATAATCTTCTTTTGTTCTTAATATCATTCTTTTTCTTAGGAAGGTTTTTCTCTTTTTCATAATGTATTTTATATGTCATTTCATATATTATTAAAGATCTTATGAGTTCTTTAACAGAATAGTTGTTCAAGTCCTTTGCTTCTTGAATAGTCGTTACTTTTGGATCTCAGCTTTTAGTAAGAGATTTTAAAATCTTATTTACTAATTCAAGATTAGTATAACTTTTACAAAGAGCTTTTAAACCATTGATAATATCCATAAAACGGATATATATGTCACCAATGGTTTCACTTGGTTTCATCTTAAATAATTCATAACTATGTACTAAAAAAATGATTTTAGATTCTTTTACTCTATTTATGTTTTTATAAGTAACTTGAAGTGTATATCAAATGTCATATGCAGTGTCACATGTAGAAACATGATTAAGCTCATTTTTGTTTAAAACATAAAGTAAAACATTTATAGCTTTAGTATTTAAAGAAAATATTTTCTTTTCAAGATCATTCCATTCATTTATCGGTTTAGAAGATTTTTGAAAACCACATTCAACAACATTCTACAAATCAAAATCCATATAAATCAAGAAAATTCACATTCGTGTCTTCCAATAAGTGTAGTCCATCCCACTATATATAGGAGGATGAGTGATAGAGTGACACTCTTGATTACTAGAAAAAACCATTTAATCTCTCTTGGGTGTTAAACTAATTGAGAGAACTAGACTTTGATACCAATTGTTAGGATCATGAAGACACTAAGAGGGGGGGGTATGAATTAGTATTATCGAAATAAAATTTCGATCGATAAAACTCGTATCAGAAATGTGTTTAACTAAAAATATGAGTAAGGGTAGTAAGTAAGTAAATCAGTAAGTAATGACAAAGGAAAGCAAGAAACGGATGCAAACCGATGTATAGTGGTCCAATCATCTTGATCTACATCTACTCTCGATTCCTCTTCCCTCGAGGCCACCGGCTTTCACTACCAATCTTCTTTTTAACGAACGAAGATCAACTACCATTGTTACAACCCTTCTCCTTTTCATAGGCTTAGGAGAGAACCTTTACACATCTCTTCTCTTTTTAACAAGCTTAGGAGAGAATCTTTACACCTCTCTTTTACACAAGACTTCACACCTCGTTAGTATAACCTCTACACTCAAGGAGAGGTACCACCACTTGAGCCTAGTGGTGCCATCTCCTAACCTAACCCAACCCCATGTCATTGAATTAACCTTCCAACAAGTCCAATTCAACCCTGGTTCAAGCCCAATGGGTTCTTAATCAAGTTGGCATGGTACGCCCCAAAACCAACTTGATTAGACTCTAAATGACTTTAGTCAAAACTTAACAACTCTAATTATAATCATGAAGTCTTCAGCAAGTTGTTAGGCATGTCATATGTTCATTTGACACTTCGTTAGAACCTCCAACGCATCTTATTTTCCTTCAGCGTATTGTTCAATCCATCGATATGTTGACCTCCCACAATATCCAATTTTCTTGGTGCAATACCCGATCCTTTCGACTCAATGCTCAAACTCATGGCACGAAGTCCATCATCCGACACGTCGATCAATCCTTCGGCCTAACGTCCAATCTCTGACATGATGCTCTCCAACCCAATGTATGATTCTCCTGCTTTAATAATTTACCTTTTGATGGTTCAAGTCCATAATCAAAGTTTCTCCTACGTAACTTATCTCAAATACTTATTAGTCCATAAACTCATCAATTAATTTCATCATTAAAATCTGGGATTCAATAAGTACTATATTCTCTACTATAGTTAGCATCATAGTGGTCATATAAGTTAATGATCAATCTTTTAGTTTCTCTATTTTGTCACCAATATCAATGTTTACATCTAAACATGAACCCCTAACGGTTCAAGAAGCTAAAGGGGAGGATGAGCAATCAACCATCTTCCTCCCACAAATTAGGTATAAAAGCCAACCCCCAAAACCAAATAAAGGAGGGAAAAAAACTCTCTGAAGCTTTGTTAAACCTTCTCCATCTTCTTTTACTAACTTCAGCATTGGACGAGTGGGGTTGGGAAACCCCCCGATATTAACTAATTGTGCAGGACCCTGGTGCATCTAAGGAGCTTCTCGAGGTGATCCAGAGCATCACCAAGCAGGGACAAGTAGCACTTCAGGATGACTCCGAACATCCTTTAGTAGGTAAACCAAACTTGGAAAAGATCGTGGGTCGGTTGTCACGTGCCAGCGTAGCCTTAGAAGCCAACTCATTATCTCAACCACATGTCCAAATCACTCCCAAGAAAATCACTTTGGTTTCCAAGATGGGTCCGTGCTTTAGGGACTGGACTAGGCTGTGTTGACTTTCTAATCAATAGCGTCCAAGAACTAACATTTGGTGCTAGAAGGAAGGCCTAAATATCACAATAACACCTGCTCGTGGATTCCCATAATGAACGTTCTAGTGAGGAAGCACCATCACCTATACTTAATCCCTCCGGACAGGAAGGACAATTGCCTCCCTTCCCATAGGTGGATGCTTTTGCCTTAACATAAATATTGGGATGCTATATGCATCTACTCAATGATCCTAGTCTCTCTCCTTCAGGGTCAAGCATAGGGCACATAATCGTCGTCGCCGATGCCTTTCTCAATCTCACTCACCAAGTACAAACATCGGCCAGAATGATGCAAACTATTACCCCTCTACTACCACAATTGGCCTAGTCGCAGCCACATATTCTACCTTCCCTCACCCCTCCCCCCTTGGAGGAATCTCCAGCGGATTAGTAGCAAGTCCTCTTCGACAGCCCTCATCAAAGGGAGGTGCCACCATGAGTGGGGTTATCTCTCGCGACAAAGCATAATATACCCCTTCATTAGGAATCCGTTCAACTCAAATCAGATACCCAATTCGTCGACTCAATCGAGGACTCAACCAATGCTTGGATGAGGTCTAGCGAGAATTCTAGCACTCAAAAGGGGAAGCTGATGACCTTGCTAGTCATAGGTGCCCTATAAGCCAATCACATGAGTGATGGCACGTGTGACATGATATGTATTCTTTTTGCTTATTATATTTTAGCATTTTATCACTTTATATTGCTTGTTGCATATATGCGTATATATATTGTGATGTCGATGGATCTGTGCAATGAGAATCAGATCGTGATAAGATCACAATAATAAGATCGATTCACCTTTAAACACACCCTAAATAATCTTGGTCATAGGTTACTCGAGAGGGACATCGAGATAACCGAATAGATTGGTGTGCTATACACCCATCCATATGATGGAGGCAGTTGGTCTCATAGCTAATTGTATGGGGACACTAGGGTTACAATATAGGTACTCATTGGAGAATGAGTTCACTGGTTGATCTGCTCAAGGAATGCTGGATGGTTAATGATACTTCATTGTCAGATAGCGATTCCGTTGTCCTAGTGTTGTACCTGGTTCTTAGACTTGAGACACCAAGGATGTCCTATATGAGTACTCCACTCTTTGATATCAGACTTAAAGGTTTAGAAGTTCCAAATCTAACATTGCTGGTCATCGGGAGTGGTAGCCAACCTTACGAGGGCTATTGAGTGTCGATAGAGGATCATCTGCTCTCTGTATCATAAAAGAAATATCTCATGTGTTCTTGCTCAGATAAATCCATGGCCAAGGTAATTCAGATTAGGAGAAAGAGTTCTCCGGGATAATCCGATTAGAGCGAGACTCGAATAAAAACCGCATGAGTCTGAAAACACCATGCCCGGTATATGGTCTTTGGGATATTAGATAGATGAGGGACTATAGGTACACGGTAACTAAGGATAGATAGGTCCAAAGAATTGGATTCTCTTGTATCATCTCGGGGTTGCGGCGTAGTGTCACGGACTTAGCTGGTTTTGCCTAAGTCGTGCGGCACCCTTGCGTGTCCGTCCGCAAAGGTCAGCCTCCCCGAAGCCTCTCATTGTCCCTTAGGACCAACAAAAGAGAGAACGGGTTTGAGAGAACGCCTCAATCGGGATCCACAAGCAAACATTTCCGAAAAACACTTCATAGACAATGCAAATTACAAACAGACTTTACAAGCTCTGAATAGTGGCACAACAAAGGGTAAAATGGTCCATTACAGACCGAGAATCTCTCACACGTGTCCACATGACACAACCTTTATTTACAAGCCTAAAGAGGCCACCAACCCAACTAAAATGGGACTATTAAGCCTTCGGCCGTCCCTCTACATGCTGTACAAGGCATGAACATGCCAAAAGACACGAACATACATAAGCATTACATCAAACACCTTGTTTAGAAGTTTGTCCGTGACATTCTCCCCCACTTATTCCTTCGACGTCCTCGTTGAAGCCTTTGTCGACACTGCAACTCCTCGCCTTTGCTGAGTCTTCAATCTTCTACTCTAGCTACAATGCGCCTCTTGGCTCCTTGCTGCTCTCCGATGCTGTTTTTAAGTAGTCGAACCTTTGATTCGCCATGCTACTTCAACTCACCAATGACTCTGACTCTGGTGTGGGGTTGGCTAAGTTGTGTTGATCCTTGTTGATTCCTGCGGATCCCCCAAATGAAGGAAAATACCATCCTTACTACGCCAGTCTCTCAAATTCCTCATGCTGCTTGAACTAGGTGGATGCTTGTTGGAGCTTTATCGAGCATCGTCTCGCAAACTTCTGAAGTTTTGAGTCCTTCCTCCACAAAATTTGCTCATTGACTCTTCTTTCACTTAGTTGTCACATCCAAGTAGGTTCGCATCACTTCCGCTTTCGATTGGCATTTCGTTAGGAAATGAAGCGGACAATCTACTCTCAATAGCACTGATCACCATTGGTTTGGATTTGACAACTATTATCTTCCATTATCTTCGAAGGGTCTTTGAACTTGTGTAGAGCTCTTCTGCTGGATAGATAAGAGAATTGGGGTACTCGGTTTCGCCCATTCTCTTAAGAGTTGAGAAGACAAAGGTTACTTGACTTCGCCCGCCTCCTCGAGGTTATACTTCATGAATCGAGCTGGTTACTAGCCTTCGCCTGCTCTTTGCTCACACTTCTGAAGCACTTGAAGTGTTTGCACTCCTTGCGTTAAGTTAGTTACTATGATTCACCTTCTCAATGCCATCGAACTTCTGGAATGTGGGAAGTTTTCACCCTAACTTGGAGTAATTCTCTTATAGGTTTGGTCGCCTCTAGGATTGTACCGTCTTCTCCATCAGTCCTGCCGCCTACTCCATTGAGTAGTAAAGGTACAACACTGCGTGCTGCCTGCTTCGTTCCTTGGTTATGCACTCTTGCATGACCCGAAGTCCTTCACTTTCGGCTATCTTGATGAGAAGTTCATTGACACCGGTCTTACGAAGTTCCTCGGCCTCTGCCCTTCAGCCTTGTCTCGATACTTGGAGATTGTCTTTTCATGCTCCACCTCCTCGGCCCCTTTCACGACCAAGCGCTCTCCCTCCATGAGAGCAAGGGATCAATGACTTTCACGAAAGTCCCGCCTCTACGGTACCATGGCGCTGCCATGCCCATGGCCCTACTATCCGTTGCCTCGCATCTGCATCCCTTTTCTTCACGATCAGTAGATATGTCTCCGTAGCACTCCTCTGAGTCCACCTCCATTCTAACTGATGCTTGATTTTGGGTAGCTGAGTCCCTCTGGACTCGTCGTCGCTTCCTCGCCCCTTTCGACCCCCTACTTCAACACCTATGTGTTCTCCAAGCAGCTCCCTTTAGTCGATGGAAAGACAGACTGCAACTCCCATGCATGGCCTCCGCCATCACATTGTAGGGTTTGCACCGATTCTATTCTCCTTAGCTTCCTTTGTAGCAACGTTCGCTTACTCGGCCTTGTCCTCTGACTTACCGGGCTCCCTTAAGCAAATATGAGCTCTGGAGTAGTCCAACTCTCTAGCTACTTCGATCATACCTCTGCATGATCGAGTCCCTCCCATGAGACTCACTAGTACTTGCATTCGAACTTTTCCCTTGGTGGAACCCAGTCCCCATATGCTGATGACCAAGGTTTTCATCCGCTACAAAATTCGATGCACGTACGGAAGACCCGCCTCTGCGGTACCATGGCCTTCACTCCTTGAATCCATAGCCTTTCTTGTCGTCGTGTTGTTCACCGAAGTGGAGCTTCCAGTAGCTCCCGATCATACCTCCATATGATCTAGTCCCTCACGGGTTTAGGTCGTGTGTATCACATTGCCATCGAACTGTTCCACCACGATCCACTACACCATGTCGCCTCCTGGTGACATCTCCATTGCATTCTAATCCTTATGGAATAAACTCAAATTGTGAACCCTCCATATGTGTGGCCTCTGCCAATACATCGCAGGGACTCCTCCACCTTCGATTTTGTTCGCTCCTTTGGCAATCGACCTTCATCCACCCACTCTTGGGTCACACCTAGATAAAGCACTGCTCTAGGACAGTCCGTCGCCTAGTAGCTCCCGAAGTCCACAGACTTCACTGTAATTTGTGCACCATTGTCTGGATCCTGGGCCTCTGCCCCTACCAGCACAATCTCCGCTGCGCACTGCTTCCTTCATGGCAACTTGAATGGCAACACTATGGCATATTCTTCAAGAGTACCTGCCTCTGCATCCTCTTGCCCCGTGCTAAGGCCTTCTGAACCCAACTTCACCTCCGCAAATTGAGTCGCCTTAGTTCCTCCATCAAATGCTTCTTCGAGATAAAGTGCATGTACCCCGAAGCTCCCTTCGTCTTTGGCACCATGCAAGATGAGTCCGCTCCGTCAGAATGAAGGACCCATGGAACAACATGATCCTACTCTTGCCTCTGTAAGAGTTCATGTCCTTGACCTCTGTCTAAGGAAAGCACTGTGCCTCTACTCCACGTTCCAACTTCTATGCTGGCTCCCTTCATGCGGCTTGGGTACTTCGCCAAGTTACACCCAAGTTGCTCTGCTCCTCGTTTTCACATTGAGTCGATGGTGGTCCTCGTGCCCACCATTCCACGGGTCAGCCCTCCCTTGAGTCCGATCTCCACATCGACTCCAAGTGTGCCTTCATTTGTGTTGCTTTGGGTCGCTCCCCCACTTGATCTCGCAATGCATCCACCAATGCATTCTCTCAAGCGAGATCATACGACGACTCCTCGCCGCTTGCTCAGTCCATCGAGCTTCGTGGAGTTGTTGTTTGTTGAGGTACTCCTCCTCAACATGTGAGGTCCGTCTCACATGATTCTCCCTCTAGAGAGCCGGGACTTATCCCTCCTGGATAACTGTCCCATTGGAGCAACATCTCTCTTCGTTTCGGAGACCACCATCCCCTTGGACTACTCCGATCTGCTGAACAAACTGTGCATTGTTCTGCCTTCTGCAAACGCACTTGTTAGATTGCGACTCCCAATCAATACAACCCCCGTTGCACCCCTCAAGGCCTAGCAACATACTAAACTCGTTGCACACTTCAGCTTCCTACGGACGTATCCTTCACATGCCGAAAAGAAAGTTTCAATGCTCCATGGCGCCGAGTTTCGATCGCCTTGGGATGGCCGCGAACATTCCATCGTCCGCTTACAAGCCTATGCATGAGTACCAAATTCTTCGACTTAGCAATTCCCCTCACCTCTGTGAGCTTTGCATAACTCCTTTGGTCGTTGAGGAACTCATTCCACCTTGCATGGTCTCATCCTTTACCAAGCGCCTCGCTTGGCTTAAGCACCATCAAGTATGGTTGTCAACGTTGAGCCGTAGCTCAAACTCAGCCATCCCAACCTTTGTGCGCTCCACATTCATCCAAGCTTGCATGTTCTCGTGGTGCCTCTTGCGCGAAGGGTTGGCCATTCCTCTGAATGCTAATCTCAGATGCCCGCTCCTCTGAGCGACTCCTTTTCCCTACATCTCCATGCCCGTTTTCCCCCAAACGGTCGCGCGTGTGCTGACTGCCCTCAACGCAGCCCCGCTAGGTCCCCCACGTTTGCATGCTAAGTGTTTCTATGAGTGCTTGTCCCGCTCTGATACCATCTGTCACGTACTTAGCTGGTTTTGCCTAAGTCTTGTGGCACCCTTGCATGTCCGTCCGCAAAGGTCAGCCTCCCCGAAGCCTCCCATTGTCCCTTAGGACCAACAAAAGAGAGAACGGGTTAGAGAGAATGCCTCAATCGGGATCCACAAGCAAACATTTCCGAAAAACACTTCATAGACAATGCAAATTACAAACAAACTTTACAAGCTCTGAACAGTGGCACAACAAAGGGTAAAATGGTCCATTACAGACCGAGAATCTCTTGCACGTGTCCACATGACACAACCTTTATTTACAAGCCTAAAGAGGCCACCAACCCAACTAAAATGGGACTATTAAGCCTTCGGCCGCCCCTCTACATGCTGTACAAGGCATGAACATGCCAAAAGACACGGACATACATAAGCATTACATCAAACACCTTGTTTAGAAGTTTGTCCGTGACAGTAGTGGCCTAGTATGTCCGTAATCGATGAGTCGAGTGAATTATTATGAAGATAATAATTCATTAAGCTAGAAGGAGTTCTGACAAGTATGACTCATGGCTTGGGCCTAGAGGGTCACACATATATGGTAGCCGTTGCGACGAGTAGAGGTTCAGAGATGAGATATCCGTTGGAGCCCCCCTATTTTTTAGGATATCCAATATGCCATGAATTATTAGATCATATGGATGAGATCCAATAAGAGCCAATGAGAGATTATTGAATAGAGATCCATTAATCTAAGAGGCTTGGGTAATTGGATGGAGATCTAATACCTAATAGGGCATGATCCATTAGAGTTAAGTTGACAAGGAGCCTTTATAAATAAGAGGGAACCAAACACTCATAGGCCAGAGGTTTCTTGGTTGCTATCTCCTATTCTCCTCTCTGTTAGGATCAAGAGCAGCACTAAAAGGGGGGGGGGGGGGGGGTGAATTAGTACAGCGGAAAACTTTCATGATTTCAAAAGTCTATATTTCGATTAAAACTGATTCCGACGAAAATCGTTTCGTAAGGAGTTTTAACTTGAAAGCATATATGAGTGTAGAGAAGGCAGTAAGAAGGTAATGTAGCTTGTAGTAATGAAACTTGCACAAATTGAAAAGCAAACCAGAATTTAGAGTGGTTCGGTCTTTGTGACCTACATCTACTTTCGGATTCCTCTTTCGTCGAGGTCACCAGTGTCCACTAAAGGCCTTTCTTCAATAGGTGAATACCAACCACCTCTTACAGTGCTTTCTCCTTTTCACGGGTTTAGGAGAGAACCCTTACAAGTCTCACACCTCTCTTGAATGATCTCAAAACTTAGAAAGGGAGGAGGAGAACTCTAGCACTTATTTACAACACTTTTACACCCCAACAACTCAAGATTATCTTAATGCTTTTTGTTTTCTTTCATGCAGAAAAGGGTGAGGTTTTTATAGGTCTCAATGGCTTCAAAAATGAAGCCAAAAAGTGTCTAATCCTAGATTTTTAGGATTCTGGTGGTACCACCGCCATTATTGGGCGGTACCACTGCCTGATAGAGCTCGGAGGCCAAGCTCTGGTGGTACCACCGCTTGATAGGGGCGGTACCATCGTTGGCAATAATAACTGCCGACGGTACCACTGCCTAGAAATCCTGGGGGGCATTGCTTTCCAAGCGATACCACCGTTGGCCAGGAATTCAAGGGCTGAATTGGGTGCTCAATTTGGCCCAATTCAGCCTTGTTAAGGGTCCAGTTGGCCCCTAATTAAGTTAGTGGGATCATCTCCTAATCCATTGAGCACCCAATTCAGCCCTGTTAAGGGCCCAGTTGGCCCCTAATTAAGTTAGTGGGATCATCTCCCAATCCTAACTTAATTTACGCTCTAACTACAATAACGAAGACATGATTACAATGTTGCTTGTTCCGGTGCATCAATTGCTCTTCCGGCGAGCTTCCGGCGTACTTCCGACAAACATTCAGCAATGTTCCGATGGACTCCTAGCAAGCTCCTGGACTTTATGACGATCTTCTTGGCGAGTTCCGACGAGCTTCTTTGGTATGCTCCTGGACTTCTCGGTTGGTTCCGACAGAACTTCCAACGAATGTCCGGACTTTCGTCGAACTCTCAAACTCCCAATGAGACATCGATCTTGACTCTGGCACAAACCCTGCTTTATGTCTTACTACTATCGTAGTTAATCCTACACACTTTTCTCAACATATAGATTAGATCAAACAATTTACAATTGATTTTATCATCAAAATATGAGATTCAGCAATCTCTCCCTTTTTGATGATGACAATCAATTGATGACGGAGTTAACCTTAACTCCCCCTATCTATATGTTACACTAGAGAAAAGATGTTCTTTAATTCAAGGCCTTTGAATTCAAGAAACAAACTGGTAAAATAAGTTCATTAAACTTATCAACATGCACATCATGATTCCTATCATGATCTAATATTCTAAAAAATGATGTCAAGGCACGACATCCATTTTCAAGTATGATATTTCAAATATGAAAGATGACAAAGATAGCAATTCATCATTGTATGGCAAGATATTAATTGTAAAATAGCAAATTAAGCTCTAGATACCTTATTATAATGAAGGAAATTTATCAAGCAAACATTTCAAGTATATATGATGAAATACATTGCATGCATTTGTTGTTAATTTACCATATTTTGATATTATTTCTCCCATTTTGTCATCAATAAAAAGGAGAACAATTCAACAATGCACGTGTGGTAAAAATTCGTGCCACATTTCAATTTGTATTTGATGATACCAATCATATTCAAGCTTTCATGACATGGTATCTTTCAAAAGTTCTCACATTAAAAGTTATAAACATTTAAAGAGATAGCTTCCCTCAACTTCTCCCCTTTTTTATCATCAAAACTTTGCATTAAGAACGAAAGTAAGGAGGAAATCTATTAAGAACCAATTTTGTGAAATGATTTGAATCAAGTCAAAAATGATAATAGAGTTTCATTAAATCATGCTTCAATTTTCATAAGGATCAAGATATTCATTTGAAATCAAATCCTCACTCTTGTAAGTGTTCATCTCATAAAAAAAATAAAAAATTTTCCTTTATTAAGAAAGAATTCATGTGAAAGAATCATCATATGAAGGATAAAAGAAATTCCATGAATAAATCTTCATAATGAGAGGAGCATCACATCAAATATATTTCTCATTAAAAATTCACAAGAGATAAATCGGTGAGAGATGCATTTGTCACTGAAATCCATGGAGTGATTGAGTGTATAAAAAATAATTAAGTGATGGAGCAAGGGTATGAAGTAAACTTGATACCAAGGAAGATAAAAACGAAATAAGTTCATGAAAGCTCCATTTATGAGATACAAAAAGATAGTCCGGAAAACATATACATCAAATTCTTATATTTGGACAAATTAACATTCCTAACTCTCTTCTAATAAAATCATATTGTTCTTCACTTAAAGGTTTTGTAAAGATATCGACTAATTGATGTTTCGTATTAATAAACTCTAAGATTACATCATAATTATTAACATAATCTCATATAAAGTGATGCCTAATATCAATATGTTTAGTTCTAGAGTGTTGAATGAGATTTTTTGTTAAACATATTGCACTTGTGTTGTCACATTTTATGAGAATGTTTTTAAGATAAATCTTATAATCCTCTAAAGTATTTTTCATCCACACAACTTGTGCACAACATGCACTAGCTACAATGTACTCAGCTTTAGTTGTAGATAGTGCAACCGAGTTTTATTTCTTGGAAGACAAAGAAACAAGTGCATGCCCTAAAAATTGACATGTTCCGGATGTGCTTTTTCTATCTAATTTACATCCAGCAAAATCCGCATCAACATATGTAATTAGTTCAAAGTTTTCATATTTTGGATACTATAATCCTAGATTAATGGTACATTTAAGATATCTAAGAATTCTCTTAACTGCTTTAAGATTAGATATCTTAGGATTAGATTGAAACCTAATACAAAGACCTACACTAAACATGATATTCGGTCTAGTTGTAGCGAGGGATAATAAACTTCCTATTATACCCCTATAACCTTTTTGATCAAAGCTTTCTCCACTTTCATTAATTTCTAACTTAGTGGAGGTACTCATGGGAGTATTGATAGCCTTTGAGCTATCAATGTTAAACCTTTTTAGTAAATATAAAGTATATTTTGTTTAACTAAGAAAAATACAACTACTTAGTTGTTTGATTTGTAAGCCTAAAAAGAAAGTTAATTCCCCCATCAAAGTCATTTCAAATTCAAGATTCATACTTTTAGCAAATGATTCACAAATAGATTTATTCATGGAACCAAAAATAATATCATCAACATAGATTTAAACAATAAGAAAATTATTTTTAAAATTTTTAATAAAAAATGTAGTATAGACCTTACCTTTAGAGAAATTATTTTTAATAAGAAATGAACTAAGTATCTCATACTAAGCCCTTGGGGCTTGTTTTAAATCATAGAGAGCTTTAGCCAATTTAAACACATGATTAGGAAAATCATCATTCTCAAATCCGGGAGGTTGTTCGACATAAACTTCTTTGGAAATAAAGCTATTAAGAAAAGTACTTTTAACATCCATTTGAAATAATTTAAAATTATTACTACTATCATAGGCAAGGAGCATCCTTATGACTTCTAATCGAGCTACAAGAGCGAAGGTTTTTTCGTAATCGATATATTCTTCTTGGTTGAAACCTTTGGCCAATAATCTAGCCTTGTTTCTAACCATGATACCAAATTCATCTTGCTTGTTTCTAAAGACCCATTTCGCACTAATAACTAAATGGTCATTTGGCCTAGGAACAAGCTTCCACACCTTATTTCTCTCAAATTGATTTAACTCATCTTGCATTGCGATAACCCATGAATCATCTTTCAAGGCATCGTCAATGCATATAGGTTCAATTTGAGAGAGAAAAACGACGTCTGCACAAAAATTCTTAAGAGAGGAACGAGTTTGAACCTCTTTAGATGTGTCTCCTATGATTAGCTCATTAGGATGAGCATCTACATACTTCCAATCCTTGGGTAAGGATGTTTCAGAAGTAGATGCATCCAAGTTGCTAGATAGAGAAATTATTTCATTTAAATTCAAGGCATCAAAATTAACATCATCATCAAAATTATTTTTCTTAACTTTGGAAACTTCATTAAAAATAATATGAATAGATTCTTCTATAATCAAAGTTCTTTTATTAAATATATGAAATGCTTTAGAAATAGAATAATAGCCAAGAAAAATTCCTTCATCAGATTTAGCATCAAATTTTCCTAAGGCATCTTTTTCATTCAAGATAAAACACTTACACCCAAAAACTTTAAAATATGAAACATTGGGTTTTTTGTTGTTCTACAACTCATAAGGAGTTTTGGTGAGTAAGGGTCTTACTAGAACTCTATTCATGACATAGTATGGCGTGTTTACGGCTTCGGCTCAAAAATATTTGGGTAGACTATGTTCATTTAACATGGTTCTTGTCATTTCTTGTAAATTTCTATTCTTTCTTTCTACTACTCCATTTTGTTGAGGATTTCTTGGAGTAGAGAAGTTGTGGTTGTATCCATTAGATTCACAAAATTCTTGGAAATCACGGTTTTGAAATTCACTATCATGATCACTTCGAATTGACGAAATCATAAAAACCTTTTTATTTTGAACAAGTTTACAAAACTTGGAGAAATACCTAAAGCATTCACTTTTTTGTATCAAAAAATAAGTCCATGTGTATCTACTATAATCATCCATGATGACAAATGCATATTTGCTACCTCTTAGGCTTGATGTAGAAATTGGTCCGAACAATTCCATATGGATCAATTGCAATGGTTTAGAGGTGCTTATTTGGTTCTTAGGTTTGAAGCTACCTTTTATTTGTTTTCTTAGTTGACATGCATCACACACATTATCTTTGACGAACTTGATATGAGGAATTCCTCTTACAAGTTCTTTAGATGAAATTTGAGAGATTAGTTTCATACTAGCATGACCTAATCTCCTATGCCAAAGCCAAGCATCGTCATTTAAAACCGAAAAACATATTTCATTATAAAGATCATTAATGTTGATAGTGTATATATTATTTTATTTTAGAGCAATCATAGATATGTTTTTGTGTAGTTTTTCTATAATACAAGCATTATATTCAAATCTAGCAATATATCCTTTATCACATAATTGACTAATGCTTAAAAGGTTATGCTTTAAGTCATCAACTAACAACACATCTTCAATAAAAAAGTTAGATGTATTACCTATAGTTCATTTGCCAATGATTTTACCTTTGTTGTTGTCTCCGAAGGTGACATATCCTTCGTCTAGGCTAGTGAGCTTAGAGAATTGAGATGGATCACCGGTCATATGCCTTGAGCATCCACTATCAAGGTACCATCTTTTGCTCCTAGCTTGTGATGGTATACGTTTCTAAAAAAGAGGATGATTTTTTAGGTACCCATTTGACCTTGGGTGCCTTAAAACCGATCGGCTTAACTTATCATTTTGCATGGAGTTCTTTACGGTTCCTTTAGGAACCCAAATTAATTTGTGTGGACTACACTTCTTAAATGGATAATGATAAGCTATATGTCCAAGTTTGCAACAAAAATTACATTTATTTTGGGGTGAAATATGCAAGATAGGGCCTTTAACAAAGGTGGTTGGATATTGGTGAGAGCTACTCACAAATCCAATTCCACTTCTTTTATGAACGAACGTGACCCTTATTGGCAAGGATCATGTTCAAGGACTTATTACCAATCTCAAATTTTTCTAAGATTTCTTTAAGTAGTAAGTTTTCCTTTCTAAGTATTTCTGGTTCATCACATTTCGTACATAGAGCTAAACTATCATTGTGCTCAACTTTTAATCTATCAAAATCACTAACAAGAGAAGCATGCTCTTTTTTTAACAATGTATAATTTTTACTAATCAATTTGCATTCATCAAATAAATCATGAAAATCATTTAAAAGTTCATCAAAGGATAAATTTGTATCAAATGAACTACTCACCACATCTCTAATGGCCATTAGTGCATAGTGAGCAACTTGCTCGGTATTGGTAGGCTCATCTTCTTCGGATTCACTTAAGTCATCCCATGTTGCTTTGAGATCCTTCTTCTTTGGTGTCCTCTTCTTGGCTTATGGATATTCTCTCTTGTAGTGTCCCGACATCTTGTATTCATAGCATATTACTTGATCTTTCTTGGGTTTAAATTTATTTTTAGTATCATTTTTAAATTTATTCCTTCTTATGAATTTTTTGAATTTCCTTGTTAAGAGTACCAAGTCTTCATCAAGGTCCTCATCACTTGAGTTTTCTTTCAATTGATCTTCTTGGGTTCTTAGTGCCATATCCTTCCTGTTCTTTGGAAGGGTGTCCTTAAGCTCTTCATGAGCTTTACAAGTCATCTCATAGGTCATTAATGACCTAATTAGTTCTTCGAGAGGAAAGTTATTTAAATCTTTGGCCTCTTGAATGTCCGTGACTTTAGGGTCCTAACTCTTTGGAAGGGGTCTTAAAACTTTATCAACGAGTTCAAAATCCGAGAAACCTTTACCAAGTCCTTTTAGACTATTGACGACATCAGTAAATCGGGTGAACATGTCATGTCTCCAATGGTCTCGGTTTCATCCGAAATAATTTATAAGTGTGCACTAAAAGATTAATTTTCGACTCCTTCACTCTACTAGTGTCTTCATGAGTCACTTCGAGTGTGTGTCAAATATCAAAAGTCGTTTCACAAATCGACACTCGATTAAACACGTTTTTATCTAATGCAGAACACAATGCATTCATAGCCTTGGCATTTAAAGTGAAAGTCTTCTTCTCCAACTCATTCCAATCGTTCATTGGAAGAGAAAACTTTTGAAAACTGTTTTCGACAATGTTCCAAAGCTCAAAATCCATTGAAATTAGGAAGATCCTCATTCGAGTCTTTCAATATGTGTAATCCGTCTCATTGAATATGGACGGACATGTAATTGAATGACCCTCTTAGTTGCCGGCAAATACCATCTCTCTTGTGTTTTAAACCAAACGAGAGTGAACATTACTCTGATACCAATTGTTAGGATCAAGAGTGGTACTAAGAGTGGGGGGGGTGAATTAGTGCAGCGAAAAACTTTATTCAATTTCAAAAGTCTACGTTTCGATTAAAATCGATTCCGACGAAAATCGTTTCGTAAGGAGTTTAACTTGAAAGCGCATGTGAGTGTAGAGAAGGCAGTAAAAAGGTAATGTAGCTTATAGTAATGAAACTTGCAAAAATTGAAAAGTAAACCAGAATTTAGAGTGGTTCATTTTTTGTGACCTACATCCACTTTCGGATTCCTCCTCCGTCAAGGTCATCGATGTCCACTAAAGACCTTCCTTTAATAGGCGAAGACCAACTACCTCTTACAGTGTTTTTTCCTTTTCACGGGTTTAAGAGAGAACCCTTACAAGTCTCACACCTCTCTTGAATGATTTCAAAACTTAGAAAGGGAAGAGGAGAACTCTATTACTTGTTTACAACACTTTTACACCCCAACAACTCAAGATTATCTCAATGCTTTTCATTTTCTTTCATGCAGAAAAGGATGGGGTTTTTATAGGCCCCAATGGCTTCAAAAATGGAGCTAAAAAGTGTCTAATCCTGGGTTTTCGGGGTCCTGGCCGTACCACCGCCATTATTGGGCCGTACCATTGCCTAACACCTGACACTGGGTGGCACCACCGCCTGACAAAGCTCGGAGATCGAGCTTTGGCAGTACCACCGCCTGACCGGGGCAGTACCACCGTTGGCAGCAATAATTGCCAACGGTACCATTGACCAGAAATCCTAGGGGACACTGCTTTCCAAGCGGTGCCACCACCGGCCAAGAATTCAGGGGCTGAATTGGGTGCTCAATTTGGCCCAATTCAGCCCTATTAAATGCCCAGTTGGCCCCTAATTAAGTTAGTGAAATCACGAACGGTCGTCGTGCACTCGCAACAACTCCATTCAACGAACCGTTCGTCTTTCACACCTACATGTATAGCTGCTTGACAGCATGTTTTCTCTTGGTTTTGGGTCATTTTGCTTGTAAAAATGTAAGTTCGAACAAGCTGCAGCGTTACAAAGTGACCGCTCACCGAATCGAGTAAAACAACCCAAATCAGCTCCGTTTTCGTGTGCCGCGGGCTGATTTCTGGAATCTGCCTCCGCTCACCAAAATGTTAGCCATCTCAGCCCCTTGGAACCCCCCGAGTGACACAGGGCAGGATGGGGCTTCGGTATAGTACCGAGTGTTGAACACTCATTCGCAAGTTCGCACGTTGCCCTGACAAGAACTTGTTGTCGCGCCCGGGACTTGGTGAGCAGTTGTTTGTGGGCTTGCAGCTGTTCGTTCAACCTTCTAAAGCCCTTGTTTTCCCCCTCTCCCTCTTTTCTCTTATGCACGAAAGGTGCTCGCTGAATTGCTTGTAAAGCTTCCCCTCTTTTCGTGAGACGTCGGGACTTGTCCATCGCTCGTTCTTTTGAACAAATCAACTTTCTCTTTTACAGGTCCTTCGAGACTTGCGAGAGGTTGCAAGTGGGCGGATCTTTGTGGCGCAATATCGCAAGGGCGAAGCGCGACTTAGGCAACGCAAGCTAAGTTCGCGTCTTGGCCGCAAGGGTGCCTCACGCCTTAGGCAATTTCAGCTAAGGCCGTGACAAGTTGGCCCCTAATTAAGTTAGTGAAATCACCTCCCAATCCTAACTTAATTTATGCTCTAACTACGATAACTAAGACATGATTAAATTGCTACTTATTCCGGTGCGTCAATTGCTCTTTCAGCGAGCTTTCGGCAAACATTCAGCAATGTTCCGGTGGACTCCTGATAAGATCCTGGACTTTACGACGATCTTTTTGGTGAGTTCCGATGATCTTCTTTGGCAAGCTCCTGGACTTCTCGGTTGGTTCCGGCAGAACTTTCGATGAACGTCCGGACTTCCGTTGAACTCTCGAACTCCCAATGAGACCTCGATCTTGACTCTAGCACAAACCCTGTTTTATGTCTTACTGCTATCATAGTTAATCCTGCACACTTTTCTCAACATATAGATTAGATCAAACAATTTACAATTGACTTCATTATCTACACTCTCCCCTTCTCCTCCACAAATAACAAGTGTGGAGATTTGGCCAGCGATTGGAGGAGCGTCATCACAACCCTACTGTGTGGATCACCAATAGAGAGGAGGACGCTTGACCTCCTTCATCCTTTCCTATATATCTCTAGGGATTCAGGGATATACGATCTCCCTAGGTAAAACACAATCTTTCATATACGTAGTTTTCGATTTTATAGATTTTGCGCACCAATCTTCGCATGACGATGAACACATCATTGAAAAATTTGAGATTTTTATTTTTTGTTCTTCTGTTGCGCATGTGATGTCACCCCTAGATTTTCCTACAGACCTGACCTCACATCATTCCCCATTTGCCTAAAGTATCCAGGAAGAGCCTCTCCCCACCAACTTTTGACTCCCCATGTTGAAGGGATTTAATGGCAGCTCCGATTCGATTAAGCACACTACGTCCTTTAGGACCCAAATGTCACTATACTGGATGTCGGATGCCTTGATGTGCCAAGCATTCCCAACAATATTAAGGGGGTTAGCTTGCGAGTGATTTAGTCATTTGAAGCCACTCTTAGTCTCCTTCTTATAGCTCATGAAGGAATTTAAGCTTTATTTCCTAGCTAATGTGTGCTTGAGACCTTCAACAACCATGCTACTTAGGTTATCGCAAAAGGAGGATAAGCTTCTCTCTTGCTTCGTCTCCCAATTTGCCAATGAAATCCGAGGGGTTCAAGATGCCCACCCATCGTTAGTGATATAGGCTTTCATGATGGGTATACGACCCTCCTATTTCTTTTGGTCACTGATTGAAAAGCTACTAGCAACCATCCCAAAATGCTCTAAAGAGTGAACCGGTATATGGCCATAGAGGCTATGATCTCCAACTGATGTGAAGTCCCATAAAAGACCATGCCAAGACCCCCTCGGACTTTAACCTTAGACTCACCAGGGAAGAGACCCCCTTGGCCCGAGCCACCCTAACGAAGGACCGGCCTGATCCCACTCAATATGATAAGAACAAAGTTCTTCCTCCAAATAAGAGAAAAGGGATTCCTAAAAGAGCCAATACCTATGAAGATTCCCATAGAACTGAGGGATCCCTAGCAAAAATCACCCACAATTGTGGCCTGCTCCCACACCCATTGGTCCTTAGTGAGTCCTTCCCAACGAGCCGTTAGAGGAGCACTAGGGTTTGGGGCAAGTTGGTCAGCCATTTTGTAGGCCATGAATAACCTTGGCTAGCAGAAACAAAAGTTATTTAAAGACTCGAAACCTCATGAACCCTACGGTGAATGATGACACACTTCGGTAGCTAGAATAGTCACCTCCTCTCGAGCAACAAAAGGTCCACAACTTCGCTACGGGCTCTCCAGTCCGACGCCAGGTGCCCTAGCATGGATCAAGTTGCCCATGAGATCCACCTCGGAGAGCCTAGGCATCTTCCGTATGACCACCTTATACCTTGTCCTAAGTTGTGAAGGCTTTGCAACCACTTCCCCGAACAACCCAAGGGTAGCATCATTAAGTGGTCCCATAACAAGTTTAGCAAAAGGCTCTGCAGTAGCCATCAAAGAAGGTCCTAATGAGGTTGTGTGGGACAGCATTGGGACAAACCTCGATGATGGTCTCGAAGGAGCAATGACGGATGGCCTCTTGGATTAGTAGATGTCTACCCAATAATCTCTTATTGGCTCTTATTGGATCTTATCCATAAGATCCAATAATTCAAGGGCCTATTGGATATCAAATAAGATAGGGGCTCTAGCGAATATCTTATATCCGAACATTTACTTGTCGTAACACTTATCATATGTGTGTGACCCTTTGGGCTCAATATTGAGCTGATCATGAGTCATACCTATCAGGACTCCTTCTGGCTTAGTGAATTATTATCTTTATAATGATTCACTCGACACATCAACTACGAACGTACTAAGCCACTACGTCGTACTCCCCAAACGATATAGGGGAATCTAATCTATTGGACATATCTATCCTCAATTACCATATATCTATAGTCCATCATCTATCTAATATCTCAGAGACCATATACTAGGTATGGTGCTATTAGGCCCACACAAAATTTGCTCGAGTCTTGCTCTAATCGGATTCTCCCGAAGAACTCTTTCTCGCTCAATCCGAATGACTTTGGCTAGGGATTTGCCCGAGCAAGAACACATCAGATATTCCTCTCATGACCTCGAGAACGGATAATCCTCTATTGATACTCAATAGCCCTCATAAGGTTGGTTGCCACTCTCGGTGATCGGTTGTGCTAGATCTGGAACTTCTAGACCTATAAGTTCGGTATTAAAGAGTGGAGTACTCATATATGACATTTTTGGTGTCTCAAGTCTAAAGACTAGAGACACCACTGGGACGATGGAATCATTATCTGACAATGAGGTATCATCAACCATCCGACATTCTGGGAGCGGATCAATTAGTAAACTTATTCTCCAATAAGCATAAGTGCCCCGTAAGCTAATCACATGAGTGGTGGCACATGTAACATTACATGCACTCTTTTTGCTTATTATTATTATTGTATTTTCTCACTTTATATTGCTTGATGCATAAATATATTCTGATGTCTATGGATCTAAGCAAAGAGAATCAAATCGTGATGAGATCACGATAATGTGACTGATTCATCTCTAAATACAAACGCTGAATAATCCTGGTCATAAGTTACTTAAGAGGGACATCAAAATAATCGGACGAACTAGTGTGCTATATATCTATCCATATAATGGAGGTAGTTGGTCTCATAGCTGCACGTGTGGGGACACTAGGGCTATAGTGTAGGTGCTCATTGAAGAATGAGTTCACTGATTGATCTGCTCATGGAATGTTAGATAGTTGATGATACCTCATTGTTAGACGGTTCCATTCCATCGTCTTAATGGTGTACCTGGTCCTTAGACTTGAGACACCAAAGATGTCCTGTATGGGTACTCTGCTAGTCATAGGTGCCATACAAGCCAATCACGTGAGTGATGACATGTGTGACATGACACGAACTCTTTTTTACTTATTATTATTATGATATTTTCTCACTTTATATTGCTTGTTACATATATATTGTGATATCCATGGATTTATGTAATGTGAATCGGATCGTGATGAGATCACGATAATGAGACTGATTTACTATTAAACGTAGACTCTAAATAATCCCGATCATAGGTTACTCGAGAGGAACATCGAGATAATCGGATAGACTGGTGTACTGTATACCTATCCATATGATAGAGGTGGTTGGTCTCATAGCTGCTCATGTGGGGATAATAAGGATATAGTGCAGGTGCTCATTGGAGAATGAGTTCAATGATTGATCTGCTCACGGAATGTTGGATGGATGATGATGTCTTATTATCAGACAGTGACTCCGTCACCCCAGTGGTGTATTTGGTTCTTAGACTTGAGACACAAAGAATGTCCTATATGAGTACTCCACTCTTTGATATCAGACTTATATGTTTGGAAGTTTCAAATCTAACAAAACTGGTCATCGAGAGTGGTAGCTAACCTTATGAGGACTATTGAGTATCGATAGAGGATCATCCGCTCTCGGTATCATAAGAAGAATATTCCATGTGTTCTTGCTCAAACAAATCCTTGGCTAGAGTCACTTGGGTTGAGAGAGAAATACTTCTTTGGGAAAATCCGATTAGAGCGATACTCGGGTAGAAACAATATGAGCTTGATAACATCATGCCTGATATACAATCTTTGAGGTATTAGATGGATAAGAGACTATAGATACATGGTAACTGAGGATAGATAGGCCCAATGTATTAGATTCCCCTATATCGTTTGGCGACTACGACGTAGTGACCTAGTACATCCGTAGTCGATGATTCGAGTGAATTATTATAGGGATAATAATTCACTAAGCTAGAAGAAGTTTTGATAGGTATGACAAACGACTAGTTTGATATTGAGCCTAGAGGGTCACACACATATGGTAGGTGTTGCGATGAGTAGAGGTTTGGATATGAGATATTCGTTGGAGCTCATATCTTATTGGATATCCAATAAGCCTATGAATTATTGGATAAGATCCAATAAGAACCAATGAGAGATTATTGGGTAGATGCCCACTAATCTGAGTGGCTTGGATAGTTGGATGGAGATCTAGTACGCAATATGGTAGGATCTATTAGGGTTAAGTTGATAGGGGACCTCTATAAATAGGAGAGAACTAAAAGGCTATATACTAGGTTCTTTTTGGTTGCCCCCTCCTATTCTCGTCTCTCCCTCGCTTCCTTAACTTGCAGCCCTTATTTGGGGCATGTGGATAGCAAAAAGGGGCAGCCCCTTCCTGATTACATGGTGCACGCTACAAGGAGGATTGTGCAGCAATTTGAGGAGCGTCTTCGCAGCTCTTGCCATGTGGATTACTGCTAGAGAGGAGGACAGTTGACCTCCTTCATCCTCTCTCATAGATTTGTAGAAATTCAAGGATATATGATCTCCCTAGGTAACATAATCTCCCTTGTACGTGTAGTTTTTGGTTTTACAGATTTTTACGCACCAATCTTTGCACGATGATGAAACATTATTTTCTATAAAAAATTCTTAGATTTTTGTTTTTTTTTCTTTCATTGCGCATGTGATGTCACCCTAGATTTCCCAATAGTAGTATTAGAGCTAGGTTGCTCGTGCAAAAGATTGGTTTTTAAACTGTGTATTGTGTTTAATCGCGTAGAAATTGTTTTGCATGATTATAGTGATTTTGTTCATAGTTTTTAAGATCTGAACTGCACTTCTTCTCCCTATTAAAAGGTGTTTTAAATCAATATTTTGTTGCCAAATTTATTGTCATAGAATAGATGGAAAAGGGTAGCAACTTTTGCTGTCTTGCGATTTGGTTGAAGGCTGCTTGCAGCCTTAGTTGAGAGCACACCATGCTGCTCTCGGCCTGGCCAAAACTAGTAAGGCCGAGAGCAGCAAGGGGGCTCTTAGCCTAGGGGTTGGCACCTCAGGTTTCCTAGCTGCAAGGGGCACCTAAACCCTAGCCACCCAAGAGCTCCTGGCGACCAAGACTCCTGACGGTAGAGGGCACTATGGCGGCTAGAGTTTCCTAACTGCCCATGCTCACCCAGCAACAAGGGTTTCCTAGCTGTAGAGGTAACCTTTTGGGGGTAGGGAATCTTGGCTGCCTAACGCAGTCTTATGACCATGGTTTCCTAGCCATAAGGGTAACCCTAGTGGCCAGGGTTTCTTGGTCACATAGGGTAGGTACCCTAGGGTATGGTATCCTAAAGTGTTATAAAATAATTAATTATATAATTTAATTAATTATTATTATATAGTAGTCCTATATAGTGATGTGTGATATGAACGAATGATCATGGACCATGTGATGTGTGAATACATGTAATGTGATTATTATTATTATTGGGGCCTATGAGTCTCCAATTTATTCTCATTTATTGTCGAGCCTGTGTATTTATTATTAAGTTATAATTATATAAGGAGGCACAATGGGAGTGTGGAGGTGATTGTTAGGACTTTAGCTAGGAGAGTCCTAATTAAGAGGGACATTCATGTAAAACCTACCTAAGCCAACCCCTATTAAAGAGGTGAAGAGGCCGACTAGGGTTAGGAGGTTGTTCATTAGAGAAGAATTAGGGGTTGTAAAGGAATATGAGTCTTGAATAGGAGTCCTATTAGGAGTTGGTTAGAAGTGTTGAATCTTGGATTTTGATGATAAAATCAATTGATGGGTTAATTGATCTAATCCATATTATTGAGTTAAGTGTGCAAGATTAACTATGATAACCAGAAAACACAAAGCAAGAATACCGGAGTCAAGTTCGATGGACGTTTAAGAGTCCGAGGAATCGTCGGAGATGCTGCCGGAACCAACCGAGAAGAAATTGGGAACCTGTCGGAATTTTTGGAAGTTCGCCGAAGAGATCGTCGGAGGTTCACGGAGATCACCGAGAAGGCTCGGCTACTCGTTAAAGTCATCACAAGATCGGGAGCTTGCTGGGAGTCCGTCGGAAGAAGTTCATTGGAAAGCTCGCCAGAACAAGACTCGACGTTCGCGGTTGAAAACTTGCTTAGGACATTTTTAGTTATGTAGTTCACTTGTAATTAGGATTAGGATTAAGAGATAATCCTATATCTTGGTTAGGGGCCAACTGGGCCAAAATTAGATTTGGTTTGGCCTAAATTTGAAGCCCAACCAGTGAACCGAATGGTCTGGCGGTGGCACCGCCCAGCACTATCAGTGTCAGACACTGACAGGCGGTGGCACCGCCACTGACAGGCAGTGGCACCGCCAGCATCGGGAACCAAAGAGAATTCAAATTTTGGAGCCCAAATTTGAATCCTCTTGAGGCCTATAAATACCCCTCAAATCTCAGCTGAGATTACAACTTTTTGAGAAGCAATTGTTTTAGAGAAAGGCCTTAGAAAAGTCTTAGCTAGTCTTGTTTTCAATTTGCTAGTGTTCACCTCCTTCTTTCTTGCTAAAAATCTGTAAGAGAGTGAACCGCTTGTAAAAAGTTGTAAGAGGGGTATTTACCCTTCCCTTTTAGGAGATTTGCTAGTGGAAGGTGAGAGCCTCATCGAAGAGGGGCCTCACAAGTGGATGTAGGTCATTTGACCAAACCACTTTAAAATCGGCGCAATATCTGGTTTGCATTTCATTACTGGTATTTACATTACTGCAAACATTCTTACTTGCTTTATTTCCTCATTACCTTTGCTGCACAACTTTGCGAATACGCTTTCAAGTTAAGCACTTCCGATTCTGATTTTTATCATATGAAAGATTTATCAAAACCAACATTTTAATCTGCTGCACTAATTCACCCCCCCTCTTAGTGCCGCTCCGATCCTAATAATTGGTATCAAAGCTAGGCTCACTCTCATATTTGGTTTGATACCCAAGATAGATGGCTTACTCTGGCATACATGAGGGTCATTCTATCACACGTCCACACTTGTTTAATGGGTCGGATTATACTTATTGGAAGACTCATATGAGGATCTTCCTCATTTCCATGGATTTCGAGCTTTGGACTATTGTTGAAAATCGATTTAAAAAATCTTCTCTTTCGATGAGCGAATGGAATGAATTGGAGAAGAAGGTTTTTGCTTTAAACGCAAAGGCTATGAATGCCTTGTTTTGTGCACTAGACAAAAATGAATTTAATCGTGTTTCAATTTGTGATTCAGCTTTTGATATTTGGAGAACTCTTGAGGTCACTCATGAAGGCACTAGCCGAGTGAAAGAGTCCAAAATCAACATCCTTGTGCACTCTTACGAACTTTGCCGAATGAAACCAAGTGAGTCCATCGGAGACTTGTACACCCGGTTTACGGATGTCATCAATGGACTCAAAGCTCTTGGTAAAGATTTTACTAACTTTGAACTAGTAACTAAAATCTTAATATCCCTCCTTAAAAGTTGGGATCCAAAAGTTACGGCAATTCAAGAGGCTAAAGACCTTAAAACATTCCCTCTTGAAGAACTTATTGGGTCTCTAATGACCTACGAAATGACATGTCAAGCTCATGACGAGCTCGAGAACCCCCTTCCAAAGAACAGGAAGGATATGACACTCACATCACAAGAAGACCACTTGAAAGGAACATCAAGTGATGGGGACAGTGACAATGACATTGCACTTTTGGCTCAAAAATTTTAAAAATATTTAAGAAAGAATAAATTTAAAAATAATACAAAAAATAAAAGAAGAAGGCGCTCAAGGCAATGTGGGATGATTCAAGCGCGTCCGAAGAAGAGGAGTCCAACACCAAGCAAGTTGCTCATTATGCCCTAATGGCCATCGGAGAAGAGGTAACAGATTTAATTGATGCAGATTTACCTTATCATGAATTATTAAATGCTTTCCATGAGTTATTTGATGAATGTAAGATAATTAGTAGAAAATACAAATTGCTAATAAAGGAGCATGATAGTCTCACTTGTGATATCGATAAATTAAAAATTGAATATCATGATAGTTTAGCTCCATGTATAAAATGCCATGATCTAGAATCTCTCCAAAAGGAGAACTTGCTACTTAAGGACACCTTGAAGAAATTCGAGGTTGGTAGCAAATCTTTGAACATGATCCTTACAAATAAGGGTCACGTTCCTAAAAGAAGTAGAATCAGATTTGTGAGAAGTCCTCACCAAAATCCAACCACCTTAATTAAAAGCCCCGTCTTACATGTTCGGCACCAAAGCAATTGCAACTTTTGTTACAAATATGGACATAAAACTTATAAATGTCCATTCAAGAAAATTAGTCCGAACAAACTAATTTCGGTTCCTAAAGGAACCATGATCAATTTTATGCAATATGATGAACAAGTTAAATCAGTTTTTAAGGCACCCAAAAGAAAATGGGTACCTAAAAATAATCCCTTCTTGTAGAAACATACACCATCACAAGCTAGGAGCAAGAGATGATATCTAGATAGTGGATGCTCAAGACATATGACTAGAGATCCATCTCATTTCTCTATGCTCACTAGCAAAGAAGAAGGGTACGTTACCTTCGGAGACAACAACCAAGGCAAAATCATTGGCAAGGGAACCATAGGTAACAAATTAAAATTTTCTATTGATGATGTCTTACTAGTTGATGGATTGAAACATAATCTCTTGAGTGTTAGTCAATTATGCGATAAAGGTTATATCGTTAGATTTGAATCAAATGTGTATTATTGAAAAACCAAACCATAACATAACTATAATTGCATTAAAACAAAATAATGTCTACACCATCAACCTTGATGAACTAAGTAATGAAATATGCTTCTCCGCTTTAAATGATGATGCTTGGCTTTGGCATAGGAGACTAGGCCATGCAAGCATTAAACTAATATCTAAGATCTCATCTAGAGAATTAGTGCGAGGAATTCCAAATATAAAGTTTATTAAGGACAAAGTATGCGATGCATGTCAACTAGGTAAACAAATAAAAACTAGTTTCAAACCAAAAACTCAAATTAGCACCACTAGACCATTACAATTGATTCATTTGGACTTATTTGGACCAATTGACACGACAAGTCTAGGAGGAAGCAAATATGCGTTTGTAATTGTGGATGACTATACTAGATACACTTGGACCTATTTCTTAGCTCACAAAAGTGATTGTTTCAAGTGTTTCTCTAAATTTTGTAAACTCACTCAAAATGAAAAAGGTTTCATGATTTCATCAATTCGGAGTGATCACGGTGGCGAATTTCAAAACCGTGACTTTCAAAATTTTTGTGAAGTTAATGGATACAATCACAACTTCTCCACTCCGAGGAATCCCCAATAAAATGGAGTAGTTGAAAGAAAAAATAGAAACCTACAAGAAATGGCAAGAACGATGTTAAATGAACATAGTCTACCCAAGTATTTTTGGGCCGAAGCCGTAAATACGGCTTGCTACATCATGAATAGAGTCCTAATAAGACCATCCCTATCAAAAACTCCCTATGAATTATGGAATAACAAAAAACCAAATATTTCCTATTTTAAAGTTTTCGGTTGTAAATGCTTTATTTTGAATGAAAGGGATGCCTTAGGAAAATTTGGTGCTAAATCCAATGAAAGCATCTTTCTTGGTTACTCTTCCGTTTCTAAGGCTTTTCGGGTTTTTAACAAAAGAACCTTAGTAATAGAAGAGTCTATTCATGTATTTTTTAATGAAATTTCTAATTTAAAGAAAAATGATTTTGATGTGATCTTGGTTTTGATAATTTGAATTTAAATGAACCCCCTCCTCAAAATAGCAACTTGGATGCACCTTCTTCCGAAATTTCCTTGCCTAAGGAATGGAAGTATATAGATGCTCATCCAAAGGAGCTAATTATAGGGGATACATCTAAAGGGGTTCAAACTCGTTCCTCTTTCAAGAATTTTTGTGCTAATGCCGCCTTCCTCTCTCAAATCGAACCTAAGTGCATTGACGAGGCCATAAAAGATGATTTTTGGGTTATTGCAATGCAAGAGGAATTGAATCAATTTGAGAGGAATAAGGTATGGAAGCTTGTTCCTAGACCTAGTGACCATTTAGTCATTGGTACTAAATGGGTCTTTAGAAACAAGCAAGACGAAAATGGTATCGTGGTTAGAAACAAGACTAGATTAGTGGCCAAAGGTTTCAACCAAGAATAAGGTATCGATTACGAAGAAACCTTCGCTTCCGTGGCTCGATTAGAAGCCATAAGGATGCTCCTTGCCTATGCTAGTAGTAATAATTTTAAACTATTTCAAATGGATGTCAAAAGTGCATTCTTGAATGGTTTTATTTCCGAAGAAGTATATGTCGAACAACCTCCCGGATTTGAAAATTCTCTTCTTCCTAATCATGTATTCAAATTGACTAAGGCTCTCTATGGCTTGAAACAAGCTCCTAGAGCTTGGTATGAAAGGCTTAGTTCCTTTCTTATTTTAAATAATTTTACCAAAGGCAAGGTTGATACTACATTGTTTATTAAACATTTTGAAAATAATTTTCTTATTGTGCAAATTTATGTTGACGATATTATTTTTGGCTCTTCGGATGAATCACTATGTGAATCATTTGCCAAATGTTTGAGTCATGAATTTGAAATGAGTTTAATGGGTGAATTAACTTTCTTTTTAGGATTACAAATCAAACAACTTAGGGATGGTATATTTCTTAACCAATCTAAATATACATTAGAATTGTTAAAATGATTTAACATGGATAATTCAAAAGCAATAAATACCCCTATGAGTACTGCGACTAAGTTAGATATGGATGAAAATAGTAAAAATTTCGATTAAAAAACATATAGGGGAATGATAGGTAGTCTACTCTACCTCACCGCGACTAGACCGGATATTATGTTTAGTGTAGGACTTTGCGCTAGGTTTCAATCAAATCCTAAATTATTTCATCTTAAAAGTGTTAAAAGAATATTTAGGTATCTTAAAGGAACTCCAAATCTAGGATTTTGGTATCCAAAATCTGAAAAATTCGATTTGATAGCTTATGCAGATGCCGATTTTGGCGGATGTAGGATAGATAGAAAAAGTACATCCGGAACATGCCAATTTTTAGGACATGCACTTGTTTCTTGAACTTCCAAGAAATAAAATTCAGTTGCACTATCTACGGCGGAAGCTAAGTACATTGCTGCAAGTGCATGCTGTGCACAAGTTGTTTGGATGAAAAATACATTAGAAGACTATGGAATTCACTTAAAAAATATTCCCATAAAATGGGATAATACTAGTGCCATATGTCTTACTAAAAATCCAATTCAGCACTCTAGAACTAAGCACATCGACGTTAGACATCATTTTATACGCGATCATGTCCTTAACAATGATGTTGTTCTAGAATTCATTGACACAAAACATCAATTAGCAGATATATTTACAAAAGCTTTGAATGAAGATCAATTTGAATTCATTAGAAGGGAATTAGGTATGTTAAATTATCCCTAAGAATAAACTTGTTTGAATGGATTTTCCGTAAAGTTTTTCATCCTGTCTCCGTTCCTCGGTGAATCTAATCCTTCTCTTTCGATTCTAAATGACATGTTAAATTATCTTATCCTATCTTGAGTCAAACACCGCTCCCATCTGATCAAGATGAATGATTTTATGATATTTTGTGAATCTCGAAATTGATTTTGATGGCCTGATTTTGAGTTTCAAGTTGACAATTTGAATTTGAATGAGTTTGTATTCGAATTATGATCTTGACTTATTGGAGTTTCTACTTGAAATTTTTTTTAATCACAATCTCTTCCTTGTACACCTCCAATTTTTGTTATTTATAGAAAGAAGAGATTTGATAAAATGGATGAATGCTGAATTTTCCTTTATGATGAACTCTGCGTAAATATTTTAGCATACTTAATTTTGGATGATGAATTTTTGTATGATCAATGCTGAATTCCTGATGTTATAATCACAAACTATATGCTTCAAGTCTCATTCCCTTTTTGTTGATTACAAAGGGGGAGAAAAGTGATGACTTGTACCATTTTGATAGCATGACTTATATGAATTACAAAAGCTTGTGTGATATGAATGTCTTATATGCCTTGCGAAATCTTTGAGAATATCATAAGATTGATTGATCATATTGAAAGCATGCCTTACATTTATATCATGAAATTCATGTTGAAAATCTTTATATCCTGTTGTAGTAAAAATTGTCTCTTATCATTCGACTTGAAAATGATTTTCATCGAAGTTTTGCATTTACTTATGCTTAATGAGAATAACGATAAGTTCTACGGTTAGAACTTATCGGTTTATACTTGAATTCAATGGGATGGAATTCAAGTATTTTTACCTTCTCATAATATGGCAAATAGATAGGGGGAGTTATGTTTAACTCCGTCATCAATTGATTGTCATCATAAAAAAGGGGGAGATTGTTGAATCTCGGATTTTGATGATAAAATCAATTGATGGGTTAATTGATCTAATCTATATTATTGAGTTAAGTGTGCAGGATTAACTACGATAACAAAAAAACACAAAGCAAGAATATCGGAGTCAAGTTCGATGGACGTTTAAGAGTCCGAAGAATCGTTGGAGATGCTGCCGGAACCAACCGAGAAGAAATCGAGAACCTGTCGGAATTTTCGGAAGTTCGCCGAAGAGATCGTCGGAGGTTCACGGAGATCACCGAGAAGGCTCGGCTACTCGTTAAAGTCATCACAAGATCGGGAGCTTATTGGGAGTCCGTCGGAAAGCTCGCCAGACAAGACTCGACGTTCGCAGTTTACAACTTGCTTAGGATGTTTTTAATTATGTAGTTCACTTGTAATTAGGATTAGGATTAAGAGATAATCCTATATCCTGGTTAGGGGCCAACTGGGCCAAAATTAGATTTGGTTTGGGCTAAATTTGAAGCCCAACCAGTGAACCGAAGGGTCTGGCGGTGGCACCGCCAGACTGGGCGGTTGCACCGCCCAGCACCCGAGAGCTGGGCAGTGGCACCGCCACTGACAGGCGGTGGCACCGCCAGCATCGGGAACCAAAGAGAATTCAAATTTTGGAGCCCAAATTTGAATCCTCTTGAGGCCTATAAATACCCCTCAAATCTCAACTGAGATTACAACTTTTTGAGAAGCAATTGTTTTAGAGAAAGGCCTTAGAAAAGTCTTAGCTAGTCTTGTTTTCAATTTGCTAGTGTTCACCTCCTTCTTTCTTGCTGAAAATCTGTAAGAGAGTGAACCACTTGTAAAAAGTTGTAAGAGGGGTATTTACCCTTCCCTTTCAAGAGATTTGCTAGTGGAAGGTGGGAGCCTCATCGAAGAGGGGCCTCGCAAGTGGATGTAGGTCATTTGACCGAACCATTTTAAAATCGGCGCAATCTCTGGTTTGCATTTCATTACTGCTATTTACATTACTGCAAACATTCTTACTTGCTTTATTTCCTCATTACCTTTGCTGCACAACTTTGCGAATACGCTTTCAAGTTAAGCACTTCTGATTCCGATTTCTATCGTACGAAAGATTTATCAAATCGACATTTTAATCCGCTGCACTAATTCACCCCCCCTCTTAGTGCTGCTCCGATCCTAACAAGAAGTAGGAGTCTTGAGTAGGAGTCCTATTAGGAGTTAGGGTTTAGAAGCCCTATAAATAGCCATGTATTTCTCCTCTTTTTATAAGTAATATATGAATCTTTTCTGCAGACTTTAAGCAGCAACTTGGAGGGAGGAACCCCTATAGAGTTCCAAGGAGGCCGATCTCCTAAAGAGATCAACCCCAAGTTTAGAATCTGCAAGGGTTCTAAAATCTGGTATCAGAGCAGCGTTCTTGGCATCTCGCTGCCCTTCCATAGCCATCCATCAGCCCTCCATAGCTGCCCAAAGTAATTCTCATAATTGCTTAAAAGATCATCGCCAAATTTCGCCGTCATCTTTACCACCGCGGATCATCTTTTGATCTCCCTGTGAATTGCAACAGGTTCTGGTTTCCTATTTTACTGTTGTTGCAATTTAGTTATCCTTATTCGAAAATCAAAAAAAAAATTGTTCATATATTGCTGCATAAACTTTTCGTCACAAATTTTTCATCTTTACGACGAAAAATACATTGCAGAATTCCAATCGCATAGCACAATCTGTTTGATCTTGCTACTGTGTTTTTTCTATCTAAATTTCTACAAAATTTTTATGACAGCTTTAACACTTCCTAACAGCTAATTTTCCTTTAGTTTTGTCAAAAAATTCTTAGTATAAACTATTCATCTTTTACGTCTAATCTGCTATACTTGAAAATCTACACTGTAAAATTTCAACTGTAAAGTAATGTTTATTTGATCTTGATACTATATTTTTTTTTGTCCAAATCTCTATGAAATTTTTATGATAGCATTGATATTTCCTAACAGTGGATTTTCCTTTGGTTTTGTCGAAAAATTCTTAATATAAACAACTGATCTTTTACGTCCAATCTGCTACACTTGAATATCTGTGCTTAGAAAATTTTAGCCACAAATTGTTGCCTTAACCCTCTATTTGCAATCTTTTTTAAATAAAATTTCTTATACACTTCATAGATCATGTTGGCTTCCATCTAAGATTGATCTATCGAGGAATTCATCTCTAAAAACAATTTTGCATTACTACAAATTTTCGTCGTAGACCGTTGAAATTTTTCGACGAGAATTCTGCTATCGCAACTTGCACCAATTGTCTTACTATTACTGTCGAAATTTTTTTGATTAAATTGGACATCTTTACTGTCATATAAACTGAGATATTGCTATCAATTCCCTCCTCAAATCTCTCAAGTTTTTGGTGGAAATTTTGTTGAGAAACCGTTGTTTCTTCGATGACAATTCTGCTCTTACAAGACAACACAATTATGCAGCAAACTTCCACTTATTTCTATCAAACCTTTGCTGCCATCTAAAACTTTGCTGCCATCTACCACTTATTTCTAACAAACTTCCACTTATTCCAATTATGCAGCAAACTTCCACTTATTTCTAACAAACTTCCACTTATTTCTATCAAACCTTTGCTGTCATCTACCAAAGATCTAAAACTTTCATCCACAACCCTAAAACTCCACTAAACCACACCCTCAAACTGCACCCAAAACAGCAACAAAATAAGCCTTAACCGCAGCCTATATCCACCAATCCACCAACTCTTTCAACCATCACTTCTCTCAACCTATACATGTATTTAACCCAATAACAAAAGAGAGATATTAACATCACAGATTTGGAGGCATATACTATGGTATCTAAGGAGGCAATCAATGTTAAATTCAAAGACTTGGAGGTGCGATTGGCGGATAAGATTTAGACTCTCTTTACCGAACTCAGTTTGGGTCGACCACTAAGCCCGAAGAAATCATAGCAAGGAGAGAGCTCTAACCAATCGCACCAAGCCCGTAGATATGACTTCCAAGAGAGGGGAGGCTCTATGACCGACCCCAGCCATCCACGCATGAGGGTGGACTTCCCTAGATGGAAGGAAGGAGACCCGATTGATTGGATCTCGCGCGCGGAGCGATATTTTTGGTACCACAAAACCGCAGACGCATCTATAGTGAAAATTACAGCTATACATCTTGAAGGGGATGCTATATAGTGGTTTGACTAGTTTGAACATACTCATGGAGTCCTCTCATGGTGACAATTCAAAGAAGGACTACTGATCCGCTTCAGACCAACCGATTACAAGAACATTGATGGACAAATAGCAAAGATCCGACAAACCTCTACCATTCAAGAGTACCAAACCAGGTTTGAAAGGTTATCTAATCAAACTCATGATTGGTCTAAAAAACAGCTATTGGGGACCTTCATTGAGGGCTTGAAGTTGAAGATCCGGGGAGAAGTTAAAGCGCAACAACCGTACACACTTATGGCAGCCATATCTTTCGTATGATTTCAAGAGGAGCGATTGAACTATGAAGCCCGGAGGACTAGGGTTGCTCCCCAACCAACAATACTAAAGCTCTCAGCCTCCCCTACTATCAACCGAGTCCCTGAACCAAAAAGTTTTACAAGAGAAGAATTTTGGGAGCGATCTACGAAGGGGTTATGTGGGCATTGTGATGAGCCGTGGAGCCATGAGCATCGTTGTAGTAAATGGAGACTTCTTATGATTGAACTAATAGAAGAAGAGACCATTAAACATCTAGAAGAGAGCCTTGAACATGAAGAAGAAGATGCAGAAGAAGAGCCACAACCAACCGAAGTTACGGTACATGCACTAGCCGGCTACTCAAACCCGCAAACGATGAAAGTGAGAGGCATTCTCAAACAACAACCAATCACTGTTCTCATTGACACGGGCAACACTAATAACTTCCTAAATAGTAAGGTTGTTGTCCGAATGACCTTACCTATCGAGAATTGCAGCAGGTTTGACATTAAGGTCGCCGATGGATGGATTTTGAAGTATGATCATAGGTGCCTGTGAGTTACACTGTTGTTGCAGGACCAAGAGATAATTGTATATTTCTTCCTCCTCCCTCTTTATGATCATGAGGCTATGCTCAGAATTAAATGGTTGATGACATTAGGTGATATTTCTTGAAATTTTATGAAACTAATTATGAAATTTTACAGTAAGGAGAAATAGGTGATACTACATGGGAAACATGAGGGCGACGTAATGACGATTTATGCACAACAAATGGAGAAGGTTCTGCATAAAACATACAGCAGATTTTTGGTACAACTTGAGCAGCAAACTAAGTGAGAGCCAACAGAATTTGAAGATCCAAATCTACTTCCTTTGTTTGCTAAATTTTCAGATATATTTGATGAATTGCGCAACCTACCTCTTACCCGTCGGTATGATCGTTGTATAATAATTTTTTCAGGAAAATCTCCAGCAAATACTCAGCCATATCAGTATCCATATCTCCATAAGAATGAGATAGAAAGGATTGTAAAAGAGATGCTCGAAACAAGAGTTATTCGACCAAGTTGCAGCCCCTACTCTTCACCGGTGCTCCTTGTACGAAAGGACGGAACATGGCGATTGTGTGTTGATTATCAAGCTCTCAATGGCATAACCGTCAAGGACAAATACCCTATTCCAATAGTAGATGAATTGCTAGATGAAAGGGAGCACAAATCTTCATAAAGTTGGACCTTTGATCCGGGTATCATCAAATACGAGTGTGCGAAGAAGATACACCGAAAACCGCCTTTCGAACATACAACGTCCACTATGAATTTTTACTTTCTTTAACAAAAGGTGGAATATCTTGGACATATCGTATTAGAGGAAGGTGTGACGATGGACCCCTTCAAAATAGAAGCAATGCAGAACTGGCCAACCTCGAGGAACATAAAATTGCTACATGGCTTTCTCGGTTTAACAGGCTACAACCGTAAGTTGATGAAAAACTATAGAAAGATTAGTGCACCACTCACTTCTTTACTAAAAAATGATACCTTCCAATGGTTGGACAAAGCCTTCACTGCCTTCGACAAACTTAAGGCAGCCATGACGACGATGCTGGTGCTAGCGTTACCAGATTTCAACCGATGCTTCATCATTGTTGCCGATGTATCTGGAGTCAAAATTGGAGATGTTCTCATGCAAGATGGTCGACCACTCACATACACTAGTAAGGCATTATCTCTCTCCCATTAAAACATGTCAACATATGATAAGGAGATGCTCACCATTGTGCACGCAGCAACGAGGTGGAGATCGTACTTGATCGGGCGATGCTTTCAAATCAAGACCGATAATAAAAGCCTAAAATATTTCTTGGAGCAGAAGATATCTTCCCCCGAGCAGCAAAAATGGGTAACAAAGCTTCTTGGATATGATTATGAAATACCTCGTAAAAAAGGGAAAGAGAATGTTATTGTAGATGCGCTTTCATGGCTACCCAAGCAAGCTGAATTTTTGGCCATTTCACTTTCGACTAGTGACTTCCTTAAAGATATTAAAAGGGAATGACAGGAAGATTCGGAGATCAGTAAGATCATAAAAAAATTGGAGGAAGCACCAAGCTCCATGGTTCATTACAATTGGGACTCAAAAGAATTACGCTATAAGGGACGCATTGTGCTTATGACAAATTCTACTTGTATCTTCATGAGCAGATTTTGGACAAAGTTATTCTATATGCAAGATACTAAATTGAAAAGGAGTACGACATATCACCCACAAACCGACGGCTAGACGAAAGTTGTAAATAGGTGCTTGGAGACAACCCAAAGCCAACCACCAAATATGACTACCCAAGGAGAACTCCAGACCCAGCCAAGTGCCATTATTGATCGACGGATCATGACTCAACGATGGTGACCCACTACTAAAGTGCTAATATAGTGGGCGAACCTACCAACAGAAGATGCGACTTGGGAGAACTATGACGACTTGAAGATTAAATTCTCAAAATTCATGAATCGTCAGCCTCGAGGACAAGGTTGATTTGAAGAGGGAAGATCTATTAGGACTCTAACTAGGAGAGTCCTAATTGAAAGGGACATTTATATAAAATCTACCTAAGCCGACCCCTATTAAAGAGGTGAAGAGGCCGAATAAGGTTAGGAGGTTGTTTCTTAGAGAAGAATTAGGAGTTGTAAAGGAATAGGAGTCTTGAGTAGGAGTCCTATTAGGAGTTGGTTATAAGTAGGAGTCCTATTAGGAGTTAGGGTTTAGAAGCCCTATAAATAGCCATGTATTCCTCTTCTTTTCATAAGTAATAGATGAATCTTTTCTGCAGCCTTTGAGTAGCAACTTGGAGGGAGGAACCCCTATAGAGTTCCAAGGAGGCCGATCCCTTAAAGAGATCAACCCCAAGTTTAGAATATGCAAGGGTTCTAATAGTGATAGCAGGATCCATAAGGCCGAGACAAACGATCGCGACGCATGAAGATACACTGAGATGCCGATGAGGATGAGATAGACAATTATAGGGCATGGAGATGCACCAATACATACATAGATCGTGATGTGAGTGATTAGGCCCACTAGCTTGGGCCTAATCACATTAGGCTATGGTCCATGATCATCTGGTGTGATTACTCAAATGATGTGTAATTACTTATACACATACTAGATATATATATATATATATATATATATATATATATATATATATATATATATATATATATATATATATATATATATATATATATATTTGCATGCGTTGTAGATATATATTAAATATGTATTTGTGTGATATATCATATTAGAAGACCGAATCAAAATCCCTTCGCTCAATAATATTAAGTCGGTAAATGTAAGGTAATTAAATTGACCCACGTGGCCTTTCATCATTATAGGAAGAAATCGATTCCCGACGTAGATTGAGTTGGTTGAGTCCCTCGAAGCTCACCTATATCGTGATTTAATATGCCTACGATATAGAGATGTCACCGGTGACCTGAGGACATGGTATGCTTGGTCGAGCCCCTCGAGAGCATATCATCGAATCAGACTCATCTTAGAACGATAGTGATAACATAACCGAATATCATGGTTGGTCAGGTCTCTCGAGACCATGGTGGTTCGGAAGTCGAACAGGACGAGAATCACAAAGAGTTGTGATTGGCAAAAGCTACCTACCTTTTCGGGCTTAGCGTGATTGGTTAAGTCCCTCGAGGTTACGTTGAGACGCTGATTGGATCCCGATCCCCACTAGAGATCCGTTGGAGATCTCTGATTTACATACCAGTGGGAGTTTTATATTTTGCGAGAAAATAGTGGGAGTAGACTAAGATAGAAGACTATATCTTAGTTATTTACTTTTTACAAAGTTTGCATGTTATTTATTTTTGCTACATGTTTATTATAAAAAAATATCGCTTTCAAATCTCTTACGTGGCATACTTAATGTCAACCATCTCACTGGTCCAAATTACATAGATTGATTCTCCAACCTGAGAATCATTCTTACGATAGAGAAAATCATATATATCCTTGATATAGTGATACCTATGATTGAGGAAGGGGCAAGTGAGAATGAGATCGCTCGCTGCGTGAAGTACATAGATGACTCCACTCTTGCTCAGCGTTACATGTTGAGCTCCATGACTCCTGAGTTACAAAGATAACATGAAATGATGGATGCCAAATCCATTCTCCCGTATGTCCGCAAACTATTTGACGAACAGGGAAGGACTCAGTGATATGCGATACCTAAGAGTCTATTCCGTGCCAATATGACTGAAGGGACACCGGTTTAGAACCATGTCCTAAAAATGATTGAGTGGATAGAGAAACTCACATGTCTAGGAATGGTCCTAAAGAATAACTTGTGTCTAGATCTTGTGCTTCAGTCCCTATCAGATTTCTTTTCTTAGTTCATAATGAATTTTAATATGAACAAGTTTAAGGTGACTCTCACTAAGCTTCTCAACATGTTGAGGGAGGCAGAGAGCATTATCAAGAAAGAGAAGCCAGTTCTCTATACTAGTGAGACCATAAAGGAAAAAAAGGCAGAAAGTGTTGAATCTTGGATTTTAAAGATGAAATCAATTGATAAATTAATGATCTAATCCATGTATTGAGATAGGTGATGTAGGACTAACTACGATCGTGAAAAAGATAAAACAATTAAAGAAGAATCGAATGTTGGGCCAGAGTCAATGATCAGGCATTGGGCCAAATGAATCAGGGGATACACCGAAGGATCGGATGATGTAGTGAAAGCTAGCTGGAAGTTCGCCAGGAGTTCACCGAAAGATCGCCGAAAGTTAACCGAAAACTTGTCGAAAGTTCATCGGGAGTTTGCCAAAAGCTTGCTACAAGATCGCCATGAGGTTGCCAGAAATTCACCGAGAGTTCGGTTGAACAATTAACGTGCCAAACAACTTAGATTGCTTGTATTGTAATTGTTTTAGCCTTAACTATCATAGTTAGGACTTTAATTTGAGTTAGTTTTGGAAGAAATCTTACTAACTTAGTTATGGGAGAAATCTTACTAACTTAGTTAGGGGCCAACTAGGCCCAAACTAGGGCTAAATTGGGCCGGTTGGATGGCCCATTCAGCCACTTGGAGCCACATCAAGCAATGGCACCGTATGGACTTGGCAATGGAATTGCTTGAGGCTCGGCCTCCCAAGTGGTCTAGGCGGTGGTACTGCCCAGACCGAGCGGTGGTACCGCCCAAATCGAGCGATGGTACCATTGGCCACTAATGCCTGCAAGTGGTGGTATCGCTAGAGCCCAGTCTCCAAGGTTTTGTCAGGTAGTAGTATAGCTAGACTGGGCAATGGTACTGCCTAGTGTTATGGAGTACTAGTGGTGGTATCGCCTAGTACTAGTGGTCATACCGTTACTACCTCGAAAACCTAGGATGAGACACTTTTTGGCTCCATTTTTGAAACCATTAGGGCCTATAAATACCCCACTCTTTCTTACATGAACGAGTACAAAAGTGTGAACAAAAGTCTTAAGATTCTGGATTGTAAAAGTGTTGAAAAAGTGCTAAGTGTCCTTCTCCTCCTTCTTTAGCTTTGTGATCATTCTAAGAGGGGTGTGAGGCTTGTAAAGGTTGTCTTATAAACCTGTGAAAATAAGAAAGAGTTGTAAGAGGGTAGTTGGTCTTCGCCTATTTATGAAATGGGTAAGCTAGTACTTTTCTTTCGATATGTAAGCACCTTTTGGTTCTTCTTGAGATGTGTGAGATAGCATTTTTGCTTTTCTTGAGATGCTAGCAAGTTTCTTTCTTCCTTTTATCATAAAAATAAGAAGAAGAGGAAGAAGAAGAAGGGAGAAATTCATTCATCATAAGAAAAATCAAGTTATAATAACCAAAAGTTCATGAATTAAGCTTCTACTTTCATGAAGAGAAAGGATTCATCATAAAAGATTAAAATGTGTATACTAAAAATTCATGAATCAAATCCGTATTCTTGCAAATAGAAGGAAGAAGGATTCATAAGAAATGATCATCACATAAAAGATCATCACATAGGAAATGATCATCACATATCAAAAGTCCATGAATAAAAACTCTTCTTTCGTGAGTAGAGTGAGGGAGAATTCATAGGAAAAGATCATCAAAGGAAGAATAAAAAATCCATGAATAAAACTTCAAGAAGTTAATAGGAAATGATCTCGATAAAAGGAAAACTCAATTTCCAAAAAGAATTAAGAGATCGAAAACTATATAAAAGGAACTCGTGCATTTGGAACATTTAACATGTCTAGTTCTCTTTTAATGAAATCAAATTATTCCTCATTTAAAGGTTTTATAAAAATATCAGCTAATTAATGATTTGTATTAATAAATTCTAATGATATGTCATGGTTATTTACATGTTCTCTAATAAAACAATGCCTAATATCAATATGCTTAGTTCTAGAGTGTTCAATGAGATTTTTTGTTAAACATATTATACTAGTGTTATCACATTTTATAGGTATATTTTTCAAGTGAATTCCATAATCTTCTAATATGTTTTTCATCCATATAACTTGTGCACAACATCCACTTGCTGCTATATACTCAGCTTTGGTGGTAGAAAATACAATCGAGTTTTGTTTCTTGGAAGACCAAGAGACAAGTGCATGACCTAAGAGTTGACATGTTCTTGATTTGTTTTTTTTTATCTACTCTACATCCAGTAAAATTTGCATCAGCATAAATAATTAATTTAAAGTTTTTAGATTTTGGATACCATAATCCTAGATTAGGAGTTCCTTTTAGGTATCTAAAAATCCTCTTAAAAGCTTTTAGGTGAGATTTCTTGGGATTAGATTGAAATCTAACACATAATCCAACACTAAACATAATGTCTGGACTAGTTGTAGTGAGATACTGTAAACTACATATCATATCCTTATAAGTCTTTTGATCAAAATTTTCTCCATCATGGTCCATATCTAACTTTGTGGAAGTGCTCATTGGTATGTTAATAGCCTTAAAACTATCCATATTGAACCATTTTAATAGATCTAAAGCATATTTAGTTTAACTCACAAAAATTTTATCACTTAGTTGCTTAGTTTGTAATCTTAAGAAAAAAGTTAATTCGTTTATTAAGCTCATTTCAAATTCTTAGCTCATACTTTTAGTAAAATATTCACATAAAGACTCATTCGTAGAACCAAAAATTATATCAACATAAATTTGAACTATACGAAAATTATGTTTAAAATATTTAATAAATAATGTGGTATTAACCTTGCCTTTCAAAAAAAATTCTTAATTAGAAAGGAAATAAGTCTCTCATACCAAGCCCTTGAGGCTTATTTAGAGCCTTAGACAACTTAAAAATATGATTCGAAAAAATAATATTATCAAATTCAGGTGGCTGTTCAACATAAACTTCTTTAGAAATGAAGCCATTAAGAAAAGTACTTTTAACATCCATTTGAAATAACTTAAAATTATTATAATTAGCATACGCGAGGAGAATCCTTATGACTTCAATGGCTGCAAGTCTAGCCACAAGAGCGAAGATTTCTTCATAATAGATACCTTCTTCTTGGTTGAAACCTTTGGCCACTAATCTAACCTTATTTCTAACCATGATACCAAGTTCATCTTGCTTGTTTCTAAAGACCCATTTAGTACCAATTACTAAATGGTCACTAGGTCTAGGAACAAGCTTTCACACCTTATTTCTCTCAAATTGATTTAACTCCTCTTGCATTGCAATAACCCATGAATAATCTTTTAGGGCCTTGTCAATAAATTTTGGTTCAATTTGAGATAAAAAAGCTACATTCACACAAAATTTTTTAAAGGAAGAATGAGTTTGAACATCTTTTGATGTGTCTCTAATGATTAGCTCCTTAGAATGAGCATCTACATACTTCCAATCCTTAGGTAAGGATTATTTAGAAGAAGATGCATCCATGTTGCTTGGGGGAGGAGAGTTTTCATTCAAATTTAAAGCATCAAAATTAAAGTCATCATTAAAATTATTTTTTTTAAATTTAAGAAATTTATTAAAAATAACATAAATAGATTCCTCTATAACCAAAGTTCTTTTATTAAAGATATGAAAAGTTTTAGACATTAAGGAGTAACCAAGAAAAATGCCTTTGTCGGATTTTGCATCAAATTTTCCTAAGATATCTTTTTCATTTAAAACAAAACATTTACAACCGAAAACTTTAAAATATGAAATATTGGGTCCTTTATTGTTCCACAATTCTTAGGGAGTTTTAGAAAGTAATGGTCTTACGAGAACCCAATTCATGATATAGCATGTCATATTAATGGCTTTGGTCCAAAAATAACGGTTTTGGTCCAAAAATATTTAGGTAGACTATGTTCATTAAGCATGGTTCTTGCCATTTCTTGTAAACTCATATTTTTTCTCTCAATAACTCCATTTTATTGAGGGTTTCTTGGAGTAGAGAAGTTGTAGTTATACTCCTTTAAATCATAAAATTTTTTAAAATCATGGTTTTGAAATTCACTACTATAATCACTTCGAATAGAGGCAACCATAAAACCCTTTTCGTTTTATACTAATTTATAAAATTTTAAAAAATATTTAAAGCAATCATTTTTATGTGCCAAGAAGTATATCCAAGTGTATCTACTATAATCATCAATAATTACAAAAGAATATTTACTATTTCCTAGGCTTGTTATATCAATTAGTCCAAATAAATCTATATGGATCAATTATAGTTGTCTAGAGGTGCTTATTTGATTCTTTGATTTGAAACTAATTTTTATTTGTTTCCTAGTTGGCATGCATCATAAACTTTATCTTTGACAAATTTAGTTTTAGGCATACCTCTTACTAGTTCTTTAGTTGTAATTTATGAAATTAGTTTAATACTTGTATGACCTAATCTTCTATGCCAAAGCCATGCATCATTATTTAAAATCAAAAAGCAAGTTTAATCACAAAACTCATCCAGATCAATAGTGTAGACATTGTTGGCCCTTGAGGCAATCAAAAATCTATTTATGTGTGGTATTTCTATAATGCAAGCATTAGATTCAAATTTGATGTTATAACCTTTATCACATAATTGACTAATACTTTACAAATTATGTGTTAAATCATCTACTAATAAAATATTTTCAATCAAAATGTTTGATTTATTACCTATTTTCCTTTATCAATAATTTTTCCTTTGTTATTGTCTCTTAAGGTAACAAATCATTCGTCTTGACTAGTGAGCTTAGAGAAGTGTGTTGGATCTCCGGTCTTGAGCATCCACTATCAAGGTACCATCTCTTACTCCTAGCTTGTGATTGTAGACATATCTACAATAAAAGGGGTTTTCTTTTAGGTACCCATTTAACCTTGGGTACCTTATAAATAGATCTATCTATCATTGAGTGATTTATGGTTCTTTTAGGAACTCAAACTAATTTGTGTGGACTATACCTTTTAAATGGACATTTATAGGCAAAATGATCATATTTTTCATAAAAATTATATTTTTCTCTAGGTGAAACATGTAATGTAGGTCATTTAATGAAGATAGTTAGCTTTTGTTGAGTGTTACTCACAAAGTCAATTTCTTCCTTTCTATGAACATGACCCTTATTAGCAATGATCATGTTTACAGATTTATTACATATTTTAAAATTTTCTAATATTTCTTGTAGTAAGACATTTTCTTTCTTAAGTGGATCTATCTCATCACTCTTAGTGCAAGAAGCTAACATACTATCATCATGCTCATTTTTTAATTCATCAAATTCACTAACAAGAGGAGCATTCTCTTTTTTTAACAACTTAGTATTTTTTAACAACTAGCTTACATTCATCAGATAGATCATTGAAAGCAATAAGTAAATCATCATAAGCTAAATGAGATTCGATTAAGTCACTTACCTCGCCATTGAGCGTCATTAGAGCGTAATTTGTAACTTCATCTTTATTGATTGACTCATCATCTTCGGATGTCCTCGAATCATTCCAAGTTATTTTGAGCGCCTTTGCCTTTTTTTTTTGGTAGGTTCTTTTCACTTGGGGATATTCATTTTTGAAGTGCCCTGACTTCTTGCATTCATAGTAAATTATTTGGTCCTTTTTTAGTTCACTTTTGTTCTTAGTGTCTTGTTTTGTTTTGTTCCTTTTTGAGAATTTTTTAAACCTTCTTGTAAGAAGTGCCAAGTCATCATCATCGTCACTTAAGTTTTCACCCAAGTGGCCTTCTTTAGTTCTAAGTATTGTATCATTCCTGTTCTTTGAAAGGTTGTTCTCAAGTTTATCATGTGTTATGCATGTCATTTTATAGGTTATTAAAGACCCGATTATTGAATCTCAGATTTTGATGATGAAACCAATTGATAATGTTATGATCTAATCTGCATTTGAGTGACGTAAGACTAATTTTGATCAGTAGAGGCAAATTGATTAAAGCAGGAAGAATAAAAAGTTAGGCCGGAATTGAACATACCAGAAGATTGGACGTCAGATCGAAGGAATGGTCAACATATCAGTAGAAGGCTTAGTGCCATGAGTTCGAGCATCGGGCCAAGAAGATTAGACATTACGCCAAGGAGATCGGATATTGCGAGAAGGCAAATGTTGATTGGGCAATACGTCGAAGGAGAGAACGATGTGCCGAAGGGTTAGACGAAGTGCTGGATGAACCAATCACATGTTGGATAACTTAGTATTCTTGCTTATAATAATTTGTCTAGATCGAAGTAGTTTTAGTTGTAATTGGGTTGGTTTAGAATGTAATTAGGCAAACTCAATTAGGGGCCAAGTGTGCCCAAAGTGGGGCTATTTTCGGCCAAGAGAAAGACATATTCAGTAACCTAAAAGTTAGGTTAGGTGGTGGCACCGTCAATGCAGTGGCACTGCTAGTGGCTTAATCTCCAAGACTGTGTCAAGTAGTAATATCGCCAAACTAAGCGGTGGTACCGCCCAGTGTCAAGCAGTGGTACCGCTAGACTAGGCGGTGGTACCACCCAAACACAGTCTCCTAAACTGTGTCAGGTGATGGTATTGCTAGATTGGGTGGTGGTATCACCTAGTATTAGTACTGCAGTGGTGGTACCACCCAACACAAACGGTGGTACCACCAAGACCCAACAAATCCAAGATGAGACATTTTTTGGCTCCAATTTTAAAGTTATTTGGGGTCTAAATACCCCAGCTATTCCTGCATTGAGATGCAAGAATTAAGCAAGAATTTGAGTATAAAGGGGTTGTAATTCTGAGTTGAAAAAGTGCTAAGTGGCCTCCTCTTTAAGTTTCAGGCTTATTTTAAGAGAGGTGTGAAGCTTATAAGGGTTGTCTCCTATGTTGGGAAATCATAGGGGGGCGACATCACATGCGCAGCGGAAGAACAAGAAAACAAAATCCCCGATTCCCAAAGAGATGTTCGTCGTCGTGCAAAGATTGGTACGTAAAAATCCGCGAAACATGAAACTGCGTATAGATTGTGTTACCTAGGGAGATCGTATATCCCTGTTTCCTTATAGATCCTTAGGAGAGGGTGAAGGAGGTCAAGCGTCCTCTCTAGCGGTGATCCACACAGCAGGGTTGCGACGATGCTCCTCAAGACTCCAGGCCTGCTCTAAGGTGGAGAGGAAGAGGAGAATAGGAAAGGCAAGCAAAGACTCTAGCCTATGAGGCTGTGAATCCCTCCTATTTATAGAGATCCCGTGTCAAACCCTAATGGGTCCTTCCCTAGTGGGTATTGGATATGCATCCAATAAGACAAGGGCTCCGTCGGATATCTCATATCCGAACCTCTACTCATCGCAATGCCTACCATATGTGTGTGACCCTCTAGGCCCAATATCGAGCTGGCCGTGAGTCATACCTGTCAGAACTCCTTCTAACTCAGTGAATTATTATCTCTGTAATAATTCACTCGACTCATCGACTACGGACGTACTAGGCCACTACGCTGTAGTCCCCAAACGATACAGGGGAATCCAATCCATTGGACCTGTCTGTCCTCAGTTACCATGTACCTATAGTCCCTCATCCATCTAATATCCCAGAGACCGTATATCGAGCATGGTGCTGTCAGACCCATACGGTTTCTACCCAAGTCTCGCTCTAATCGGATTCTCCCGGGGAACTCTTTCTCTCTCAACCCGAATGACCCTGGCCAGGGATTTGTCTGAGCAAGAACACATGGGATATTCCTCTCATGACGCCGAGAGTGGATGATCCTCTATCGACACTCAATAGCCCTCGTAAGGTCGACTACCACTCCCAATGACCAGTTGTACTAGATCTGGGACAGCCAAACCTATAAGTCTGGTATCAAAGAGTGGAGCACTCATACAGGACATCCTTGGTGTCTTAAGTCTAAGGACCAGATACATCACTAGGACTACGGAATCGCTGTCTGACAATAAGGCATCATCAACCATCCAGCATTCCGTAAGCGGATCAATCAGTGAACTCATTCTCCAATGAGCACCTGTATTGTATCCCTAGTGTCCCTACACGAGCAGCTATGAGACCAGCTGCATCCATCATATGGACGGGTATACAGCACACCAGTCTATCCGGTTATCACGATGTCCCTCTCGAGTAACCTATGACCGGGATTATTTAGGATATGTGTTTAAAGGTGAATCGATCTCATTATCGTGATCTCATCACGATCCGATTCCCATTGCACAAATCCAAGGACATCACAATATATATATGCATTTATGCAATAGTTATAAAGTGATATACGCCAAAATATAATAAGCAAAAAGATTCTGTATCAAGTCACACGTGCCATCACTCACGTGATTGGCTTGCTGGGCACCTATGACTAGCATCCTAAACTTATGAAAAGGAGAAAGGGTTGTAAGAAGGTAGTTGGTCTTCACCCATTGAAGGAAGACCAGTAATGAAAGTTGGTAGCCTCGATTGAAGAGGAATCGGGAGTGGATGTAGGTCACGATGACCGAACCACGATAAAAATCTAGTTTGCATTTACTTTAAGCTTTTTATTTTAATTGCAAACTGATTTCTTACTTTCACTACGCTTATGAATGTGTTTCAAGTTAACATCTTTTGGATATCGATTTTCATCGAACAAGGATTTTTGAATCGGCGTAAAGTTTTACGTAAGCACTAATTCACCGCCCCTCCTTAGTGCCGACTCAATCATAATAGTTAGTATCAAAGCCACATTTTTTTCTCGTTTGGCTTAACACCTAAGAGAAATGACTCTTTTTGGCTTTCAAAAGGGTCGTTGAATCTCGATTTATGGAATATTATTGAAAATGGATTTCAAAAGTCTTTTCTTCTAGTAAACGATTGGAATGATTTAGAGAAGATGACTTTCTCTTTGAACGTCAAAGCTATGAATGCTTTATTTTGTGCTTTGAATAAAAATGAATTTAATCAAGTTTCTATTTATGAAATGATTAATCTTTTGATGCATGATTTTGAAATGTTTTGTATGATGCCAAGCGAAACTATTGTTGACATGTATACCCATTTTAGGGATGTCATCAATAGTTTAAAAGGTATTGGCAAATGTTTTTCTAATCTTAAACTTATAAACAAGATTCTAAGATCCCTTCCAAAGAGTTGGATCTGAAAGTAACTGCAATACAAGAGGCGAAGAACTTAAATAATTTTTCACTGAAAGAACTTATTGGCTTATTGATGATATATGAAATGACGTGCAAGACACATGATGAACTTGAGAACAACCTTCCAAAGAACAGGAAGGATTTGACACTTCGAATAATAGAATACCACTTGAGTGATAACTCAAGTGACGATGATGACTTTAAACTCCTCATTATAAAATTTAAAAAGTTTATGAAATAATAATTAAAAAATAAAAATGAACTTAAAGAGAAGAGGTTGTTAAAGAAGAAGAATGCACTCAAGACGATAATGAAGGATGAAACAAGTGTATCCGAAGATGAGGTTGCGAACTACGCTTTGGTGGCTTTCGACAATGAGGTAAATGACTCACTCGAAACCTCTTTACCTTAATATGAAATTACTTGATGTTTTTCATGAGTTATTTTTAAATTAGTTAGTAAAAAAAAAAAATCATGCTTCTTTTTCTAGTTATTTTGAAAAAAATGATCATGAAAATTATATGTTTTATGATCAAGGAACAAAATGTTAGATTTAAATTTAATGCTTGTACACCTAATAAGATTAATTCTATGTATGTTTTAAGAAACAATAATGTGTATCTGGATAATTTCTGTATTGTTTTTCGATTTTAAATAATGATGCATGGCTTTTGTATGTAAAACTAGAGTATGAAATTAATCACAAAATTTGGAACTAAAGGAACTTTAGCTACTGTTAATCTTATAGGAATCAATCAATGTTGCTTTCAATAAATTTTTTGAATGAAAGAAATTTGATTTTGATGATGATTTTGGATATGACAATTTGTTTTCATATTTATCCAAACACTTGATTTATTCATGTTTACGACATGAGATATATTTTATATGAATCATTTTGTTCTCGTATGATTTTATCATTTAAAAAAATATTTATCCAAACGAATCTGATTCTTGGAATTAATGATTTGAGATTTATTTTATGAGAATCATGATCTCTTATTTGATCTTTTATTATTCTATTCGTTATTTACTTAAAAGGAGATTTGTCAAGATGAATCATTCACGAATTGATCTTCTTAATCTTTCATATTAATATCTTTCATATCATGATTTTTTTATGACTCCTCTGTAATTATGATTAGTATATCTCATGATATAATTGAATCATTGATGAAAAAAAAAGAGAAGATTAATGAATCTATTTATATATTTTTTGAATCTCTTGAAAATGATTTTGATGATTTGATGATTTGAATTTGAATGAGTTTTATCCTAATCATGATATTAATTTCTCTTTAGGGGATCGACCTCCTTGGAACCCTATAGGAGTTCCTTCCTCTAGGTTGCTGCTCAAAGGCTGCTAAAAAGATTCATCTATTCCTTTTCAAAAAAGGATGAATACATCACTATTTATAGGGCATCTAAACGCCAACTCCTAATAGTACTCCTAATTAAGACTCTTACTTCAATCCAACTCCTAATACTTCTCAAAGAAGCAACCTCCAAACTAATCCTAACCTTAGTTAGCATCTTTACCTCTTTAATAGGGATTGGCTAGGTAGGTTTTATATGAATACCCCTTTCAATGAAACTCAATTAGGACTCTCCTAGCTAGAGTCCTAACAGACCTCCCCTTTTCAAAACAGCCTTATCCTCGAGGCTAACGATCCATGAATTCTGAAAATTTGATCTTCAAGTTGTCATATTTCTCCCAAGTGGCATCTTCTATTGGTAGGTTCCCCACGATATTAGTACTTCAGTAGTGGGTTGTCGTCGTCGAGTCACGATCCATCGATTAATAATGACACTTAGTTGGGTTTGGAGTTCTCCTTGGGTAGTCATATTTGGTAGATGGCATTGGGTTGTCTCGTTTTGTCCTAGCTTAAGCTTTAAACACGATACATAGAAGACTGGATGGATTCAGGAGCTGGCGGGTAAGTCCAATCTGTATACTACTACTCTGATGTGCTCCAAAATTTGGTAGAGTCTATAGAACTGAGCTGAAAGCTTCATAGATTCTCTGGTTTGGATTGATGTTTGCTTGTATGACTAGAGCTGTAGGAAGACCCAATCTCCTACTGAAAATTCTCTTTCACCTTTGTGTTGATTATATTGTTGTTTCATCCTTGAGCTATAGTGAAATTATCTTTTAGCAACTTCAGCATTTTGTCTCTGTCCTATAGTTCCCTATCTATTTGTTCTACTTTAGATGTGCCCAACACATATTTTGGGATCACAGTGGGAGGTCGGCCATACATAGCTTTATAGGGAGTACAATTTGTGGATGAATGATAAGTTGTATTATACCACCACTCGGCCTAGGGAAGCCACTTTGTCCATTCTTTTGGTCGATCACTGGTGAAGCATTTGAGGTATGTCTCCAAGCATCTGTTCACTACTTCAATCTGGCCATCGGTTTGTGGGTGATATGCCATACTCATTTTTAATTTAGTGCCCTGCATCTAGAATAACTCTGTCCAAAATTTGCTTGTGAAGACCCTATCATGATCACTTACAATAGATCTCGGCATCCCATGCAATTTTACAATATTCTCCATAAAGATTCGAGCAATACTAGAAGCAGTGTAGGGATTACAAATAGCGCAAAAGTGAGCATACTTTATAAGGCGATCCACCATGACAAGAATTATACATTTTCCTTGTGATGAGGGAAGCCCTTCGATGAAGTCCATTAATATATCAATCCATATTGAGCCCGGGATGGGTGAAGGTTGTAGCTTTCTGGGACTTGCTACTGTCTCACCTTTATGTCGTTGACATACATCACATTGTGCCATAAATTTAGTAATAATATTTTTCATTCCTACCCAATAAAAAATTTGCTTCATTCTCTTATAAGTTCTAAGGAACCCAGAGTGCCCAACCGTAGGTGTAGAATGCATCTATTAAAGGATGGTCTTTATGTAAGTAGAATTTGGCACAAGCATAATGAGTCCCTTATAGCGTAATTTTTTCGAGTCCCAACTGTAATGAGCCACAGAGCTTGGTATTTCCTCTAATTTTTTTATGATCTTATTGGTCTCTGGATCTTCTAAGGATCCTCTTAATATCTTCAAGAAAGTTAGTGGTCGGAAGTGAAACGACTAAAAATTCAACTTGCTCAAGTAGCCGCGAAAGCGCATCTACAACAGTATTCTCTTTCCCCTTTTTGTAAGTTATTTCATAATCATATCCAAGAAGCTTTGTTGCCCATTTTTGCTACTCGGGGGAAGATATCTTCTATTCCAAGAAATAATTTAGGCTTTTATGGTCGGTCTTGATTTGAAAGCATTACTCGATCAAGTACGGTCTCTATTTGGTCACCGCATGCACAATCGCGAGCATCTCCTTATCGTAAATAATCATTCCTCGGGGTCGGCAAGTTTTGCATTACTTCAATTTGGGAGGTTGTGGAGGGCTGATGGATGGCAATGGAAGGGCAGCGAGATGCCAAGAACGCTGCTATGATACCAGGTGTTAGAACCCTTGCAGATTCTAAACTTGAGGTTGATCTCTTTAGGGGATCGGCCTCCTTGGAACTCTATAGGGGTTCCTCCCTCCAAGTTGCTGCTCAAAGACTATAGAAAAGATTCATCTATTGCTTATGAAAAGAGAATGAATACATGGCTATTTATAGGGCTTCTAAACCCTAACTCCTAATAGGACTCCTACTTAAGACTCTTACTTCTAACCAACTCCTAGTAGGACTCCTAGTTAAGACTCCTATTCCCTTATAACTCCTAATTCTTCTCTAAGAAAACACCTCATACATGAATGCCCCTCTCAATTAGGACTCTCCTAACTAGAGTCCTAATAGAATGTCCCTCTTAATTAAGACTCTCCTAGCTAGAGTCCTAACAGTTTTACATAAATGTCCCTCTCAATTAGGACTCTCCAAGCTAGAGTCCTAACAAATTGTTACTGCAAACTGCCTTACTTCCTCTACTTTCTCATTGCACTCTTACAAACACTTTCAAGTTAAATACATTTCCAATATCAGTTTTATCGAAGCAAAGATTTTTTGAACCGACGTCATTTTTATCCGCTGCACTAATTCACCCCCCTCTTAGTGCCGACTCGATCCTAACAATGAGAAAAGTTTTGCACTATTGTAACCATCCCTTCTTTTTTATAATGACAAAGGGGGAGCAAATCTTGCTAGCTTACACATCTCAAATAGAAGCAATAAGTGCGATCTTGCAAATCTCAAGAGAAGCAATACTCATGATGCATGTTCTTGTTAGGATCGAGTCGGCACTAAAAGTGGGGGTGGGGGGTGGTGGGTGAATTAGTACAGCAGATACAAATCACGTCGGTTTAAAATTTCATTTCGATTAAACTCATTTCATAAAGATATTAACTTGAAAGCATATGGGAGCGTAGTGAAAGCAATAAGAATGTAAAGCAGTTTGCAAAGGTAAATTACTCAAAAAGAAATGCAAACTAATTTATAGTGGTTCGGTCACTGTGACCTATATCCACTTTCGATTCCTCCTCCATCAAGGCCACCGACTTTCACTACCAATCTTCCTTCAATGGGCAAAGATTAACTACCCTTACAACTCGATTCTCCTTTTGATAGGTTCAGGAGAGAACCTTTAGAACCCCCTTCACTCCTCTCTTAAACAAGACTAACACTTAGAGCTTGAGAGGAGTTCTCATAAGATTACAACAACGTTTTTGTTTCTTTTTGCTCTCAATTCTTGTACATGTTAATCAAGGATGAGAGGGGTATTTATAGGCCTCAAGTGGATTTAAACTTGGAGCCTAAAAGTGTCTCATCTCTAGTTTTCAGGGTACTGGCGGTACCACCACTTGTGTTAGGCGGTACCATCACCTACAGCACTGATATTGGACGGTACCACTGCCCAGTCTAGCAGTACCACTGCCTAGAAGACTGTGTCTAGGCGGTACCACCACCTGACACTAGGTAGTACCACCGCGTAACATTGGGCGATACCATTGCCTTACACAATCTCAGTGACTATGCCTCGTAGATTGAGCCACCAACGATGCCACCTATTGGGGCCTTTCAATTGGCCCAACACAGTCCAAACTTCGGCTCAATTGTCCCCTAATTAAGTTGGCCCAATTCCAACCCAATTATGTGCTAACTATGAATTTTAAGGCATACACTAAGCAAGTCAAGTCTAGTTAGTTTAGGTTTCTTTCAGCAAACTTCCGGTGATCTTCCGACGAACTTCCAATGATCTCTCAGTAATGTTCCAATGGACTCCCAGCAAGCTCCTGGACTTCACAATGATCTTCTTAGTGAGTTCTGACGAGCTTATTTGGCAAGCTCCTAGACTTCTTGGTCAATTCCGGCAGAACTTCCAACGAACTCTTGAACTCCCAACGAAATCTCGTTCTTGACTCCGGGACATCATTTTGCTTTGTGCCTTAATTGCTATCGTAGTTAATCCTGCACACATAAAACGTACTTCGATCTAGACAATTATTATAAAGATTGTATCAAATGTTGTCCGACATGTCATTGGTTCATCGATGCTTCGTCCGATTCTTCGGTGCATCGTCCTCTCTTATGGCCTATTACCCAATCGGTCAGTTAACCTCCAAAACTCCGATTTCCTTGATGTAATTTTCACTCTTCTTGGCCTGATGCTTGAACCCATGGCCCGAAACATTCTGCCGATACGTCGACCGATCCTCCAGCTCGATATCCAATCTTCTGACATGTTCCACTCCAGCCCAACATGATTCTTCTTTCTTTAATTGTCTCTCCCTAATCGAAGCTTCTTACATCACTCAAAGTGTATATTAGATCATAAACTCATCAATTGATTTCATCATCAAAATTCGAGATTCAACAATCTCTCCCTTTTTTACGATGACAACCAATTGATGACAGAGTTTAAACTAAAGTCACCCTATCAATTTGCCATATTGATAGAACCTTGAATTCAAGTTAAATTCAAGTCAAAGCTATTGAATCTCAGATTTTGATGATGAAACCAATTGATAAGTGCTTATGAATTGATCTATGTTTTGAGTGATGTAGGATGCTTCGAACATGATGAGACAATTAAAGCAGGAAGAATCATGTTAGGCCAGTGTAACATGTCAGAAGAATGGACGTGTAGTCGGAGGATCGGATGACGTATCGACAGAATGCTTCAGGCCATGGATTCAGACATCGGGCTAAGAAGAGCAGAAATTGTGCCAAGGATATCGGAGTTGCGGAGGTCAACTAGCCGATTGGGCAATAGGCTGCGAGAGAGGATGATGCGTCGAAGAATCGGATGAAGTATCAATGGACCAATGACATGCCGGACAACATGATTCATGCTTAGTAATAATTGTCTAAATCGAAGTGTGTTTTTACATGTGCAGGATTAACTACGATAGTAAGGCATAAAGCAAAATGAAGTCCTAGAGTCAAGAACGTGATTTCAATGGGAGTTCGAGAGTTCGTCGGAAGTCCAGACGTTCATCGGATGTTCTGTCGGAATTGACCGAAAAGTCCTAGAGCATGCCAAAGAAGTTCATCAGAAGTCACCAAAAAGATCATCATGAAGTCTAGGAGCTTGCCGGGAGTCCACTGGAACATTGTCGAGAGATCGTCGGAAGTTCGTTGGAAGATCGCCAGAAGAAACCTAGACTTAGAGACTTTGTTTAGCTTAGTAAATGTCTTAAAATTCATAGTTAGAACATAATTGTCACGCCCCCTCAAAATATCCATGATATTTAAAATTTTCAACACAAACCAATCCAGGATCCAAACTAACATTTGAGGACACTGAAAACATTCTATCAAATTCGCATATATAAAACCTGTGTAGTTTATAATCATATATCACACATCACTCGATAATTCATATAATCTGAACTCAACTCATCAAAATAATAACCACAACATAAATTTACAAGTGGGGAAGTCTATGCAGTCACCAAACCAATGATTACCATAAGATCATATCATTACATAAATTTAACTTAACATTCCAAAATCCTATACACGAGGGATCCTTTATCTTACACAAAATCCACACGTTTAGATTTATCGTCACATTTTATAAGATGCAAAGTATCTTATACAACAAATACACATATGCTAACAAAGATCTGCCCAAAATCTTCTAAACTTTCCACCGCCTCAGCCCAATCTTAACATTTAAGTAAGCGATACGCTATCCTGAAAAATTTATCAACAAACGGGGTGAGCATAAAGAGCTCAGCAAGTGACTAACATATCCATATCAAAATAGTACAATTTCTAAAGAGATACAGTTTCAAAATACAAGGCAGAATATACGATTTCATAGACATAATATCATTAGGAGCAGAAACATAATTGTCCTTTCAATCTTACATATTTGGTTCCTGACAGATGGGGCATAGAGTAATTGGAGCATATCAGTAACAAAGGAAACATATCGGAGCTTATCAATGGCATATAAAATGTTACGAAGCATATCAACGGCATATGGAATATTTCGAAGCAAAATCATCAGTGAATGAAGCATTTCAGAGCATATCAAAAACAAATATCGTACAGAAGCTCAAACGTTGTCCTTGACGTCGCAATCATATCATTCTTATCCAGAGCATGAACAGAAACAACTCACCAAAACTCTGGATGCAATATCAAACATATAGAAGGTGTAGTGGGATCTCAATCAGAATGTGATTCATCCATTTCTGAATGACCACCTGACAAAAGTCTCCCACGTCTGGGAGCTCCATCCACCCATGTATAGGTGAAGTCAGAGGGGGCCGGCAGAGCATCGCAGGCTCTAAGCACATACCCTTTACCATTTCTGGCAAAGGTCCAGAATATCCCACAGAGCGGGCAATAAGCGCATACCCTTTACCATTTCTGGCAAAGGTCCAGACAATCCCACACACCAGAGTACAAGAGGGCAGTTTTAACAATAAGTAGCATATATCGGAAGCACACGCGGAACAACAAAACGTGCATGTGCCTTTTCGAGACAATACGAAACAAAGAACAAATCTCTCACAAATGTATTCAGATTTGGAATGAAATGAAAACAAGAGTGTACAGGGATTCCAAGCAATCATATTTAGCTCAATTCCAATAAGAAGGTTAGACGAATTCAAATATCCAAAGGAACGGAACAGAATACGCGAAATCGACCAAAGCTCGATTTCGGACAGAATTCCAGTGGCACATCAAACAAATACTTCAGAATATCAATTATGCTCCAATACCCATAAAAAAGCTATGGTCGAACCATATATCAATCTATATTCTGATAGAATAAATTTCATATGAAACAGGGTTCCCAACACGGAGTTACCTTTGATTTGGTAATACAAGGTCAAAAACACAATCACTGTTTTGCAGAATTTATAGGGTCGGATTCAACAGTTAATAGGGTAGGCAGTTGAATTCCAAAATTTTCAAACTATATGTCAAAACAAAGATTTTCAAGTCTAGTTTCAAATAAAATCAGTTTGGTACAAATCAGAATTTTCAACAGGGAGTTATAGGCATAGGAGTTATAGGCATTTTAGTATCGACAGGTCAGAAATCTTGAACCCTGTTTTACAGCGTCTATAGGCTCATTTGAAACAGATGTTTGGGTAAGTATTCGGTGTCCAAAATCTACAAAATCAGTGTCAAAAGGAAGATATAAGAGTCTAATTTCAAACAAAATAGTTCCTGCCCGAATTCACATTTTGTACTAAAACTTATAGCTGAAACAGTGCATAGGGGTCAGTTTACCAAAAAAACTTCAGAATCCATGGTTCTATGTCCAAAGAGAGACATATCAGTTTCTAAATAGAAATCCTTCAATTTATTTTGAATCAACATAAAAACAGAGACTAAAAATTTTGTAGGATGAGGTTAGAACACTTGCCTTTGAGAATTTTGACCCGAACTGAAAAGATTAAAGCAAGAACCCTAAAAACCCCAATTTTTTCTTCTTCTTCTTCTTCTACTTCTTTCTTTCTATCTTTCCCTGATCACCCACGAGCTGCCTTCTCTGCTTCCTTAAGAACGAAGGCAGAGAGGCTTAAACGGTGGAATTTGTCATTTTGTGCATTTTGCAGTTTAGTCCTTGTTTTTATCATATTCACGATTAGGTCCTTAGGGTTTACATATAGGTCCTCAGATTCTTTCTTTTTTTTTTTAACAGATCTCCCAAATCTTACAAATAAGTTACCTCTGATTCATACTCTATTTCTTTTGTCAATTTAAAATAAATGCTTACATTATCACCAGAAATTTATACGAAAATTCGAAAATGAGAGGTGTTACAATAATAGGGATTAGAATTGGGCCAACCCAATTAGGAGACAGTTGGGACTAGTTCGGGGTATATTGGGCCAAGAGAAAGGCCCAAACAGTGACCAAACAAGTGAAACCATCGTGGCACAGTCTCCGAGACTGTGTCAGGCGGTGATACCACCAGTCTGGGCAGTGGTACTGCCTAGACTCAGTCTGCGAGACTGTTTGGGCGGTAGTACCACCCAGTGTCAGGCTACAGGTGGTGGTACCACCCAGTGCAGGCGGTGGTACCGCCCGTACCCTGAAATTTTGGGGGCTTAAATTTTTGGCTCCAAAATTGAATCCATTTGAGGCCTATAAATACTCCAGCTATTCCTATATCAATAAGTAAGAAATATTAAGCAAAACTCTATGATTCTAAAGTTGTAAACCTTAGAAAGTTTAGTTTCCTCCTCCCAAAGCTTATAGAGACGACCGAACCACTATAAAAATCTGATTTACTTTTCTCTTAAGCAATTTACTTTAACTGCAAACGACTTTACTTGCTTTACATCCACTATGCTCTTTCATGCACTTTCAAAGTTATTACCTTTATGTAACGGTTTTTCATCCGAAACGAATTTAATCGCAACGAAGTTTTGAATCGACATAATTTTTATCACTGTACTAATTCACCCCCCCCCCCCTCTTACTACCGACTCCTTTCCTAACAATTGGTATTACAGTCTCGTATTTCTCATTTGGTTTAACACCAAAGAGAAATAGCTCTTTTCGGCTTTTAAGATGGTCACTCTCTCATTCGTCCTCCCTTGTTCAATGGGACGAACTACACATATTGGAAAACTCGAATGAGAGTTTTCTTGCTTTCTTTGGATGTGAACTTATGCAATATTGTCGAAAGTGATTTTCAAATATCTTCTCTTCCAATGAACCAAAGAAGACTTTTTCCTTAAATGCTAGAGCTATGAATGCTCTATTTTGCGCTTTGGATAAAACTGAGTTTAATCGGGTTTCTACTTGCGAAACGACTTTCGATATATAGCACTCTCTCGAAATCACACATGAAGGCACTAGTAAAGTTAAAGATTCAAAAATCAACTTTTTAATGCATGATTTTGAACTTTTTCGAATGAAGCAAAGTGAAACCGTTGTTGACATGTACATCCGTTTTACGGATGTCGTCAATGGTTTAAAAGCACTTGGTAGAAGTTTTTTGGATTTTGAACTTGTAAACAAAATTTTACATTCTCTTAATAAGAGTTAGGATTCAAAAGTAACGGCTATTCAAGAATCAAAAAACTTGAACCATTTATCAATTGAAGAACTTATAGGGCCTTTGATGACCTATGAAATGACGTGCAATATACATGAAGAACTTGAAAATCACTTTCCAAAGAATAGGAAGGATTTCAGACTTAGAACATGTTAGGATCAGAGCGGCACTAAGAGGGGGGGGTGAATTAGTGTAGCGGATTAAAACTTATAAATTTGAAAATGATTTCGTAAATGCGTAGAGATTTCAATTCGTCAATGACTTGGAGAAAGTAGCTCAAGTAAAGTGAGAAGATGGAAACCGAAAGCTTGCTGCTATGTAAATAATGGTTTCAGAAAAGTAAATACTCACACATTCAAGGAACACACCAATTTAAAGTGGTTCACTCAAAATGACCTACATCCACTTGCGAAGCCTTCTTCAATGAGGCTCCCAACTTCCACTAGCAAATCACTTTGAAGGGGAAGGATAAATACCCTTCTTACGACCTTTTACAAGTGGTTCACACTCTTATAAATTTTCAAAGAGAAAGAGGGAGGTGAACACTCATGCTATTGAAAACAAAACTTACTAAAGACTTTGCTAAGACTTTTATCTCCATCTCTTGCTTCTCAAAAGTTGTCTTTTCTGCTGAGAATTAAGGGGTATTTATAGGCCCAAATAGGATTCAAATTTGGGCTCCAAATTTGAAATGCATTTGGGTTTCCCGGTGCTAGTAATGCCACCGCCTATTAGTGGCAGTGCCAACGCCTGTTAATGTCTGACACTGATAGTGTACTAGCGGTGCCATCACCGGAGCTCTTGGATTCTGGGCGGTGCCACTTCCTAGTCTGGCGATACTATCGCCCGACCTTTCGGGTTCTGGGCGGTGCCACTGCCCAGTCCGACGGTGCCATCGCCCAACCTTATGGGTCACTGGTTGGGCTCCAAATTTGGCCTAAACTAGTCTGTATTAGGGCCCAATTGGCCCCTTACCAGGTTATTGGATTAACCCTTAATCCTAACCTTAATAACATGCAAACTATGAAATTAAGACATAGTCCGGCAACGTCGAGTTTCCTTCCGGCGAGCTTTTCGGTGAACTTCCGGTGGACTTCCGATACACCACCGGATTTCTTCCGGTGGACTCCCAATAGGCTCCCAGTCTTGTGGTGAGTTCAGCGAGTCTTTGGCAAGTAGTCGAACCTTCTTGGTGATCTCCGCAAACCTCTGACGATCTCTTCGGCAGACTTCCGAAAACTTCAACAAGTCCCCGATTCCTTCTCGGTTGGTTCCAGCAGCACTTCCGATGAATCTTCGGACTTTCGATGGACTCTCGAACACCCATCAAACTTGACTCCGGTAGACTTACTTTATGTCTTCAAGCTATCGTAGTTAATCCTGCACACTTAACTCAATAATATGGATTAGATCAATTAACCCATCAATTGATTTTATCATCAAAATCCAAGATTCAACTATCTCCCCCTTTTTGATGATGACAATCAATTGATGACAGAGTTAAACATAACCCCCCTTATTTAAATGTCATATAATGAGAAGATAAAAACACTTGAATTCAATCTCTTTGAATTCAAGCCTAAACCGATAAGTTCTATCCGTTGAACTTATCGTTATTCTCAATAAGTATAAGCAAATATGAAACTTCGTATTTCTCATATAAGACATTTACATTACATAAGTTTTTGCAATTCATATAAGTCATGCTATCGCATTGGCATAAGTCATCAATTTTTTGCTCATTCTTCTCCCCCTTTATCATCAACAAAAAGGAGATGAGACTTTAAGCGTACAATTTGTGATCATAAAATCATTAGAAAAGGAGTTCATCATAAAGATCGATCATTGCATTCATAAGATTATACAAAATTCATCTTATAACAATAAGTTCAGCATTCGTCCAAAATTCAGATTATTAGAAAGAAAATCATCATTTATCCAAACGTCATATCATTCGAAAGAAAATCAGCATTCATAAGATTATACAAAATTCATCTTATAACAACAAGTTCAGCATTAGTCTAAAATTCATATTATTAGAAAGAAAATCAGCATTTATCCAAACTTCATATCATTTGAAAGAAAATCAGCATTCATAAGATTATACAAAATTCATCGAAAAAAGAATCAGCATGGCTTTCATACAAAAAGAACAAAGATGGCAAAGCTTTAACTTGGCATTATGAGTAATTATACAAGGATCACATGGCAATTCCCCTATACGTTTTTCGATCAAAGTTTTCACCATTTTCATCCATATCTAACTTAGTGGGAGTACTCATCGGAGTGTTTATTGCTTTGGAACCATCCATGTTAAATCGTTTTAACAATTCTAATGTATATTTAGATTGATTAAGTAATATACCATCACTAAGTTGTTTAATTTATAATCCTAAAAAGAAGGTTAATTCACCCATTAGGCTCATTTCAAATTAATGACTCATACATTTAGCAAATGATTCACATAGTGATTCTCCGAAGAACCAAAAATAATATCGTCAACATAAATTTGAACAATAAGAAAATTATTTTTAAAATATTTGATAAGCAATATAGTATCAACCTTGCCTTTTGTAAAATTATTTAAAATAAGAAATGAACTAAGCCTTTCATACCAAGCTCTAGAAGCTTGTTTTAAGTCATAGAGAGCCTTAGTCAATTTAAATACATGATTAGGAAGAAGAGAATTTTCAAATCCGAGAGGTTGTTCAACATACACTTCTTCGAAAATAAAACCATTCAAGAAAGCACTTTTGACATCCATTTGAAATAGTTTAAAATCATTACTACTAGCATAGGCAAAGGGCATCCTAATGGCTTCTAATCTTTCCACAGGAGTGAAGGTCTCTTCGTAGTCGATACATTCTTCTTGGTTGAAACCTTTGGCTACTAGTCTAGCCTAGTTTCTAACCACGATACCGCATTCATCTTGCTTGTTTCTAAAGACCCATTTAGTACCAATGCCTAACTGGTCACTAGGTCTAGGAACAAGCTTCCATACCTCATTCCTCTCAAATTGGTTCAATTCCTCTTGCATTGCAATAACCCATGAATCATCTTTCAAGGCTTCGTCAATGCATTTAGGTTCAATTTGAGAAAGGAAGGTGACGTTAGCACAAAAATTCTTGAAGAAAGAATGAGTTTGAACCCCTTTTGATGTATCTCCTATAATTAGCTTCTTTCGATGAGCATCTACATACTTCCATTTCTTGAGTAAGAAAATTTCGGAAGAAGATACATCCAAGTTACTATTTTGAGGAGGGGGTTCATTTAAATTCAAATTATCAAAACCAAGATCATCATCAAAATCATTTTTCTTTAACTTAAAATTTTCATTAAAAACTACATGAATAGACTCTTCTATAACTAAGGTTCTTTTGTTAAAAACACGAAAAGCCTTAGAAACGAAAAAGTAACCAAGAAAGATGCCTTCATCGGATTTAGCATCAAATTTTCCTAAGGCATCCTTTTCATTCAAAATAAAGCATTTGCAACCGAAAACTTTAAAATAAGAAACATTTGGTTTTTTGTTATTTCATAATTCATAGGGAGTTTTTGATAGAGATGGTCTTATTAGAACCCTATTCATGACATAGCAAGTCGTATTAACGGCTTCGGCCCAAAAATACTTAGGTAGACTATGTTCATTTAACATGGTTCTTACTATTTCATGTAAATTTTTATTTTTTCTTTCAACTACCCCATTTTATTGAGGATTTCTTGGAGTGGAGAAGTTGTGATTATATCCATTGGATTCACAAAAACTTTGGAAGTCACAGTTTTGAAATTCGCCACCGTGATCACTCTGAATTGATGAAATCATGAAGCTTTTTTTGTTTTGAGTAAGTTTATAAAATTTAGAGAAACATATAAAACAATCACTTTTGTTCGCCAAGAAATAGGTCCAAGTGTATCTACTATAGTCATCTATAATTATGAAGACATATTTGCTTTCTCCTAGACTCGTTGTGTCAATTGGTCCAAATAAGTCTAAATGGATCAATTGCAATGGTCTAGTGGTGCTAATTTGATTTTTTGGTTTGAAACTAGTTTTTATTTGTTTTCTTAGTTGACAAGCATCACACACTTTGTCCTTGACAAACTTTATATTGGGAATCCCTCGTACTAACTCTCTAGATGAGATCTTAGCTATTAGTTTCATACTTGCATGGCCTAATCTCCTATACCAAAGTCAAGCATCATCATTTAAAGCGGAGAAGCACATTTCATTACTCAGTTCGTCAAAGTTGATTGTATAGACATTATTTTGTTTTAAAGCAATCATTGACATGTTATTGTTTGATTTTTTAATAATGCACACATTAGATTCAAATCTAATGATGTAACCTTTATCGCATAATTGACTAATACTTAAGATATTATGTTTTAATCCATCAACTAGCAATACATCATCAATTGAAAATTTTAATTTGTTACCTATAGTTCTCTTGCGAATGATTTTGCCTTTGTTATTGTCTCCGAAGGTGACGTACCCTTTTTCTTTGCTAGTGAGCATAAAGAAATGAGATGGATCTCCAGTCATATGTCTTGAGTATCCACTATCAAGATACCATCTCTTACTCCTAGCTTGTGGGTTTGTCTATAAAAGAGGATAGTTTTTAGGTACCCATTTGATTTTGGGTGCCTCAAAAATTGATCTACCAATTTTGTTATTCATCATTGAACTATTTATAGTTCCTTTAGGAACCCATATCAACTTACGTGGACTAATTTTCCTAAATGGACATTTGTAAGCAACTTGTTTGGATTTACAATAAAAGTTAAATTTCAAACGAGATAAAACATATAATGTGGGTCCTTTAATGAAAGTTGTATGATTTTGGTGAGATCCTCTCACAAAACCAATTCCACTTCAATTTGCGACTTGACCCTTGTTTGCAAGGATCATGTCCAATCCCTTGCTATCGACCTTAAACTTGTTTAAGATCTCTTTAAGTAGCAAATTTTTATTTTTTATTGCTTCTAAGTGTTCACACTTAGAGCATGGAGGAGTTTGAAGATTATCAAGCTTATTTTTTAGTAAGACATGCTCTTTCTTTAATAGATTAAACTTCTTACTAATAGTTCTACACTCATCAAATAATTCATGAAAAGTGATAGAAAGTTCATCGAAAGATAAATCTTCATTAATTAAATCACATACCTCTTCTCCTAAAGCCATTAGCACGAAGTTTGCCTCCTCTTTGTTGCTAGCTTCTTCACTTTCGGAATCACTTGAATCGTCCCAAGTCGCTTTTAAAACTTGCTTCTTCTTGGCTTGGGGGCATTTATTTTTGAAGTGCCTCGGCTTCTTGCATTCATAGAATATTACTTGATCCTTTTTATGTTCAAGTTTATTTTTAGTGTTATTTTTAAATTTGTTCTCTCTTATAAATTTTTAAAATTTTTGAGTTAAAAGTGCAATGTCATCGTCAAGTTCCTCATCACTTGATGTTCCTTTCAAGTGGTCTTCTTGTGATGTAAGCGTCATATCTTTCCTGTTCTTTGGAATGGGGTTCTCGAGCTCTTCATAAGCATGACACATCATTTCGTAGGTCATTAGAGACCCAATAAGTTCTTCAAGAGGAAATGTTTTAAGATCCTTGGCCACTTGAATGGTCGTAAATTTTGGATCCCAACTCTTTGGAAGGGATCTTAAAATTTTAGTTACTAGTTCAAAGTTAGAAAAACTTTTGCTAAGAGCTTTGAGTCCATTGATGACATCCGTAAAACGGGTGTACATGTCTCCGATGGACTCACTTGGTTTCATTCGAAAAAGTTCGTAAGAGTGCACAAGAATGTTGATTTTGGATTCTTTCACTCGGCTAGTGCCTTCATGAGTAACCTCAAGAGTTCTCTAAATATCAAAAGCCGAATCACAAATTGAAATGCGATTAAATTCATTCTTGTCCAATGCACAAAACAAGGCATTCATAGCCTTTGTGTTTAAAGCAAAAACCTTCTTCTCCGATTCATCCCATTTGCTCATCAGAAGAGAAGATTTTTGAAATCCATTTTCGACAATGGTCTAAAGCTCAAAATCCATGGAAATGAGAAAGATCCTCATTCAAGTTTTCCAATACATATAATCCGACCAATTAAACATAGGCGGACGTGTAATGGAATGACCCTCATATATGCCAAAGTAAGCCATCTCTCTTGGGTATTAAACCAAATATGAGAGTGAGCCTAGCTCTAATACCAATTGTTAGGATCGGAGCGGCACTAAGAGTGGGGGGTGAATTAGTGCAGCGGATTAAAACTTATAAATTTGAAAACGATTTCGTAAATGCGTAGAGATTTCAATTTGTCAATGACTTGGAGAAAGTAGCTCGAGTAAAGTGAGAAGATGAAAACTAAAAGCTTGCTGCTATGTAAATAACGATTTCAGAAAAGTAAATACTCACACATTCAAGGAACGCACCAATTTAAAGTGGTTCGGTCAAAATGACATACATCCGCTTGCGAAGCCTTCTTCAATGAGGCTCCCAACTTCCACTAGCAAATCACTTTGAAGGGGAAGGATAAATACCTCTCTTACGACCTTTTACAAGTGGTTCACACTCTTACAAATTTTCAAAGAGAAATAGAGAGGTGAACACTCAAGCTATTGATAACAAAACTTGCTAAAGACTTTGCTAAGGCTTTTATCTCAATCTTTTGCTTCTCAAAAGTTGTCTTCTCTGTTGAGAATTAAGGGATATTTATAGGCCCTAAGAGGGTTCAAATTTGGGCTCTAAATTTGAATTGCTTTTGGGTTTCCCGGTGCTGGCGGTGCCATCGCATGTTAGTGTTAGTGTCTGACACTGACAGTGTACTGGTGGTGCCATCGCCGGAACTCTCGGGTTTTGAGCGGTGCCATCGCCCATTTCGGCTGGGTGCTGGGCGGTGCCACCGCCCGACCTTACGAGTCACTGGTTGGGCTCCAAATTTGGCCCAAACCAGTCTGTATTAGGGCCCAATTGGTCCTTTACCAGGTTATAGGATTATCCCTTAATCCTAACCCTAATTACATGCAAACTATGAAATTAAGACATAGTCCGGCAACGTCGAGTTTCCTTCCGGTGAGCTTTTCGACGAACTTCCGGTGGACTTCCGATACACCATCGAATTTCTTCCGATAGACTCCTAGTAGGCTCCCTGTCTTATGGTGAGTTCAGCGAGTCTTTGGCAAGTAGCCGAACCTTCTCGGTGATCTCCGCAAACCTCCGACGATCTCTCTAGCGAACTTCCAAAAACTTTGGCAAGTCCTAGATTCCTTCTCGGTTGGTTCCGGCAGCACTTCCGATGAATCTTTGGACTTTCGACGGACTCTCGAACACCCATCAAACTTGACTCCGGTAGACTTGCTTTATGTCTTCAAGTTATCGTAGTTAATCTTGCACACTTAACTCAATAATATGGATTAGATCAATTAACCCATCAATTGATTTCATCATCAAAATCCGAGATTCAACAGAATAATCGAAGACCACTTGAGTATAAGCGAAAGTGATGGTGAACTTGAACTCCTCACTATGAAATTTAAAAAGTTCATAAAATAAAAATTGAAGAACAAAATTAAACTTAAAAAGAACGCAACTACTTGCAATAAACACAAGAAGAAGGAAGCAATCTTGGAAGAAACGAGCTCATCCGAAGATGAAGGATAATCCAACAAAGGCGAGGTGACAAACTACGTCTTAATAGTTTTCGACAATGAGGTAAACAACTCAAATGAAACTCCTTTAATTTATTTTAAAATTATATGCTGCTTTTCAAAAGTTATTTTTAATTTAGTTTAGAAAAATTATATAATTTTTTTTTGTATGAAAATATTCAAAGTTTTAGGATCATGCTTATCTTTCTAGTAATTTTAAAAATGATAATGACAATTGCATGTATTATGAAAATACAAAAAAAATTTAGAATTAAATCTAGTGATTAATTTCTTATATGGTATAAACAATTATGTGTATTATGATGATTTTGTATTGCTTTTCGAGTTTTGTTGGATGGTTTTCATATGAAAAAAAATTGAGCATACTTATGTAAAATCAATCACATAAAATGAAACACATAAAAAGAAAAATCAAATCTTTTGTCTAAAGAAACAATAAAGAAACAATAATGTGTATCATATTGATTTTCGTATTGATTTCTGACATTGATTGAAAACGCTCAATGAAATCATACTTATTTTTTTTAATAAAAGTTTTGGTATAATGCTTGATGACTTTATTCTATGCATGAGATTTTGAAGTTATACATGATAGCTTTTGTACGGAAGGCTTGATGATTTTTGTGATGAATCTTGTCCTTGGTTTTCGATTTGAAACATGATGCATGGTTTTGATATAAGAATAACTATTTGGCCATGCTAATATAAAGTTAATCATACAAATTGAAACTAAAGAAGATTAGATATTTTTAAGAATCATTCAACATTATGTTCAATGAAGCCATACTTAATGTCTTAATAAAAATGTTAAGAGATTTGATATCATGCTTAATGAGTTTATAGTTTGAAATTGTGCATGTTACACCTTGAAAACTTGAAACTATATTTTGGTATCATGCCTAAAGTAATGATGCATAATAATCATGCTTAATGAGTTTATATTTCAAAATTATGCATGATGATTTTTATGATTTATGGCTTATTGATCTTGTCGTGATGAATTTTTTTTTTTTTTTTGTTTTAAAATGATGATGAATGTTTTTATTTAGCAAAGGCATGCTTGTATGAAATAAAAGGGGAATACATTTCTTGAAAATTTCTCAATTCCTATGTTATGAATTTTTTGAACCGTGAGATTGATTTTGATTTTTCATTAATGAATCCATGTATATTATGCATTTGTGAATCTCATGGATTATGAAAATGATTTAAATTTAATAGATTTTATCGAAATCATGATCTTAATTTCTCGTGATTTATAACTTGAAATCGTTTATGAATCAGTATCTTATTCTTTGAACTCCCATGTTTCTTCTTGTCGTTTACTAAAAAAGAAAATTTCCAAAATGAATCATAGTTTCTCTTGATTTCTCAGAATTATAACTTGAAAATTCTTTTTATAAATCAAGACTGTCCACTATGATTCTTTCTTTTTGCTATTTGAGTTATCTAAAAATAATCATAATATGTCTCTTGATATTCACAATTTGTCTTCATGATCTTTGATATTTTATCTTTCTTGATATGATTTTTATGTACAATTCTTTGTATTCATAAAATATTTATCTCATCACCCAATTAATTCTTTTGATATTCTTCATGTGATGAAATGAATGTGATGATTTGAAATTATGCATGAAATACTCATGATACTATGTTAATGCATACAAATGAGAAGTTATGATCATGCATGATAGGATGCAATGTAATTTGACATTTTTATACCATCATGATTTGAATTATTCGGAATGATGCATGCAATACTATGATTTTTTTTATGATGTGAAAGTCAACAATTATCATTTTCTGAAATGATACCATATTGCAATTAAGAATGATAAAATATTCATGATGAAAAATTGTTTTGACATTCATAACTTGATTTTTCATTCATCCTTTGTCATGATTTGAAAATTATTGTAAAGGAAAAAAGAGATACAAAATTTTATTCTTCCCTTCTTTTTGACAATGACAAAAGGGGAGATGGCTAGCTTACTAGCTAGCTTGCACAAGTCAAGTTGATGCAAAAACACGCTATCTTGCATATATCAAAAGGTATAAAAAGTTTACAAAAAACTCACTAGCTTGCATAATGCAAAACTTGTTAGCTTGCTTCATATAAAACATTGTATCTTGCTAGCTTGTTATCTTGCATTATTTTTCAAAAACTTGCTAGCCTTCATACTTCAAAGAGAAGTAACACTTGTCAAATTGCTAGCTTGCATATTGTAAAATAATGTAAAATTTTGCTAGCTTGCACTTTGCAAAGGAAGCAAAAATGACACTTCTCAAAAGAGAAGAAAGAGCTTGTTATCTTGAACATCACTATCTTGCCTATCTCAAGAAGCAAAACTTGCAACTTGCACATTGGAATAGGAAGCAAGAATCGCTTGCTTATACACTTCAACAAGAAAGCTATCTTGCATTTGCTTTCGAAATTTTTGCTAGCTTGTATGTTGTAAACTTGCTATCTTACTACCTTGTATATCTAAAATGTGAGAGCTTGCATGTTCTAATATGATATAGCACTTGCCAAATTTTTGCTAGCTTGCATAAAACTAAAGATTATATTTATTATGCAATGATTTGAACTAATATCTCAAATACTTGATAGTTGTAACTTCTCCTTTTTGTTGATGACAAAGGGAGAGAAGTATGATCATATTATGGATGTTGACGTGTTGCAAATATTCATGATGAAATTTGCAATAACTTGAATTCAGCTTGAATTCAAGGTTCTATCAATATGACATATTGATAAGGGGAGTTAAGGTTAACTCCGTCATCAATTGGTTGTCATCATCAAAACGGGGGAGACTATTGAATCTCAAATTTTGATGATGAAACCAATTGATAAGTGCTTATGAATTGATCTACGTTTTGAGTGACGCAGGATGCTTTGATCAGGATGAGACAATTAAAGCAGGAAGAATCATGTTGGGCGAACATGTTAGAAGATTGGACGTCTAGCTGGAGGATCGAATGACGTATCGACATAATACTTCGGGCCATGGATTTAGGCATCAGGCTAAGAAGAGCAAAAATTATGCTAAGGATATTAGAGTTGCAGAGGTCAATTAGCCGATTAGACAATAGGCCACAAGAGAGGACGATGCGTTGAAGAATCGGATGAAGTGTCGATGGACCAATGACATGCCAGACAACATGATTCATGCTTGGTAATAATTGTCTAGATTGAATTGTGTTTTTACATGTGCAGGATTAACTACGATAGCAAGGAATAAAGCAAAATGAAGTCTTGGAGTCAAGAACGTAATTTTATTGGGAGTTCGAGAGTTCGTTGGAAGTCCTGATGTTTGTCGGAAGTTCTATTAGAATTGACCAAGAAGTCCCAGAGCTTGCCAAAGAAGCTTGTTTGAAGTCACCAAGAAGATCATCATGAAGTCCAGGAACTTGTCGGGAGTCCACTGGAACATTGCCGAGAGATCGTCGGAAGTTCGTCGAAAGATCGCCAGAAGAAACCTAGACTTAGGGACTTTGTTTAGCTTAGTAAATATCTTAAAATTAGTAGTTAGCACATAATAGGGATTCAAATTGGGCCAACCCAATTAGAGGATAGTTGGACAAAGTTTGGACTGTGTTGGGCTAAGAGAAAGGCCCAAATAGTGACCTAATAGGTGAAACCATCATGGCTCAGTCTCCGAGACTGTGTCAGGCAGTGGTACTACCAGTCTGGGCAGTGGTACCACCTAGACTTAGTCTCTGAGACTATCTGGGTGGTGGTACCACTAGTCTTGGTGATAGTACCACCCACTGTCAGGCTGCAGGCGGTGGTATTGCCCAGTGCAAGCGGTGATACCGCTCATACCCTGAAATTTCAGAGGTTTGAATTTTAAAACCACCGGAAGCTCGCCGAAAGATCGCCGGAAGCTCACCGGAAGAAACCTAGACTTAGGGACTTTGTTTAGCTTAGTAAATATCTTAAAATTAGTAGTTAGCACATAATAGGGATTCAAATTGGGCCAACCCAATTAGAGGATAGTTGGGCAAAGTTTGGACTGTGTTGGGCTAAGAGAAAGGCTCAAATAGTGACCTAATAGGTGAAACCATCATGGCTCAGTCTCCGAGACTATGTCAAGCAGTGGTACCACCAGTCTGGGCAGTGGTACCACCTAGACTTAGTCTCTGAGACTGTCTGGGTGGTGGTACCACTAGTCTAGGTGATAGTACCACCCACTGTCAGGCTGCAGGCGGTGGTATTGCCCAGTGCAAGCGGTGATACCGCTCATACCCTGAAATTTCAGAGGTTTGAATTTTGGGCTCCAAATTTGAATCCATTTGGGGCCTATAAATACCCCAACTATTCCTCCATTGATAAGTAAGAAATATTGAGCAAAACTCTATGATTCTAAAGTTGTAAACCTTAGAAAGTTTAGTTCTCTCCTTCGAAAGCTTAGAGAGAGTTCTAAGGGAGGTGTGAGAGTGATACCTTGTAAAAGAGGGTTGTAAAAAGTTATCTCCTAAACCTGTGAAAAGGAGAAGAGGGGTGTAAAAGGGGATTGGTCTTCGCCTATTGAAGGAAGACCGATAGTGGATGCTAGTGGCCTCGATGGAAGAGGAATCAGCGGAGTGGATGTAGGTCACGACGACCGAACCACTATAAAAATCCAGTTTGTATTTCTCTTGAGCAATTTACTTTAACTACAAACCACTTTACTTGCTTTACATCCACTATACTCTTCCGTGTACTTTCAAAGTTATTATCTTTACGAAACGATTTTTCATTGGAAACAGATTTAATCGCAACGAAGTTTTGAACCGACGTAATTTTTACCGCTGCACTAATTCACCCCCCCCCCCCTCTTAGTGCTGACTTTTTTCCCAATAAAATTAATATTTCATCATGAATCCAAGCAACATGTCATCATAAAATCATGCATAATCAAAATTTTAATACATCATTCCATGCATAATCATTATCATAACTTTTCCCCCTTTGTCATCAATAAAAAGGAGAAGTGTATCTAGCAAGTTTTTAATATATAATTTTAAATCATTGCATTATAAACATAATCTCAAGTTTAATCATCATGCAAGCTAGTAATTTTCTTTCTTCTCTTTTGAGAAGTGCAATTTTTTTGCTTCTTTGGCAAAGTGCAAGCTAGCAAAATTTTACATCATATTACAACATGCAAGCTAGTAAATTTTACGACATTTTAGAACATGCAAGCTAGCAATTTTGCTTTTCTTGAAGTATGCAAGCTAGCTAGCAAGCTAGCAAAATTTGCTCTCCCTATGTCATTGTCAAATAGAAGGAAAGAATACAATATTGTAATTCTTTTTCCTTTTAATAAATAACAAAAAGAAACATGGGAGTTCAAAAACAAGATCTTGATTCTTAGAAAAATCTCATGTATCAAATATCGAGAAATCAAGATCATGATTTGGATAAAGAAAATAAATCTTAACCCATAAAGTGTTCTTGTATGAAATGTCAAGTCATCATCATTATCACATTGGGCATGATACTAAACTAATAAATTTTTAAATCAATATTACTTGGGTATGCATGATACAAAAAATAAATCAATCATCACTATGAGCATATCATACATGATACTAAGACATTAAAATTTTTAAGCATTTATCACTTCATGCATTAAATCAACATTTTGATCATGATACCAAACATTCATCATTTCTCTCATGCATACTAAAGCATTCGTGATACCAAACATTAAATTAACATTTTTTAAGCATTTATCACTTCATGATTGTTGGTACCAAACATTCATCATTTATTTTCTCCCCTTTTGTCATAGGCAAAAAGGAGAATCATTCAACAATGCAAGTGTTTAAAAGCATATCAAGTAAGTTTTACACTAATTTATCCAAGCTAGCAAAACTATCTCCCTTAATGTGCAAAACTTTTCTCATTACATCATTTTTTAAATCATCACATAAAATATATCAAGAAAAATTAACTTGGTGATGAGGTATACAATTCATGAAGACAAATTATGAATATTAAGAGACAAATTATGATTCTTTTGGATAACAAAAAGAAGAAACATATTAAATAATCTTGATTCATAAGAATCTCAAGTTGTCAAGATCATGATTTATATATTAATGAAAGATCTCAAGTTATAATTCAAAAAATCATGATTCATAAAAAAAATCTCCTCTTAAACAATATGAGAACACATAATAAGAGATCTTGATTCATAAAAGATTTCAAGCTATAATTCCGAGGAATCAAAATCACGATATAGGTAAAAACTCATTCAAATTCAAATCATCAAAATCACTTTCAAGAAATTCAAAATATAAATATATTCATTAATCTAATTTTTAAAAATCGATAAGATAGTGATAGAGGAATTTTCAAAATGCATTCCCTTTTTAGTTGTTTCAATTTATGTGGTTTGATTTCTTATAAGCATGCCCAAGTTTTTTACGCTAAATCAAAACAAGCATCATCTTGAGTTCTAAGTGTCAAATCCTTCTTATTCTTTTGGAAGATTATTCTTAAGTTATTCATGTATATTGCATATCATTTCATAAGTCATCAAAGACCGAATAAGTTCTTCAATCGAAAAATAGTTCAAGTTCTTTGATTCTTGTATTGTAGTTACTATCGAATCCCAATTTTTAGTAAGTGATCGTAAAACTTTATTTACAAGTTCAAGATTTAAAAAACTTTTACCAAGAGCTTTTAGACTATTGATGATATCCGTAAAATGGGTGTGTATATCTCCAATAGTTTGGCTTGGTTCCATATGAAATATTTCAAAATCATGTATCAAAATATTTAGTTTAGAGTCTTTTAACTCTACTAGTGTCTTCGTGTGTGGTTTCAAGAGTGTGCCAAATATCGAAAGTAGTTTCGCAAATAGAAATACGATTAAATTCATTTTTTCCAGGGCATAAAATAAGACATTTATAACTTTTGTATTTAAAGAGAAAGTCTTCTTCTCCAACCCATTCCAATCGTTTATTGGAAGAAAAGACTTTTGAAAATCAAATTCGACTATATTCCATAAATCAAGATTCAACGAAAGCAAGAAAACTCTTATTCGAGTTTTCCAATATGTGTAGTCCATCCTATTGAACTTGGGAGGACGAATGATAGAGTGACCCTCTTGAAAGTCGAAAAGATCCATCTTCTAGTGAGCTTTCACTACATCGTCTGTGTTAGGATCAAGAGCACTAACGGGGGGTTGTGAATTAGTGCGGCGGAAAACTTTCAACGATTAAAACTACGTTCGTACGATAAGAGCGATTTCGGTAGAAAAGCCGATTTGTAAATCACTTTAACTTGTGATCAAGCAAGATGCAGTTAAAGCGAATCTATAAGGGTAGTTTGTAGTTATGATGGAAATCAGAATGTAAGCATAAACTAAAATATGATGTTCGTACGATAAAGCTTATTTACGTCTAAACACCGATTCAGAAAATACTAAACTTTGAAACATGATCGTAAATTCGCAGAAGGCAGTAAGCTATTGAGGAGGTTTGCAGTAAAGATAATATTCTCAAAGTAAATACAAACCAGAGAGCACCGCGATTTTAGAGTGGTTCGGTCAATCTTGACCTACATCCACTTCTGGCTTCCTCCACCGACGAGGTCACCGACATCCACTAGAGGCCTTCCTTCAATAGGCGAAGGCCAACCACCCTTTTACAATTTCACTCCTTTTGACGGGCTTAGGAGACAACCCTTACAGAATTTTCTCTCCTCTCTTGAAAGATCAGAACTTGGAAGAAAAGAGGGAGAAGAACTTTTAACTTATACAACACTTTTGAGCTCTAAAAATCACAGAGTAAGATCAGGATTTCGGTTGTTTTGGTTGCTCTTTCATTGCTGAAAGAGTGGGGTATTTATAGGCCCCAAACTAGTTTGAATTCCGAGCTCAACCTCGAATTTCTTCAAGGTGTCCTTAAGTAGCAAGTTCTCCTTTTGGAGAGTTTCTAGATCATGACATTTTATACATGAAGCTAAACTATCATGATATTCAGTTTTTAATTTATCAAAATTACTAATAAGACTATCATGCTCCTTTTTTAACAATTTATATTTTCTACTAATTATTTTACATTCATCAAATAAGTCATGGAAGGTATTTAATAATTCATTAAATGATAAATCTACATTAATTAAATTTGTTACCTCCTCTCCGATGGCCATTAGGGCGTAATGAGCAACTTGCTCGGTGTTGGACTCCTCTTCTTCGGACAAACCTTCGGCGATGCTCCGACGGACTTTCAGCAAACTCTTGGACTTGCGACGATCCACTTGGCAAGTTCCGACGAGCTTCTTTTAGCAAGCTCCTGGACTTCTCGGATTTGTTCCCGCAAAACCTCCGACGACCGTCCGAACTTCCATCGAGCTCTCAAACTCCCAACGTGATCATAGTCTTGACTCCGGCACAACTCCTACTGCATATCTTACTTTCATCATAGTTAATCCTGCACACTTATCTCAACATATGGATTAGATAACAAATGACAATTGACGTCATCATCAAAATCCGAGATTCAACAGTCTGATCCTTTGGTGTGTCCCTTGATTCATTCTACCCGATGCCCGATCATTGACTCTGGCCCAACATTCGATTCTTCTTTAATCGTTTTGTCTTTCTCATGATTGTAGTTAGTCCATGATCACTTATCTCAAGATATATATTAGATCATTAATTCACCAATTGATTTCATCATCAAAATATAAGATTCAATAGCTAAGCGATAGTACTGCTAAGATCCAATCTTTACGGCTCTGTCAGGTAGTGGTACTATTGAGACTAGGTGATGATACCGCCCAATGTCAGTCTATAGGTGATGATACTAGGGGTGGTACCGGTAGTACCCCAGAAACCCGGGATGAGATATTTTTTGGCTTCATTTTTGAAGTCATTGGGGTTTATATATACCACACTCTTTCCTGCATGAAAGAGTACGAAAGTGTGAACAAAAGTTTTGAGATTTTGGGTTGTAAAAATGTTGAAAAAGTGTTAAGTGTCCTCCTCCTCCTTAGCTTTGTGATCATTCTAAGAGAGGTATGAGGCTTATAAATATTATCTCATAAACTTGTGAAAAAGAGAAAGAGTTGTAATAGAGTAGATGGTCTTCGTCTATTGAAAGAAGACCGTTAGTGGATGCCGGTAGCCTTAACGAAGGAGGAATCACGAGTGAACGTAGGTCTTGACGATTGAACAACTATAAATTCAGTTTGCATTTTCTTTTTCAGTTTCATTGCTATTACATTCTCAATTAATTGCTCAATTCACTTACTCTAAGTCAATCACGTTTTTTTTATTATTTCATCGAACAAAAATTTTTTAAAACTGATATTTTTATTAAAATTACTAAGTTACCCCTTTTTAGTGTCAATTTGATCCTAACATAAATCACTCCCAAGCAAGTCGTTTTTATTCTCTGGATGGGTCCATACTTTTGAGGCCGAATCAGGTGTTTGATTTTTTGGTCAACGGCACCCTAAAACTAAGAAAATCAAATAATCGAATCGCCCCTCCCAAAAATCAATAGTTTCAATTTTTAACCTAGTAACCAAGCCTGGAGGAAGCTGCCATTTTATATTGTTTATTGTATCAGGTGAGCGCGTGACGAGTATAGGACAGTTGGGGAAAGCCGGCCTTTACGGAGCCAAAAGCTTGGTTAGGTACAGCACCTGTTCATGAGGCGTCCGCGTGCGCCCCGTGACTACGCCCACCACTCATTTCTCTAAACGCTTCCGTTTCAGCCACATGTTCTCCAGGCGTTTGTTTAAATGCCAACTTCTAGACCGTCCCGTTTTAGCGGTCGTTGTACATATCGATGTTCGTCACTGTGCAGGAAGAAGGGGGTAGATGAAACGAGTGGTAGCTGGCGACGCCACTCGTCCTTTTAAATGCTCACTACTTCGTCTAAGACCTTCTCATTCCCACACAGTTCGGATCGTTCAAGTGGGACAAGATGGCCCCCGGCACTGCATTGCTTCCCACGAACGAGGCGACCCTGAGGGCGAGCTTCGTGCGGGACGAGGACGAGCGACCCAAGGTGGCCTATAACCAATTCAGCAGCGACATCCCGGTGATCTCGCTCGTCGGGGTTGACGACGAGGACGGGGCCACCGGCGGGCGGAGGGCGGAGATCCGCCGCAAGATCGTGGAGGCCTGCGAGGACTGGGGCTTATTCCAGGTGCTGGACCATGGAGTGGACGCCGGCATGATCTCCGAGATGACCCGGGTCGCCCGGGATTTCTTCGCGCTACCCCCCGAGGAGAAGCTCCGGTTCGACATGTCCGGCGGAAAAAAGGGAGGCTTCATAGTGTCCAGCCATCTCCAGGTAGAACATGTTTGACGAAGCCTTCTCACGAAGTTGGTGGATTCCATGGGCTAAGAACTAATTCGATTGATGTCACGCAGGGTGAGGCAGTGCAGGACTGGCGAGAGATCGTGACTTACTTCTCGTACCCGATCGGAGCTCGGGACTACTCGAGGTGGCCGGATAAGCCAGAAGGGTGGAGGTCGGTGGTGGAGTCGTACAGCGAGAAGCTGATGGGGTTGGCGTGCAAGCTGCTGGAGGTGTTGTCGGAGGCAATGGGGCTCGACAAGGAAGCCCTCACCGATGCCTGCGTAGACATGGATCAGAAGGTGGTGGTCAACTACTACCCCAAGTGCCCCCAGCCCGACCTCACCCTCGGCCTCAAACGCCACACCGATCCCGGTACCATCACCCTCCTCCTCCAAGACCAAGTCGGCGGACTCCAAGCCACCAAGGACGGCGGCAAGACGTGGATCACAGTTCAGCCCGTGGAGGGAGCTTTCGTCGTCAACCTCGGGGACCATGGCCATGTGAGTATCAGCAAACGCCTTCTTCTGCGAATGGCATACAGATCTGACATGCTTCTCTCTGAGGCGGGCGCAGTATCTGAGCAACGGGAGGTTCAAGAACGCGGATCATCAGGCGGTGGTGAACTCGAGCTGCAGCAGGCTGTCGATCGCCACGTTTCAGAACCCAGCGCCGGAGGCGATCGTGTATCCCCTGGCGATAAGGGAGGGAGAGAAGCCGATCCTGGACGAGCCCATCACGTTCAGCGAGATGTACCGTAGGAAGATGAGCCGAGATCTCGAGCTTGCCAACCTCAAGAACCTGGCCAGGGCAGATCATCAGCGGCTGGAGTTGCCGGAGAATGCCAACGACATCAATGTAGCAAAGGCGAAATGCCTAAATGAGATCCTAGCTTAATATATATGCTATAGGTCTATGCCATCTCTCACGTCCGAGCCACATAGTTTCCCGTCCGTGCGACGGTGAATGCTGTAATAAGATTTCGAGTACTCAGATATCTATAAAAAAATGTTCCGCAATTAAATTAAGATATCAATTACATCTAAAATATGATATAATATACTCACATATCAAGGATTAATGGTTAGAAATATTATTCAACAAAGAAAATATTAATTAAAATATTCATCAAGGAGCCTAATAGGGTATATTCTGACATTAAGCGAAGCCTGCCTGTTGGATGCCGAGGGATTTGTGTGATTTGTGTGGAAGACAAAGACTAATTCTTTTTATTATCTATAGGGGGATGTATGGACCCTATGATTTCCTAAGCCACATAAATGAACTACAAAAGAAGGACGTTCGAACAGGGATGGGCGACCCTATGATTTCCTAAGTATAAGAACCGATCCTCGATGCCTGCATAGGGATTGAACCTCTCTCACTCTGATCATCCTCGTCCTCACTATTTTAAGAAGAGCTAACATGATCATCGAAGGAGTCGGGTTAGGAAATACACCTCCCCCCGACGTCGACATTTGTGTAGAATCCCCAAGAGATCAGAATCCACCCAAGGCCTCCTCATTCCCTATGGGGACCATCTCGCTCAATGCCACGAGGGTCACTTGGACAACCTTGCACCTTCGAGACAAGATCGAGTTGTATCGATCTTCAGTTGACGGTATTAAGACAGAAACATTTTGGCACTAGAAGGAGTGCCTGAATGTTACAAAAACATCCCCTAGCGAAGCCTCTCAATAAGCACTAAGAGGCATTGCTACCCACACACAATACTTTTGTGCAAAGAGGATAATTGCCTTCCTTCCCTTAGGTGGACGTATCCACCTCGACCCAAACCCTAGGGTGCTACTGGTGTTTGTTCAATAACTCTGGGCTTTCACCTCCAAGGGCAAGCGCGGGGCACTTGGTCATTCTTGCTAAGGCTTTTTTGAGCCTTGCACACTAGGTGTAGGCCCTCATCGGGATGATGCAAGCCATCACCCCACTCCTACCCTAATTTGCCTAACAAGCAATGCCCCCTTCACAGCCATGGCCAATGACTCAACCATCGCCTACACCCACACTCCTTGGGGTTCCCCTGATCGATCCATTGCTGGAAGCCTCAGATTGCTCCTGATTGGTGGAAATACCAGTTCGAGCACCGCACTCCCCAACGGTACAATTTAGTGCTCCCTACATCACAGGCTGGCATTGCCTAAGTTGAAGACCCAATCGATCGACTCAATGGATGATTCACTAAGAGCCCAATTGCGAATGGTGAATTAGTGCCTAGACAAGGTGCAACGGGAGTTCCTGCACTCAAAGGGGGAAGCGAACGACCTCACCTCAGGTCGTTCTCCATTTGTCCAAAGTATCCAAAGGGAGCCACTCTCAACCAACTTTCGCCTCCCGTCATTAGAGGCTTTTGATGATAGCTCTGACCTAATGAAGCACACCATGGCCTTTTGAGCCCAATTGTTATTATACGATACCTCGGATGCTATGATATGTTGAGCATTCCCAACCACCCTAAGAGGCTCAGTGCAAAAATGGTACAACCGCTTGAAACCTATTAGGATAATAAAGACACTAAGATAGGGAGGGTGAATTACTTCTTTCGAAAAGTTGAGCTGATTTCAAAAATTTCATTCGATGAAACCTGTATCGGAAATATATTTAACTTGGAAAGTGAGTAAAGGTAATGAGCAACTAAATCAATAAGTAATAAGAATGAAAAGCATAAAGGAAATGCATACCAGATTTATAGTGGTTCGGTCGTTGCAATTGCTGAATTTCAGATTTTGATGATGAAATCAATTGATAAGTTTATGATCTAACAGGCATTTTGAGTGACACAGGACTAGCTTCGATCATGGAGAGATAATTTGATTAAAGTAGGAATAATCAATGTTGGGCCGAAGTGAAATATATTAGAAGATTGAGTGTCGAGCAAAAGGATTAATTAATAAGATTGAGTGGTTAAAGGCTTCATGCCATGGGTTCGGGTATCCGGCTAATAAGATCAAACATTACACCAAGGAGATCGGATGTTGCGGGAAGACAACATACCGATTATGCAATATGCCGAAGGAAAGGATGATGCACGAAGGGTCGAACGAAGTGCCGGATGAACTAATGACATGTTGGACAACATATGATTAATATTTTATAATAATTTATCTAGATCGAGTTAGTTTAGGTCTAATTAAGTCGGTATTAGGGTGAAACAATGCCAACTCAAATAGGGGCTAATTGGGCTTAAATCAAAGCTAAATTGGGCCTACTGTTTAGCCCATTCAGTGTCATATAGTAGGGTCTGGTGGTGGTACCACCCAGACTGGACAGTGGTACCACTCAAACAAAAACTCCAAGAGTATGTCAAGCGGTGGTACCGTCAGATTGGGCGGTGGTACCGCCCAGTGTTAGTGTGTCAGACGGTGATACCGCTAGACTGAGCGATGGTACCACCCAATGTCAGATTGGCAGGAGGTGGTACAGCCAGTACCTCGAAAACCCGGGGATTTAAATTTTGGCTCCAAGTTTTGAATCCATTTAGGGTCTATAAATACCCCATAAATTCTTACTTGGAACACACACGAAAATAGAGCAAAAACTCAATGATTCTAAGGTTGTAAACTTTGTTAATTATAGAGTCCCTCCTCTAAATGCTTAGCGATAGTCCTAAGGGAGGTGTGTGAGGGAACACTTATAAAAGAGGGGTGTAAAGGTTCTTTACTGAACTTGTGAAAAGGAGAAAGAGTGTAAGGATAGTTGATCTTCACCAATTGGAAAGAAGATCAGTAGTGGAAGTTGGTGGCCTCGAGTGAAGAGGAATCTAGAGTGGACGTAGATCATGACGACCGAACCACTATAAATTCGATGTACTCAGTTTGCATTTTTATTATGCTTTTCATTCTCATATTGCAAATTGATTTTCTTGCTTACTACTTTCACTATGCTTACGAATGCACTTTCAAGTCAAACTCATTTTTTTGATATGAGCTTTATTGAATGATATTTTTGAATTGATGTAATTTTTTGTCCGCACTAATTCATCCCCCCTTTTAGTGTCGACTTGATCCTAATAGTTGGTATCAGAGTCATATTTTATTCGATTGGATTAACACCTAAGAGAGATGGCTTTTTTTGACTTTCAAGAGGGACTTTCTATCACTCGTTCTCCTATATTCATTGGGATGGACTACACTTATTGGAGAACTCGGATGAGAGTTTTCTTACTTTCTTTGAACTTTAATTTATGAAATATTGTTGAACTTGATTTTCAAACCCCCTCTAAACCTACGAATGAATGGAATGACTTTAAGAAAAAATTATTTTCTTTAAATATAAAATCTATGAATGCTTTATTTTACGCTTTGGATAAAAACAGGTTTAATCGTATTTTGACTTGTGAAACTGCATATGACATTTAGCATACTCTTGAAATCACACATGAAGACACAAGGAGGGTTAAAGATTCTAATGTTAATCTCTTGATGTATGATTTTGAATTATTTCGTATGAAACCAAGCAAAACCATTGGAGACATGTATACCCATTTTACGGATGTCGTCAATAGTTTAAATGCACTTGGTAAAAGTTTTTCGAATCTTGAAATTGTGAATAAAATTTTACGTTCTCTTCCTGAAAATTGGGATTCAGAAGTAATTGTCATTCAAGAAGCAAATGACCTAAATAATTTTCCTCTTGAAAAACTTATCGGGTCTTTAATGAACTATGAAATGAGTTATATGACACAAGACGAACATGAGAACAACGTTTCAAAGAACAGGAAAGATATGACACTGAGAACCAAAGAATATCACTTAAGTGATAACTCAAGTGATGATGATAATGACATAGAACTTTCGATGAGAAAATTCAAAAAATTCATAAAACAAGAAACTAAGAACAAAAAAAAGCTCAAAAGGAACACAATAACTTGCTATGAATGCAATCGACCGGGGCATATCAAAAGCAAATATCCGCAACACAGAAGAAAAAGACATTCAAAGTGACATGGGACGAATCGAGTACATCCAAAGACGAGGAGCAAACCGATAAAGAAGAGGTGGCGAACTACACCTTGGTGGCTTTCCACAATGAGGCAAGTAACTTAACCAAAACCCCTTTACTTTACTTTGAAATTACTTAATGCATTTCATGAGTTGTTTTTAAACATCACCAACACTTAGAACTTGAGAGAAGTTTTCACAAGATTACAACAGCATTTTTCTTTCATTTTGCTCTCAATTCTTGTGTAATCTGAGCAGGGGATGAGAGGGGTATTTATAGGCTCTAAATGGATTCAAACTTGAAACTTAAAAGTGTCTCATCCCCCATTTTCAGGGTACTAGTGGTACCATTGCTTGTGTTGGGCGGTACTACTACTTGCAACACTAACACTGGGTGGTACCACCACCCAGTCTGGCGGTACTACCACCTGACACAGTCTTGGAGATTGTGTCTTGGAGATTGAGCCACTAGCGGTGCCACCGCTTGGATCGGTGGTGCCACCGCTTGACCCAAATTTTGGGTCACTGAATGGGCCTTTCTCTCGACTGAAAATAGCCCCACTTTGGGCCTAATTGGCTCCTAATTGAGTTGACCTAATTACATTCTAAACCAATTCAATTAGATCTAAACTAACTCTATCTAGATAAATTATTACCAAGTATGAATCATATGTTGTCCAACATGTCATTGGTTCTTCCAACGCTTCGTTTGATCCTTCGGCGCATCGTGTGCTCCTTCGGCGTATTGCCTAATCAGTATATTATCTTCTCGCAACATCCGATCTCCTTGGCACAATATTCGATCTTCTTGGCCCGTTGCCCAAATTCATAGACCAAAGCATTCTGGCGACACGTCGACCGATCCTCTAGCTTGATGTCCAATCTCCTAACATGTTCAACTCTGGCTCAACATTAAATTCCTCTTGCTTTAATCAATTTGCTTCTCCTTGATCGAAGCTAGTCATACGTTACTCAAAATACAAATTAGATCACAAACACATCAATTGGTTTCATCATCGAAATATGAGATTCAACAATCTCTCACTTTTTTATGATGACAACCAATTGATGACGGAGTTTAAACTAAACTCCCCCTATCAATATGGCATAATTGAGATGAACTTTGAATTCAAATTGAATTCAAGTCAAAGCAAATTTAATCATGAATATTTTATCATTACATGCATCATTATCATAAGTTGAAGTATTGCATGCATAATACCAAAGTATCATGTATATTTTTAAAATATAAAATCCTTATTATATGCATGATTCCAAATCATCAATCATAATTACATCATACCATGCATTATCATCATCATACCTTCTCCCCCTTTGTCATCAATAAAAAGAAAAAGTGTAACTATCAATGTTTTAGAGGTATAAGCTTAGCAATTTAGCAAATTTCCCATCACTTTAGAGCATGCAAGCTAGTGAGTCCTTTCTTCTCTTTTGAGAAGTGCAAGCGAGCAATTTTTTGCTTCATTTGCAATGTTCAAGCTAGTAATTTTTGCTTCCTTTGCAAAGGGCAAGTTAAAAAAATTTTACATCATTTTACAACATGCAAGCTAGCAACAATTTTAAGTTTTGCAAGTTTGTAAATTTTGCTAGATTGGCAAGTTAGCATGTTTGCTTTTTTTTACGATATTCAAACTAGCAAGTTTTTGAAAGAGAATGCGAGATAGCAAATAGCTAGTTTCGAACATGCAAACTATCAAGTTTTTCACATATAAAAGTTAGCAAAACTTTTGCACCTTTTAATATGTGCAAGATAGTATGTTTTCTTTTCTGTGCGATGTTCAAGCTAGTAAGTTTTTTGAAAAGGAATGTATGATTTACATCATTTTGAAACATGTAAGCTAGCAAATTTTACATCATTTTAGAGCATACAAGCTAGCAAACTTTACTCCCCCTTTGTCATTGTCAAATAGAAGGGAAGAATATAATGTTATGATTCTTTTCCCTTTACTTCAATCTTCATGACAAAGATAAATAACAAAGATGAATTTTTATCAATATTTCAATCATAAAAAAATGAAGTCATGAATGTCAAAAGACCATATATCATTTTTGACAAATTTCTTCTTTTGTAAATAAAAAGAATGATAGGAACTGATCTTGATTCAAAAAGAAGACTTAAGTCATAAAAATCAAGAAATCAAAATTATGATCCGAAAAATGTATAAGGAGAGTTTATGCATTTGGGAGATTTAATAATTTGCCTAAATTTAACATTCAAACTAGCAATTTTGATTCTCTTGATATGCTAGCAATTTTCTTTCTCCCTTTTGTCATTGTAAACAAGGAAGAAGTAGAATGGAAGAATACAATGGTACTATATATATATATATATATATATATATATATATATATATATATATATATATATATATATATATATATATATATATATATATATATATATATATTCATCAATCCTCTACTTATAACATAAGGTTTACAACAACAAATACAAAGGAATTACACATCATGTCATGAAAGATAATATCAAAGATAATGTGAATACCAAAAGACATGATTCATTTTGATAAATCTCCTCTTAAATAATAAAAAGAAAATCTTAGGAGATCAAATAGTAAAAGATCTTCAAAAGAAATTTTACGTCATGAATTCCGAGAAAGATATTCTCTTTAGTAAACAACAAAATAATTGTAGGAGAATAAATAATAAATGATCTCGATTCATGCATAAGAAATCTCAAGTTGTCAAGATTATGATTCATATATAAAAAAGTTTCAAGTTATAATTCATAAGAAAAATCATAATTCATAAAAAAATCTCCTCTTTAATAAATGACAAGAAGAAAAGAGAACTTGGTTATGCACAAGAAATATCTAGTCATCAAGTGAAGGAATCATGATTCATGTGACAAAAATATTATCGATTCATGCATTTGAGTAAATATTTTTTAAACTATTATTACTTTAACTCATCATGCATAATTTTAAAATGTAAAACCATCAAGCATGATACAAATATTTATTTTCAAAATATTCATCATTATTTTCAACTCATTCAATTTGTCAAGTCATCAAAATCACTTTCGAGAGATTCAAAATGACATAAATTGATTTATTAATCTTTTAGGATCTCTTATTGAAAAATTTAATAAGTTTTTGGGGATAGAGTTATTTTCAAGAAAAATAATGTATTTCTCTATGTGATTGATTTCATACAAGCATGCCATTGTTTTCTAAGCCAAAACCATTCATTATTGTTTAAACTTGAAAAACAAGATTTATCACAAAAGTCATCAAGATCAAAAGTGTAACACATAATTCGAAAGCATAAAATTATAAATCATCATTACTTCAAATCCTCATGCATAGTATAAAATCAACAAGCATGGTATCAAAACTTTTAACATTTTCATCATGTCTTATATCAGTATGCAATATTAAATCATCAAACATGATTTCATTAAACATAAAATATTTTTAATTAAAATAAAAATAAAAAAGTAATATGGAAATCATCAAGATACACATTATTGCTCTTAAACACATACATAGAATTAATCTTATTATATGTACAAGCATTAGATTTAAATCTAACATTTTGTTCCTTTATCATAAAATATGTAATTTTCATAATCAATTTTTTCTTTATATATATAATTTTTCTAAACTAATTAAAAAAAACTCATGAAATGAATCAAGTTATTTCAAAATAAGGTAAATACATTTCAGGTGAGTTACATACCTCATTGTGAAAGGCCACCTCGTCTTTATTGGTTTGCTCCTCTTCTTCGAATGTGCTTGAATCGATAACTTTTTCTTTAGTTTTATATACTCATCTTTGGAGTGACCCGGCTTCTTGCGTTCATAGCAGATAGTTATATTCTTTTTAAGTTTGTTTTTATTCTTTGATTCTTGTTTTAAGAACTTTTTAAGTTTTATTGTTAAGAGTTCAAAGTCATCATCACTTGAGCTTTCGCTCGAGTGGTCTTCTTGAGTTCTAAGTGTCAAATCCTTCCTGTTCTTTGGAAGGTTGTTCTCATGTTTATCAAGTTCATCATGTGTTTTGCATATCATTTCATAGGTCATCAAAGACCTGATAAGTTCTTCAAGTGGAAACTTATTTAAGTCTTTAGCCTCTTGTATTACCGTCACTTTCGGATCCCAACTTTTTGGAAGGGATCTTAGTATTTTGTTAATAAGTTTAAAATTAGAAAAATATTTACCAAGACTTTTTAAACTATTGATGACATCCATAAAATGAGTGTACATGTTAACGATAGTTTTGCTTAGCTTCATTCGAAACAATTCAAAATCATACATTAAAATATTAAATTTTGAATCTTTAACTCTACTAGTGCCTTCGTGTGTGATTTCAAGTGTGCGCCAAATGTCATGCGCAGTTTCACAAATGGAAATCTGATTAAACTTATTTTTATCCAAAGCACAAAACAAAGCATTCATAGCTTTTGCATTCAAGGAAAAAGATTTTTTCTCAAAATCACTCCAATCATTCATAGAATTAGAAGGTTGAAAACTAAGTTCAACAATATTCCATAAATCAGAGCTTATAGAAAGTAAGAAAACTCTCATCTGAGTTTTTTAATAAGTGTAGTTCATCCCATTGAACATATGAGAACGAATGATAGAGTGACCTTCTTGAAAGTCAAAAAGAGCTATTTCTCTTGAGTGTTAAACCAAATGAGAAAAAAAATGTGGCTCAATACTATCTGTTAGGATCGAGTTGGCACTAAGAGGGGGGGAGGGTGAATTAGTATAGCAATAAAAATTAGATCGGTTTGAAAATCTTCGTACGATTAAAAGCAATATTCGAAAAGAGTTTAACTTTGAAAGTATATGGAAGCATAGTAAATAAGTGAGTAAAGAAGTTTATGTTAAATCTTTGATTTTGATGATGAAACCAATTGATAGTGTTTATGATCTGATCTGCATTTTGAGTGACGTAGGAAGCTTCGATCAATGAGAGATAATTAAAGCAGGAAGAATCATGTTGGGCCGGAGTGTAACATGTCAGAAGATTGAACGTCGAGCCGGAGAATCGATCGACATATCGGTAGAAGGCTTCGGGCCATGGGTTCTGGCATCGAGCCAAGAAGAGCAGAAATTATGCTAAAGAAATCAAAGTTGCGGAGGTCAACTGGCCGATTGGGCAATAGGTTGCAAGAGAGGACGTTGTGCCAAAGAATCGAACGATGCATTGATGAACCAATGACATGTCGGACAACATTTGATTTAGCTTTATAATAATTATCTAAATCGAAGTAGGTCTTAGGTGTAATTGGATTGGAATTGGGCCAACTCAATTAGGGGCCAATTTTGCCCAAGTTTGGACTATGTTGGGCTAAGTGAAAGGCCCAAATAGTGACTCAATAGGTGGAACCATTGGTGCCATAGTCTCCGAGACTATGTCAAGCGTTGGTACCGCCCAATGGCAGGGTGTCAGGTGGTGGTACAGTTAGACTGGGCGATGGTACCACCCAGTGTCAGTGCTAGAGGCGATGGTACCGCCCAACATAGATGGTGGTACTGCTAGTACCTCGACAACCAGGAATGAGATACTTTTAGGCTTCAAGTTTGAATCCACTTGAGACCTATAAATACCCCTCTTATCTTTTGTTAACATACACAAGCACAAAGAACTTAAAAGTGGGAAAATATTGTAGCAATCACTTGAGAAATCCCCTCCTCTAGTTCTAAAGTTTAGAATTCTGTTTAGAGAGGAGTGAGTGCTTGTAAGGGTTATCTCCTAAACCCATGAAAAGGAGAAAGTGGGGTGTAAAAGGGTAGTTGATCTTTGCCTATTAAAAGAAGATCGTTAGTAGATGTTGGTGGCCTCGATGGAAGAGGAATCGAGAGTAGATGTAGGTCACGATGACGGAACCACTATAAAACTCGGTTTGCATTTCTATTTGTGCAATTTACCTTTACTGTAAACTACCTTACTTGCTTTACTTTCTCATTACACTCTTACGAACGCTTTCAAGTTAAATATATTTTCGATATTAGTTTTATCGAAATGAAGATTTTTTGAACCGACGTTGTTTTTCTCCACTGCACTAATTCATCCCGCCTTTTAGTGCCGACTTGATCTTAATAGTTTGCAATGAAAGTAAAAAGCTTAAAGTAAATGCAAACCAAGTTTTATAGTGTTTCGATCGTCGTGACCTACCTCTACTCCTGATTCATCTTCTATCGAAGCCATTGGCATCCACTAATAGTCTTCCTTCAATAAGAGAAGACCAACTACCCTTATAACTCGATTCTCCTTTTGACAGGTTCAGAAGAGAACCTTTACACCCCCACTACCTCCTCTCTTAAACTTCACCAACACTTAGAGCTTGAGAGTTCTCACAAGATTACAATAACATTTTTTTTTCTTTTTGCTCTCAATTCTTATGTAATCTAAGCAGGGATGAGAGGGGTATTTATAGGCCCCAAATGGATTAAAACTTAGAGCCTACAAATATCTCATCCCTAGTTTTCGAGATACTAGTGGTACCACTGCTTGTTCTGGGTGGTACTACCACCAACAACATTGACATTGGGCGGTACCACTGCTTAACATAGTTTGGGAGACTATGTCTGGGCGGTACCACCACCTGACACTAGATGGTACCACCGCCTAGTCTCACGGTACTACCACCTGACATAATCTTAGAGATTGTGTCTCAGAGACTAAGCCACTAGCGATGCCGTCGACTAGACCGATAGTGCCATCGCTTGACCCAACTTTTGGGTCACTGAATGGGTCTTTCTCTTGGCCCAAAATAGCCCCACTTTAGGCCCAGTTAGCCTAATTATATTTTAAACTAACTCAATTAGACCTAAACTAACTTAATCTAGATAAATTATTATAAAGCACGAATCATATGTTGTTTGGTATATCATTGGTTTTTTCGACGTTTCGTCCAATCCTTTAGCACATCGTCCTCTCCTTCGGCGTATTGCCCAATCAGCATGTTGTCTTCTCGTAACATCCGATCTCTTTGGTGCAATGTCCGATCATCTTGGCCCGATACCCGAATTCGTGGACCGAAGCATTTGCTAACATGTTGACCGATCCTCTGGCCCGACGTCCAATCTCCTAACATGTTCAACTCTGGCCCAACATCCGATTCCTCGTACTTTAATCAATTTAGCTCTCCTCGATCGAAGCTAGTCTTGCATTACTCAAAATGCAAATTAGATCACAAACACATCAATTGGTTTCTTCATCAAAATATGAGATTCAACAAATCTTGCTTGATGTTTTAATGATGTAATGATATAATGAAAATGTTAAAAGGTTTGTGATCATGCTTGATGATTTTATATTATGCATGAATTGAAGCAATGATGACTTGAAATCATATGTTTTGGAATTATGTGTTACACTTTTGATCTTGATGATTTTTGTGATAAATCTTGTTTTCGATTTAAAACATGATGCATGGTTTTGATATATAAAAAAAACTTGGGCATGCTTGTATGAAATCAATCATATGAATTGAAACAAATAAAAAGGGAATGCATTTTGAAAATTTCTCTATCTCTATCTTATCGATTTTTCAATAAGAAATTGATAAATCTATTTATGTTATTTTGAATCTCTTGAAAGTGATTTTGAGGAATTGATGAATTGAATTTGGATGAGTTTTATCTAATCATGATTTTTATCTTGATTTCTTGATATTTATAACTTAAGATTTATTCTATATGAATCAAGGTCTTTTATCCTTTATGTTTCTTTTTGCTATCTACTATCCAAACGAATCATGATTGGTATCATTGCTATTTTATCTCCTATGTTTCTTTTTGTCATTTACTAAAGAGGAGAATTATCCATATGAATTATGATTTTTTCTTGATTTCTCATAATCTTAACTTGAGAATTTATTTTATGAAACATGATCTTGATGACTTCAGAATTCTTATGCATGAATCAAGATCATTTATTATTTGTTCTCCTATAAATCTTTTATTGTTTACTAAAGAGGATATTTATCCAAATTAACCATAATATGTCACTTGAGTTTTTAATCTTTATGACTTGAGTTTTATTATGTATAATTTCATTGTATTCATGAATTATATATCTCATCAGCAAATTAATTTTTCTTGATATTCTTCATGTGATGATTTGATAATTGATGTAAGGGGAAATGAACTATAATATTGTATTCTTCCCTTCTCTTTGATAATAACAAAAGTAGAGAAAGTATTGCAAGCTTACACATTTCAAGGAGAAAACTTGCTAACTTGCACATTTCAAAGAGAAGAAAATTTGCTAACTTGCATGTTCTAAAATGATGTGAAATTTGCTAGCTTGCATGTTATAAAATGATGTAAAATTTGCTAGCTTGCATGATATAAAACTTACTAAATTGCTAGCTTACTCTACTCAAAAGAGAAGCAAAGTTTGCTAGCTTACATATTCCAAGAAGATGCAAAAATAGGCTATCTTGCACATCTCAAAAGATATAAAATTTTGCTAACTTTCATATATGAAAAACTTGCTAGCTTGCATGTTCAAAACTTGCTATCTTACTGGCTTGCATATCTAAAAACATGCTAGTTGTACTTCTCTTTTTTGTTGATGACAAAGGGGGAGAAGGTATAATGATAATTATGCATATTATGTCTAAAATAATGATTTGAAATTATGTATGATGATTTGGAATCATGCATGCAATGATAATTTTAAAAATATACATGATGCATAGGTATTATGCATGTAATACTTATGATTTTGAATGATGTATATAATGATGACGTGTTGCACATGATTATTTTGATATGACATGTTTGAGGTTATATCAAAATGGAATATTGATAAGGTGAGTTTAGTTAAACTCCGTCATCATCAAAATGAGGGAGATTGTTGAATCTCAGATTTTGATGATGAAATCAATTGATAAGTTTATGATCTAATATACATTTTGAGTGACGCAAAACTAGCTTTGATTATGGAGAGACAATTTGATTAAAGTAGGAAGAATCAATGTTTGGCCGTGTTGAATCTCGGATTTGATGATGAAATCAATTATAAATTATTTGATTTAATCTATATGTTGAGAAAAGTATGTAGGATTAACTGCGATAGCAGTAAGACATAAAGCAGGTGTTGTGTCGGAGTCAAGATCGAGATCTCGTTGGAAGTTCAAGAGTTCGTCGGAAGTCCGGACGTTCGTCGAAAGTTCTACCGGAACCAACTAAGAAGTCCATGAGCTTGCCAAAGAAGCTCATTGGAACTCGCTAAGAAGATCATCGTAAAGTCCGGGAGCTTACCAGGAGTCTGTCAGAACATTACCGAGAGTTCATCGGAAGATCGTCGGAAGATCACCGGAAGCTCGCCAAAAGAGGAATTGACGTACAAGAAAAAGAGTGCTTTGATTATGTCTTAGTTATTGTAGTTAGATAGTAGATTGAGTTAGAATTGGGAAGTAATCCACTAACTTAATTAGGGGCCAACTGGGCCCTTAATAGGGCTGAATTGGGCATGATTGAACATCCTATTCAACCCCTAAAACATGGCCGACAGTGGCACCGCCTGGTGACGCAGTCCCCCAGGTGGTCTGGGCGATGGTACCGCTTGCAGTTAATGCTGCCAATGGTGGTACCACCAGAGCTCAGTCTCCAAGCTCTGTCAGGCGGTGGTACCACCTAGACTGAGCGATGGTACCACCTAGTATTAAACTATAGGCGGTAGTACCGCCCAATAATGACGGTGGTACCGCCAATACCTTGAAATCCAGGGATGTAACTTTTTTGGCTCCAATTTTGAAGCCATGCCTATAAAAACTCCACCCTTTTCTGCATGAAAGGGCATGAAAGTATTGGCATAATCTTGAGTCTTTGAAGTGTTAAAGAGTTGTAAAAGTGCTAGAGTCCTCCTCCTCCCTTTCTAAGTGTTGAGATCATTCAAGAGAGGTGTGAGACTTGTAAGAGTTCTCTCCTAAACCCGTGAAAAGTAGAAAGTGCTGTACAAAGGAAGTTGGTCTTTGCCTATTGAAGGAAAGCCATTAGTAGATGCTAGTGACCTCGACGGAGGAGGAATCTAAAAGTGGATGTAGGTCACAACGATCGAACCACTCTAAATTCTGGTTTACTTTTTATTTTTATAATTTACATTATTGCAAACCTTCTTAACCTTCTCTTTGCACTTTTACAAAAACTTTAAAATTCAATCTCTCTTCGAAATGGATTGAATCGAAACGAATATTTTTCAGAATCAGGTTTAATCGGAAAAGTTTTTCGCTGCACTAATTCACCCCCCTCCCTCTTAGTGCGCTCTTGATCCTAACAATTAGTATCAGAGTAAGGTTCACTCTCATTTGGTTTAAAACCCAAGAGAGATGACATTTGCCGGCAACCAAGAGGGTCATTCAATTTGATGTCCGCCCATGTTCAATGGGATGGATTATACACATTGGAAGACTAGAATGAGGATCTTCCTAATTTCAATGGATTTTGAATTATGGAATATTATAGAAAATGGGTTTCAAAAGTCTTTTTTTCCAATGAACGATTGTAATGAGTTGGAGAAGAAGATTTTTACTTTAAATGCCTATGCTATAAATGCCTTGTATTGTGCTTTAGATACAAATGAGTTCAATCGTGTGTCTTTGTGAAATGACTTTTGATATTTGGCATACACTCGAAGTGACTCATGAAGGCACTAGTAGAGTGAAGGAGTCAAAAGTTAATCTTTTAGCTACTAATCTAGCCACAGGAGTGAAGGTTTCTTCATAATCGATATCTTCTTCTTAGTTGAAACATTTGGCCACTAATCTAGTCTTGTTTCTAACTACGATACTAAGTTTATATTGTTTATTTCTAAATACTCATTTAGTACCAATTACTAAATAGTCATTAGGTCTAGGAACAAGCTTCCACACCTTATTTGTCTCAAATTGATTTAATTCTTTTTGTATTGCAAAGATCCATGATTCATCTTTTAGAGCATCGTCAATGCATTTCAGTTCAATTTGAGATAAAAAAACTATATTTGCATAAAAATTTTAAAAAGAAGAATGAGTTTGAACACCTTTTGATGTATCTCCAATGATTAACTCCTTAGGATGAGTATCTACATACTTTCAATCCTTAGGTAAGGATTCTTTGGAAGAAGATGCATCCAAGTTGCTTGGGAGAGGAGATTTTTCATTCAAATTTAAAGCATCAAAATCAAAATCATCATCAAAATCATTTTTCTTAATTTTGAAAACCTCATTAAAAACAACATAGATGGATTCCTCAATAACTAAAGTTCCTTTATTGAAAACACGAAAAGCTTTAGAAATTAAGAAATATCCAAGAAAATACCTTCATCGGATTTTACATCAAATTTTCCTAGAGAAATATCCAAGAAAAATCATCATAAAACATTAATAACCAAAAACTTTTAAATTTTAGATATTAAATCTTTTAATATTCCATAATTCATAGAGAGTTTTGAAAAGTAATAGTCTTATAAGAACCCTATTCATGATATAGCATGTTGTGTTAATGGCTTCGGCCTAAAAATATTTGGGTAAGTTATGTTCGTTTAACATAGTTTTTGTCATTTCTTATAAGCTTATATTTTTTTTCTCAACTACTCCATTTTTTTGTGGGTTTTTTGGAGTGAAGAAATTATGGTTATACTAATTTAAATTAATTTTTTTTTAAAATTATGGTTTTGAAATTTACCTCCATGATCACTTTGAATAGACAAAATCATAAACGCCTTTTCATTTGACCAAGTTTACAAAATTTTAAAAAATACTTAAAGTAATCACTTTTATGTGCCAAAAAGTATGTCCAAGTGTATTTACTATAATTATCAACAATTACAGATACGTATTTACTATCTCCTAAACTTGTTATATCGATTGGTCCAAATAAATATCAATTATAGTAGTCTAGAGGTGCTTATTTGATTCTTTAATTTAAAATTACTTTTTATTTGTTTTCCTAGTTGGCATGCATTACAAACTTTATCTTTGACAAACTTGATGCTAAGCATTTCTCTTACAAGCTCTTTAGTTAAAATTTGAGAGATTAATTTTAATGCTAGTATGACATAATCTCCTATGTCAAAGTCATGCATAATCGTTTAAAACCGAAAAATATATTTCATCACAAAAATCATCAATATTAATAATATACCATTATTATGTTTTAAGGTAATCATAGATCTATTTTGTATGGTATTCTAATTATACAAGCATTAGATTCAAATTTGATGGTATATCCTTTATCATATAATTGACTAATGCTAACTAGATTATGTTTTAAATCATATACTAATAACACATCTTCAATCAAGAGCTTGACTTGTTACCAATGGTTCCTTTGCTAATAATTTTTCCCTTGTTGTTGTCTTCGAAGGACACATATCCTTCGTCTTAGCTAGTGAGCTTAGAGAAGAGTGTTGGATCCCCAGTCATGTGCCTTGAGTATCCACTATCAAGGTATGATCTCTTGTGTTGAATCTCATATTTTGATGATAAAACCACTTGATATATATTTATGATTTAATCTGCATTTTGAGTGACGCAGGATGCTTCGATCAGGATGAGACAATTAAAGTAGGAAAAATCATGTTGTGCTAGAGGAACATGTTAGAAGATTGGAAGTTGGGCCGGTGGATCGGTCGACGTATCGACAGAAGGCTTCGAGCCGTGGACTCGGGCATCGGGCCAAGAAGAGTGGGTATTGTGCCAAGGATATCGGAGTTGCGGAGTCAACTAACCGAATGGGCAATAGGCCGTAAGAGAGGACGATGTGCCGAAGAATCGGACGAAGCGTCGAGGGACCAATGACATGTTGGACAACTTGGTTAATTGCTTAGGATTAATTATCTTGATCAAAGTTTTGTTTTACATGTGCAGGATTAACTATGATGGAAGTAAGACATGCAGTAGGAGTTGCGTCGGAGTCAAGACTATGATCACGTTAGGAGTTCGAGAGTTTGACGAAAGTCCGGACGGTCGTCGGAGGTTCTATAGGAACAAATCCGAGAAGTCTAGGAGCTTGCCAAAAGAAGCTCGTTGGAACTCTCCAAGTGGATCGTCGCAAGTCCAGGAGTTTGCCGGAAGTCCGCAGGAGCATCACCGAGGGTTCATCGGATGATCGACGGAAGTTCGCCAAAAGCTCACCGGAAGAAGCGATTGACGCACCGGAGCAAGTTGCAGTAAATGTCTTAAGAAATATCATAGTTAGTACTATGATTAAGTTAGAAATGGGAGGTGATCCCATTAACTTAACCTTAGGGCAATTGGGCCCTCGACAGACCCAAATTGGACCGAATGGATCAGCCCATTCAGACCCAGATTTCTTGGCTAGCGGTGGCACCGCTTGGGTCGACGGTGGCACCGCCCAGGGCTTAGTCTCCGAGCGAGACTAGGTGGTGGAACCGCCCCTGACAAGTGGTGGAACCGCCTAAGCTCAGTCTCCGATCTCTGCCAAGTGGTGCAACCGCCCTAGTCAGGCGGTGGCACCGCTTGGGCTCAGTCTCTTAGCTCTGCCAAGTGGTGCAACTGCCCCTAACAGGAGGTGGCACCGCCCAAAGTCTCAGTCTCCGAGCTCTGCCAGGCGGTGCAACCGCCCCAGTCAGGCAATGCAACCGCCCCAATCAGGCGGTGCAACCGCCAGACCCCGAAATTCCGGGAGATGACAGTTTTGAGCTCAGAATTCAAACTGGTTTGGGGCCTATAAATACCCCACCCTTTCCTGCATTAAAGGGCACCGAAAGCTTGATCTTACTCTGTGATTTTAGAGCTCAAAAGTGTTGTAAAGGCTAGAAGTTCTCCTCCCTCTTTTCTTCCAAGTTTTGATCTTTCAAGAGAGGAGAGAAATTCTGTAAGGATTGTCTCCTAAGCCCGTCAAAAGGAGTGAAACTGTAAAAGGGTGGTTGGCCTTCACCTATTGAAGGAAGGCCTCTAGTGGACGTCGGTGACCTCATCGGAGGAGGAAGCCAAAAGTGGATGTAGGTCAAGATTGACTGAACCACTCTAAATCTCGATTTGCATTTACTTTGAGCATCTTATCTTTACTGCAAACCTCCTCAGTAGCTTACTGCCTTCTGCTCATTTATGAACGTGTTTCATAGTTACGTATTTTCCGAATTGGCGTTAAGACGAAAATCAGTTTTATCGTACGAACATCATATTTCAGTTTGCGCTTACATTCTGATTTCCATCATAACTACAAACTATCTTTATATCTTTGCTTTAACTGCATCTCTTTTAATCACAAGTTAAAGTGATTTACCAATTGACTTCTTACCAAAATTGCTTTTATCGTATAAATGCAGTTTTAATCGTCGAAAGTTTTTCGTTGCACTAATTCACTCCCCCCCCCCCCCCTCTTAGTGCTCTTGATCCTAACATCTTGCTCCTAGCTTTTGATTGTAAACATATCTACAAGAAAGGAGGTTTTCTTTTAGGTACCCATTTAACTTTGGATCCCTCATTAATAGATCTACCTACCTTAACTATTGACAATGAGTTATTCATGGTTCCTTTAGGAACCCAAACTAATTTGTGTAGACTATACTTTTTAAATGAACATATGTAGCCATAATGTCTAAATCTACCATAAAAATTACATTTATTTCTGGGTGAAACATGTAATGTGAGTCCTTCAACGAAGATAGTTGGATTTTATTGAGTGTTACTCACAAAGCCAATTCCTTTTTATCTATGAACATGACCCTTATTAGTAAGGAACATGTTTAAAGATATATTACTATTTTAAATTTTTCTAAAGTTTATTGCAATACTATATTTTCTTTCTTAAGTGAATCTAACTCTTTACACTTAATGCAAGGAGTTAACATGCTATTATCATGCTCATTTTTTAATTTTTTAAATTTACTAGAAAGAGAAGTATGAATATTTTTTAACAACTTATATTTTTTTACTAGCTAGCTTGCAATGATGATAATAATGCATGCAATGATGTACTTGGATATTTTGATTATGCATAATTTTATGATGCATGTAATAATGTGATAAATTGGTTATTTCAGTACTCAGGTTACATGCAATGTTGAAATAATATGATTTCAAAGTTTCTATCAATATAGCATATTAATAGGGTGAGTTTGTTTAAACTTTGGGAGTTAAGGTTAACTCCATAAATCAATTGGTTGTCATCATCAAAAAGGAGGAGATTGTTGAATCTCATATTTTGATGATTAAACCAATTGATAATATTTATGATTTAATATGTGTTATGAATGATGCAGGATGCTTTAATCAGGGGAAGACAATTAAAGTAGGAAGAATCATGTTGGGCCAAAGAAAAACATGTCAGAAGATTGGACATCGAGTCGAAGGATCAGTCGACGTATCGACAGAAGGCTTCGGGCCATGAGTTTAAGCATCGAGCCAAGAAGAGCAGATATTGCGCCACGGAAATCGGAGTTGTGAAGGTCAACTGGCCGATCGGGCAATAGGCCGCAAGAGAGGATGATGCGTCGAACAATTGGACGAAGCCTCAATGAACCAATGACATGCCGGACAATATCTGATTAGCTTAGTATTAATTGTCTAGATCGAAGTAGGTTTTATGTGTGCAGGATTAACTATGATAGCAAGGCATAAAGCAAACTAAACTCTTGGAGTCAAGGACATGATTTCATCGGGAGTTTGAGAGTTCATCAGAAGTTCGAACGTTCATCAGAAGTTCTGCCGGAATTAACCGAGAAGTCTAGGAGCTTGCCGAAGAAGCTCATTGGAACTCGCCAAGAAGATCATCATGAAGTTTAGGAGCTTGCTGGTAGTCTGCTGGAATATTACCGAGTGATCATCGAAAGTTCGTCGAAAGATTGCTAGAAGCTCGCCGAAAAGAAACCTAGACTTACGAACTTATTTAGATAAGTAAATATCTTAAAATTCATAGTTAGCATATAATTAGGATTAGAATTGGGCCAATCCAATTAGGTGCCAATTAGGCCTAAGTTTGGACTGTGTTGGGCCAAGAGAAAGGCCCAAACAATGACCAAACAAGTGAAATCATCATGACACAGTCTTGGAGACTGTGTCAAGTGGTAGTACCGCCAGTCTGGGTGGCGGTACTGCCCAATGTTAAGCTGCAGGTGGTGGTACTGCCCAGTGTAGGCGGTGGTACCGCCTATATCCTGAAATTTTGGGGATTTAAATTTTGGCTCTATTTTTTAAGCCATTTGGGGTCTATAAATACCCTAGCTATTCCTACATGGAGAAGCAAGAAAAGTAAATAAAAACTCTATGTTTCTAGAGTTAAAAACCCTTGTAAAGTATAGAGTCCCTCCTCCTAAAATTTAGAGACCATTCTAAAGGAGAGTGTGAGGGAAGCTTCATAAAAAGGGGGTGTAAAGGTTCTCTCCTGAGCCTACAAAAGGATAATAGAGTTGTAAAAAGGAGGTTGATCTTTGCCTTTTAAAGAAAGATCGTTAGTGGATGTCGGTGGCCTCAATGGAAGAGGAATCGATGGAGTGGATGTAGGTCATGATGACCAAACCACTATAACTTAGTTTGTATTTACTTCTTGCAATTTACAATTACTGTAAACTGCCCTTCTTTACTTGCTTTACATCCACTACACTCTTCCTTATGCTTTCAAGTTAATATCTTCTGAAACGAGTTTAATCGCAATGAGATTTTTAAATCGACGTAATTTTTACTACTACACTAATTCACCCCCCTCTCTTAGTGCCGACTCGTTCCTAACAAGAAAGGCCCATTCAGTGACCCAAAAGTTAGGTCAAGCGGTGGCACCGCCGGTCCAAGTAGTGGCACCACCAGTGGCATAGTCTTCGAAACATAGTCTCTAAGAATGTGTTAGGCAATAGTATCGCTAGATTGGGCGGTGGTACCGCCCAGTATTAGGTAGTGGTATCGCTAGTTTGGATGGTGGTATTGCACCTAACATAGTCTCAGTGTCAGTGTTATAGGTGATAGTACCGCCCAATACAAGCGGTGGTACCGCTAGTACCCTGAAAAATGGGAATAAGATATTTTTGTTTAATCTCAGATTTTAATGATAAAACCGATTGATAATGTTATAATCTAATCTGCATTTTGAGTGAAGTAGGACTAGCTTCGATTAGGATAGACAAATTGATTAAAGTAGGAGGAAACAAATGTTGGGCCAGAGTTGAACATGTTAAGAGATTGGACGTCGGGCTGAAGGTTTGGTCGACGTGTCAATAGAAGGCTTCGATCAGTGAATTCGAGCATCGGACCAAGAAGATTGGATATTGCGCCAAGGAGATAAAATGTTGTGAGAAGATAATATGCTGATTGGGCAATTCGTCGAAGGAGAGGATGATGCGCCGAATGATCGGACGAAGCGCCGGAAGAACCAATGACATGCCGGACAACATATGATTCATACTTTGTAATAATTTGTCTAGATCGAGTTAGTTTAGGTCTCATTGAGTTGGTTTAGAATGTAATTAGGCCAACTCAATTAGAGGTCAATTGAGCTCAAAGTGAGGCTATTTTGGGCCAAGAGAAAGTCCCATTCAGTGACCCAAAAGTTGGGTCAAGCGATGGCACCGTCAGTCCAAGTGGTGGCACCACCAATAGCTCAGTCTTTGAGACACACTCTCGAAGGCTATGTCAGGCGATAGTACCTCCAGACTAGGCAGTGGTAGCACCCAGTGTCAAGCGGTAGTATTGCTAGTTTGGGCAATGGTACCGCCCAAACATAGACTCCCAAATTATGTCAAGCGGTAGTCCCGCCATATTGGGTGGTAGTACCGCCTAGTGTTAGTGCTGCAGGAGACAATATCACCCAGCACAGGCGGTGGTACCGCCAATACCCTGAAACCCAGGGATGAGACACTTTTAGGCTCTAAGTTTGAATCTATTTAGGCTGATAAATACCTCTCTCATCCCTGCTTAGTAAACATAAGAACTGAGAGTAAAAGAAAAGAAAATGGTTGTTGTAATCTTGTGAGAACTCTTAAGCTCTAAGTGTTGGTGAAGTTTAAGAGAGGAGGTAGTGGGGGTGTAAAGGTTCTCTCCTGAACCTATCAAAAGGAGAATCGAGTTGTAAGGGTAGTTGATCTTCACCCATTGAAAGAAGATCATTAGTGGATGTCGGTGGCCTCAACGGAAGAGAAATCGGGGGTGGATGTAGGTCATGACGATCGAACCACTATAAAATTTAATTTGCATTTACTTTAAGCTCTTTACTTTCATTACAAACTGCTTTCCTTACTTATTCATGACATTTTTGTACGCTTTCAAGTTAACATATTTCTAATATGGTTTTTCATCGAATGAAAGTTTTTTAAATCGACTCAATTTTTACGTATGTACTAATTTACAGCTCCCCCCCCCCTCCCCTCTTATTGAAGACTCGATCCTAATAGTTGGTATCAGAGTCATGTTTTTCTTATTTGGTTTAACACCTAAGAGAAATGGCTTTTTTCAGCTTTCAAGAGGGTCACTCTATCATTCATCCTCCTATGTTCAATGGGACATACTACACTTATGGAATTTTGTTGAAAACCATATTTTTCTTATTTAGTTTAACACCTAAGAGAAATGGCTCTTTTCGACTTTCAAGAGGGTCACTCTATCATTTGTCCTCCTATGTTCAATGGAATTTTATTGAAAACTCGGATGAGAGTGTTCTTGCTTTTATTGAATCTCGATTTATGGAATATTGTTGAAAATGGATTTCAAAAGTCTTCTCTTCTAATGAACGATTGGAATGATTTAGAAAAAAAAACTTTCTCTTTGAACGCCAAAGCTATGAACGCTTTATTTTGTGCTTTGGATAAAAATGAAGTCAATCGAGTTTCTATTTCCAAAATGGCTTATGAGATTTGGCACACACTAGAAATTATACATAAAGGCACTAGTAGAGTTAAAGATTCGAAAATTAATATTTTGATGCATTATTTTGAATCATATGAAATCAAGTGAAACCATTGGAGACATGTACACCAGTTTTACGGATGTCATCAATCGTTTAAAAGCTCTTGGCAAATATTTTTCGAATCTTGAACTTGTTAATAAAGTTTTATGATCTCTTTCTAAAAATTGGGATTCGAAAATAACTACAATACAAGAGGCAAATTACTTAAACAAGTTTTCAAAATGAATAACTTATTGGGTCTTTAATGACCTATGAAATAAGTTGTATGGTATAAAATGAACAAGAGAACTACCTTCCAAAGAACAAGAAGGATTTGACACTTAGAACAAAAGAAGACCACTCAAGCGAAAGCTCAAGTGATGATGATAATGACAGAACTCCTCACTATAAAATTTAAAAACTTCATAAAATAAAAATCAAAGAATAAAAACAAACTTAAAATGAACACAACTACTTGCTATGAATACAAGAAGCCGGGACACTCCAAAGATGAGTATATAAAACTAAAGAAGAAGTTGTTAAAGAAGAATGAAGTACTCAAGGACGAATCGAGCACATCCGAAGATGAGGAGCAAACTAACAAAGACGCAGTGGCCTTTCACAATGAGGTATGTAACTCACCTGAAATGTGTTTGCCTTATTTTGAAATAACTTGATGCATTTCATAAATTTTTAGTTTAGAAAAATTATATATAAATTGTTTAAAATTAAATGTAATGCTTGTACACTAAATAAGATTAATTATATGCATGTTTTAAGAAGCAATAATGTGTATCTTAATTATTTCCATATTGTTTTTCGATTATAAATGATGATGTATGGCTTTTATATGGAAGACTAAGCATGAAGAGTTAGATTCACTTAATCATTTTGATTGAAAATGCTTTATCATTAATGAAATCATGCTTGATGATTTAATTATGCATGATGATTTGAAGTAATGATGATTTTTGTGATAAATCTTGCTCTTTCGGTTTTTAACAATGATGCATGTTTTGTTTGGGATAAAAAAAAAAACAAGGACATGCTTGTATGAAATCAATCACATGAATTTAAACAACTAAAAAGGGAATGCATTTTAAAAATTTCTCTATTTTTCAATAAAAAATTGATAAATCTATTTATGTCATTTTGAATCTCTTGAAAGTGATTTTGATGATTTGACAATTTGAATTTCGATGAGTTTCATCTAATCATGATTTTTATCTTGATTTCTCAATATTTATAACTTGAGATTTATTCTATATGAATCGAGATCTTTTATCCTCTATGTTTCTTTTCATTATCTACTATCCAAATGAATCATGATTGGTATCATTGCTATGTTTCTTCTTGTTGTTTACTAAAGATGAGTATTATCTAAATGAATGATGATTTGTCTCTTGATTCCTTAGAATTATATATTATGATATTGTTTTATATGAATCATTATCTTGACAACTTGAGATTTTTCGTATATGACCAAGATCTTTTATTCTCCTATGTTTCTTTCTGCTAAAGAAGAGATTCATCTAAACGAATCTTGATTATTTAACTTGATATTTATAAATTGAGATTTATTATGAATCAAGATTTTTCATATTTTGTTCTCCTATGATTATTTTTGCTATTCACTAAAGAGGAGACTTATCCAAATAAACCATGATATGCCACTTGACATCTTAATAATTTATGACTTAAGTTTTGTTATGTATAATTTTTTTATATTTATGGTTGTATACCTTATATGATGCTTAGAGTATTGATGTTAGAAGGAAATGAATTGCACTATTATATTATTCCTCACTTTTCTTTCTTACAATGACCAGGGGGAGTAAGAAAATTACTAGCTTGAATGTTAAATCTCCCAAATATAAAAACTCTTCTTATACATTTTTCGGATCATGATATTAATTTCTTGATTTTTGTGACTTGAGTTTTCTTTTTAAATCAAGATCGTTTTCTATTTACAAAAGAAGAAATTTGTCAACCTGGTCTTTTGGTATTCATGACTTGATCTTGTATTTTTTATGATTAAAATATTGATGTAAATTTATCCTTATTATTTATCTTTGTCCATAATTTGAAATTTGATGTAAAGGGAAAAGAATTACAACATTATATTCTTTCCTTCTATTTGATAATGATAATGGGGGAGTAAAACTTGCTAGCATCTCAAAAGAGAAACTGGAAGTACTATCTTGCAAATCTCAAGAGAAGCAATGTTTGCTAACTTACACATTTCAAAAGGATGCAAAAATATACTATCTTACACATCTCAAAATATGTAAAATTTTACTAACTTTCATATATGAAAATCTTACTAGCTTGCATATCTAAAAACTTGCTAGTTGCACTTCTTCTTTTTGCCAATGATAAAGAGGGAGAAAGAATTGCTAGTGTAAACATCTCAAAAGAAAATTACTAGCTTGCATGATGATGTTTCAAAAACTTGAAATTATGTTTATAATGTAATGATTTGAAATTATATCTCAAAAAATTCTTCTTTTTGTTGATGACATAGGGGGAGAAGGTATGATGATGATCATGCATGGTTTGAAGTAATTATGAATAGTGATTTGGAATCAAGCATGTAATGATGATTTTATATTTTAAAAATATACATGATGATTTAGTATTGTGTATGCAATACTTCAAGTTATAATAAAGATACATGCAATGATAAAATATTCATGATTAAATTTGCTTTCACATGAATTCAATTTGAATTCAAGGTTCTATCAATATGACATATTGATAGGGGGAGTTAAGGTTAACTCCGTCATCAATTGGTTGTCATCATCAAAAAAAGGAAGATTGTTGAATCTCATATTTTGATGATAAAATAAATTGATAATGTTATGATCTAATATGTGTTTTGAGTGATGCAGGACTAGCTTCGATCAAGAGAGGCAAATTGATTAAAGCAGGAGAAATCGAACATTGGGCCAGAGTTGAACATGTCAGAAGATTAGACATCGGGATAGAGGATCGGTTGATGTGTCGGCAGAAGGCTTCATGCCATGAATTCAGGCATCGGGCTGAAGGATCGGACATTACACTAAGGAGATCGGAAGTTGCGGGTGTCAACATGCCAATTGGGGAATATACCGAAGGAGAGGATGATGTGCCGAAAGATCGAACGAAGCATCGGAAGAACCAATGACATATCAAACAATAAATTAATCGTGCTTTGTAATAATTTGTCTAGATCGAGTTAGTTTAGGTCATAATTAAGTTGGTTTAGAATGTAATTAAGCCAACTCAATTAAGGGCTAATTGGGCCCAAAGTGGGGTTGTTCTGGGCCAAGAGAAAGACTCATTCAGTGACCCAAAAGTTGGGTCAGGTGGTGGCACCGCCGGTCCAAGCTATGGCACCGCTAGTGGCTCAGTCTCTGAGACACAGTCTCCAAGACTGTGATAAGCGGTAGTACCGCCCAGTATCAGGTGGTGGCATCGCCAATCTGAGTGGTAGTACCGCCCCTGACACAGTCTCAGTGTCAGTGTTGCAGGTGGTAGTACCGCCCAGCACAAGCGGTGGTATCACTAGTACCCCAAAAAATGGGGATGAGACATTTTTGTTGAATCTCAGATTTTGATGATGAAACCAATTGATAATGTTATAATCTAATCTACGTTTTGAGTGACTTAGGACTAGCTTCAATCATGAGAGGCAAATTGACTAAAGCAAGAGGAATCGGATGTTGGGCTGGAATTGAACATGTCAGGATATTAGACATCGGGTCGGAGGATCAGTCAATGAATTCGAGCATCAGGCCAAGAAGATCAGACATTGTGCCAAGGAGATTGAATGTTGCAAGAAGACAATATGTTGATTAGGTAATATGTCGAATGAGAGGCGATGCGCCGAAGGATCGGACGAAGCGCCAGAAAAACCAATGATATGCCGGACAACATATGAGTCGTGCTTTGTAATAATTTGTCTAGATCAAGTTAGTTTAGGTCTAATTGAGTTGGTTTAGAATATAATTAGGCTAATTCAGTTAGGGGCCAATTGGGCCTAAAGTGGGGCTATTTTGGGCCAAGAGAAAGACACATTCAGTGATTGAAAAGTTGGGTTAGGCGGTGGCACCGCCAATGGATCAGTCTCTGAGACAGTCTCCAAGACTATGTCAGGCAGTAGTTTCGCTAGATTGGGCGGTGGTACCGCCTAGTGTCAAGCAATAGTACTGCTAGTTTAGGTAGTAGTATCGCTTAATGTCAGTGCTGTAGGTGGTAGTACCACCCCGCACAGGCAATGGTATTGCCAGTACCCCAAAAACTGGGGATGAGATACTCTTAGGCTCCTAGTTTGAATCCATTTGGGGCATATAAATACTCCTCTTATCCCTGCTCAACAAACACAAGAACTGAGAGTAAAAAGAAAGAAAAATATTGTTGTGATCTTGTGAGAACTCCTCTCAAGCTCTAAGTGTGGGTAAAGTTTAAGACAGGAGGTAGTGGGGGGTGTAAAGGTTCTCTCCTGAATCTGTCAAAAGGAGAATCGAGTTGTAAGGGTAGTTGATCTTCACCCATTGAAGAAGATCGGTAGTGGAAGCTATTAAATCTCATATTTTGATGATAAAACCAATTGATAGTGTTTATCTAATGTGTGTTTGAGTGATGCAAGACTAGCTTCGATCAGAAGAGACAAATTGATTAAAGCAAGAGGAATCAAATATTCGGCCAAAGAAAACATGTCAGAAGATTAGATGTCGAGTTGGAGGATCAGTCGATATGTCAGTTGAAGGCTTCGGTCCGTGAATTCGGGTATTGGGCCAAGAAGATCGGACATTGTTCCAAAGAGATGAGATGATACGAGAAGACAACATGCTGATTGGGCAATACGTCGAAGGATAGGACGATGCGCCGAAGGATCGAACAAAGTGCCGAAAGAACCAATGACATGCTAGACAATAAAGGATTTGCTTATAATTGATTGTATAGATCGAGTTTGTTTAGAGTATATTTGAGTCAGTTTAGAATGTAATTAGACCAACTCAATTAGGGGCCAATTGGGCCCAAGTTTAGGCTGTGTTAGTCCAAGCGAAAAGCCCAAAGAGTATCCCAACAAATGGAACCGTCGTGGCACAGTCTCCGAGACTGTGTCAGGCGGTGGTACCCCTAGGGCTAGGGTTTAGAGCCCTATATAAGCATGTAGCTTTCATTGTTAGGATCAAGAGCACTAAGAGTGGGGGGTGAATTAGTGCAGTGGAAAACTTTCGTTGGTTTAAAACGATGTTTGTACGATGAAAGCGTTTTTGATGAAAACCATTTCGGAAAGTTCTTCAACTTAAGATCAAACAAAAGTATAGTTGAAGTAAAGCAATAGAGGCAGTTTATAGTTAAGATAGAGAGAATAATGTAAATGCAAACCGAGATTTAGAGTGGTTCGGTCAGTCTTGACCTACATCCACTTTTGGCTTCCTCCTCCGATGAGGTCACCAATGTCCACTAGAGGCCTTCCTTTAATAGACGAAGGCCAACCACCCTTTTACAGGTTTACTCATTTTGACGGGCTTAGGAGACAATCCTTATATATTTCCACTCATCTTTTGAATGATCAAAACTTAGAAGAAAAGAGGGAGAAGAACTTCTAGCCTTTTACAACACTTTTAAGCTCTAAATTCTCAGAATAAATGCAAGCTTTCGGTACCCTTTCATGTAGGAAAGGGTGGGATTTATATAGGCCCCCAACTGGTTTGAATTTGGAGCTCAAAAGTGTCATCTCCCGGATTTCTGGGGTCCTAGCGATACCACCGCTAGAATTGGGCGGTACTACCACTTGACACTGCTCAGAGACCGAGCTCAGGCAGTACCACCGCCTAACTTCGCTCGGAGACCGAGCTTCTGGGCGGTGTCACCACCGGCCAGGAAATCTGGGTCTGAATGGGCTGATCCATTCAACCTAATTTGGGTCTGTCAAGGGCCCAATTGGCCCTAGATTAAGTTATTAGGATCACCTCCCATTCCTAACTTAATCTTCATGCTAATTACAACATTTAAGACATTAATACTGCAACTCGTGTTCTAGTGCGTCAATCGCTTCTTCTGGCGAGCTTCCGGTGAACTTCCGACAAACATCCGACAAACCCTCGGCGATGCTCTGGCAGACTTCCAGCAAACTCCTGGACTTGCGATGATCCTTTTGGCGAGTTCCGACGAGCTTCTTTGGCAAGCTCCTAGACTTCTTGGATTTGTTCCCGTAGAACCTCTGATGACCGTCCGGACTTCCGTCGAACTCTCGAACGCCAAACGTGATCTTGGTCTTGACTTTGGCACAACACTTGTTGTATGTCTTACTACCATCGTAGTTAATCCTGCACACTTATCTCAACATATGGATTAGATAACCAAATGACAATTGACTTCATCATCAAAATCCAAGATTCAACAATCTCTCCCTTTTTTATGATGACAATCAATTGATGATGGAGTTAATATTAACTCCCTCTATCTATATGTCATACTTGAGATAAGTCATTCTTGAATTTAAAGCCTTTGAATTCAAGAGACATTGATAAGTTAAGTTCATTTAACCTTATCAATACTCCCATCATGATTCCTATCATGATGTATCTCTCTGAAAATGATGTCAAAGCTTGACATCCAATTTTACATCTTACATTTCAAATATGAAAGATAGCAATCGTAGCAATTCATCATATGGTAAGATATTAACATGTAAAATAACGATGTAAGCTCTTGATATCTTAACATAATGTAAACATTTCAAGTGTATAGCAATCGTAGCATTTCATCACATGGCAAGATATCAACATTGTAAAATTACGATGTAAGCTCTTGATATCTTAACACAATGCAAACATTTCAAGTATATAGCAATCATAGCATTTCATCATATGGCAAGATATCAACATTGTAAAATTGCAATGTAAGCTCTAGATATCTTTTCATTAATGCAAACATTTCACGTGTATAGCAATTCTATCATTAATTTACCACGTATTTTAATATATCAATATCGTAAAATTACGATGCAAGCTTTTGATATCTTAACATAATGTAAATATGGTAATTATAGCAATTCTATCATCAATTTACCACATATCAGCAAAAAGGAGAACGATTTAAGCAAATTTTAAGCATAAGTGTGGTAATGATTGATGTCATAAAAAGTTTCATATCATTTTTCAACAATAAGTGATAGGATACCAAGTATACAAATTTTTCAAGAAAATATGACATAAAGATAGCTTTCATTACTTCTTCCCTTTTATTTGTCATTAACATTTTGCATGAAGGAGAAAAGCTATTGTGAACTTACTTGAATGAAGTTAAAATGATAAGAGATTAAATCATACTTCATTTTAAAAATCTTCATCAAGAAGGAATTCATAAGAAGGAATCATTTCATCAAATCTATTTCTCGAAAAAATATTTTTCATAAGGTAAATCTATGAGAGATGCATTTGTTAATTGATTCCATATGTCAAAAATGAATGATATGAAACAAACTTGATATGACATAGGCTTATGAAAGCTACATTAAGTCCAAATGAGAAATACTAAATCATGTATTGTTATGATCAAGAAAATCTGAAAGTGAAATTTAACACATTCATTCGTTCGGACAAGGTTTTGCTATGGATTTTCAAACACAATCATAAAGGTAAAACATGCTTATCATTCTAGAAGTTTTGCATCCAAAACACATAATTTTTAACATGTTATTAAGGCATATAATCATGTAAAATTCTCATCATAGCAATTAAGTAATTGATTATTGAATCAAGAAAGTCAAAAAATTAAATTTAATAAGTTCATGCATTTAGACACTTCAACAATCCTAATTCTCTTCTGAAGAAATCAAATTGTTCTTCACTTAAAGGCTTTGTAAAAATATCAGCTAATTAATGTTTAGTATCAATAAACTTTATAATTACATCATGATTAGTGACATGATCTCATATAAAGTGATGTCTAATATCAATATGTTTTGTTCTTGAGTGTTGAATGAGATTCTTTGTTAAACATATTGCACTTGTGTTATCACATTGAATGAAAATATTTTAAAAATAAACTTTATAATCTTCTAAGGTGTTTTTCATCCACACAACTTGTGCACAACATGCACTAGCTGCAATATACTCAGCTTCGGTTGTTGATAGTGCAACCGAGTTTTGTTTCTTAGATGACCAGGAAACAAGGGCATGTCCCAAGAATTGACATGTTCCTGATGTGCTTTTTCCATCTAGTCTACACCCAGTAAAATCTGCATCAACATAAACAATTAACTCAAAATTCTCGATTTTTGGATACCATAATCCTAGATTTGTGGTACCTTTAAGATATCTAAGTATTCTTTTAACTGCATTGATATGAGATATCTTAGGGTTCGATTGAAACCTAGCATAAAGTCCTACACTAAACATAATATCTGGTCTAGTTGCAGTGAGGTAAAGTAAACTTCCTATTATACCCCTATAAGTTTTTTGATTGAAGCTTTCTCTACTTTCATCAATTTCTAACTTAGTGGAGGTGCTCATAGGAGTGTTGATAGCTTTTGAGCTATTCATATTAAATCTTTTTAGCAAATCTAAAGCATATTTAATTTTACTAATAAATATGTTATTGCTTAGTTGTTTAATTTATAAACCTAAGAAGAAGGTTAATTCTCCCATCAAACTCATTTCAAATTCAAGACTCATAGTTTTAGCAAAAGATTCACAAAGAGATTCGTTTGCAGAACCAAAACTAATATCATCAACATAAATCTGAACAATGAGAAAATTATTTTTAAAATTTTTGATAAATAATGTAATATCGACCTTTTCTTTTGAGAAATTATTTTCAATAAGAAAAGAACTAAGTCTCTTACACCAAGCCCTTGGGGCTTGTTTTAAACCATAGAGAGCTTTAGTTAATTTAAACACATGATTAGGGAGGCTATTATTTTCAAATCCGAAAAGTTGTTCAACATAAACTTCTTCGAAAATAAAGTCATTAAGAAAAGAGCTTTTAACATCTATTTGAAACAACTTAAAATTATTATTACTAGCATAGGCAAGGAGCATCCTTATGGCTTCTAATCGAGCCACAAGAGCGACTCTTTGTAATTGATACCTTCTTCTTGGTTGAAACATTTGGCCGCTAATTTAGCCTTGTTTCTAACCACGATACCATATTTATCTTGCTTGTTTCTAAAGACCCATTTAGTACCAATAACTAAATGATTATTTGGCCTAGGAACAAGCTTCCATACCTCATTTCTCTTAAATTGATTTAACTTGTCTTGCATTGCGATAATCCATGAATCATCTTTCATGGCTTTATCAATATATTTAGGTTCAATTTGGAGAGAAAAGCGACGTTGGCACAAAAATTTTTAAGAGAAGAACGTGTTTGAACCCCCTTAGATGTGTCTCCTAAGATTAGCTCTTTAGGATGAGCATCTACATACTTCCAATCCTTAGGTAAGGATGTTTCGGAAGTGGATGCATCCAAGTTGCTAATTGGAGAAGGGGTTTTATTTAAATTCAAAGAATCAAAATTAACATCATCATCAAAATTGTTTTTCTTGATTTCGAAAATCTTATTAAAAACAACATGAATGGATTCTTCTATAATTAAAGTTCTCTTATTGAAGATATGAAAAGCTTTAGAAACCAAAGAATAACCAAGAAAAATTCCTTCATCACATTTAGCATCAAATTTTCCTAAGGCATCTTTTTCATTCAAGATAAAACACTTACACCTAAAAACTTTAAAATATGAAATATTGGGTTTTTTGTTGTTCCACAACTCAAAGGAAGTTTTGGTGAGTAAGGGTCTTACTAGAACTCTATTCAAAATATATACATATGCAAGATAGGGCCTTTAATGAAGGTGGTTGGATTTTGCTGAGGACTTCTCACAAATCTGATTCCACTTCTTTTAGGAACGTGACCCTTATTTGTAAGGATCATATTCAAAGACTTGCTACTAACCTCAAATTTCTTCAAGGTGTCTTTAAGTAGCAAGTTCTCCTTTTGGAGAGTTTCTATATCATGGCATTTCATACATGGAGCTAAACTATCATTATGTTTAGTTTTTAATTTATCGAAATTATTAATAAGAATATCATGCTCCTTTTTTAATAATTTATATTTTCTACTAATTGTTTTGCATTCATCAAACAAGTCATGGAAAGCATTTAACAATTTATCAAGTGATAAATCTGCATCAATTAAATTTGTTACCTCCTCTCCGATGGCCATTAGGGTGTAATGAGTAACTTGCTTGGTATTAAACTCCTCTTCTTCGGATGTGCTTGAGTCATCCCACGTTACATTGAGTGCCTTCTTCTTTGGTGTTCTCTTCTTAGCTTGGGGACAATCACTTTTGTAGTGTCCTGGCTTCTTGCATTTGTAGCAAATAACTTAGTCCTTTTTGGGTTCAAGTTTATTTTTAGTGTCATTTTTAAATTTATTTCTTTTAATAATTTTTTTAAAATTTTTTGTTAGAAGTGCCAAGTCATCGTCAAAGTTCTCATCACTTGAGTTTTCTCTCAAGTGGTCTTCTAGAGTTCTAAGTGTCATATCCTTCTTGTTCTTTAGAAGGATGTCTTCTTACTCTTCATGAGCTTTGCAAGTTATTTCGTAGGTCATTAATGACCCGATTAATTCTTCAAGAGGAAAGTTCTTTAAATCTTTAGCCTCTTGAATAGCAGTGATTTTAGGGTCCTAACTCTTTGAAAGAGATCTTAGAATTTTATTGACGAGCTCAAAATCCGAAAAACTTTTATCGAGTCCTTTTAGACCATTGACGACATCCGTGAAACGGGTGTACATATCGCCTATGGTCTCGCTCAGTTTCATTCGAAAAAGTTTATAAGAATATACTAAAAGATTGATTTTTGACTCTCTCTCACTCTACTTGTGCCTTCGTGAGTCACTTCGAGTATATGCCAAATATCAAATACAGTTTTATAAATCGAAATACGATTGAACTCGTTTTTATCAAGTGCACAAAATAAGGCATTCATAGCCTTTGCATTAAGAGCGAAAGTCTTCTTCTCCAATTCATTCCAATCGATCATTGGAAGAGAAGACTTTGAAAATTCATTTTCAACAATATTCCAAAGTTCAAAATCCATGGAAATAAAGAAGATCCTCATTCGGGTCTTCCAATAGGTGTAGTCCGTCCCGTTGAACATAGGCGGATGTGTAATAGAGTGACCCTCTTGGTTTCCGGCGTATGTCATCTCCCTTGGGTTTTAATCCAATTGAGAGTGAACCCTGCTCTGATACCGATTGTTAGGATCAAGAGCACTAAGAGGGGAGGGTGAATTAGTGCAGCGGAAAACTTTCGTTGGTTTAAAACGATGTTTGCATGATGAAATTGTTTTCGATGAAAACCATTTCAGAAAGTTCTTCAACTTAAGATCAAACAAAAGTATAGTTGAAGTAAAGCAATGGAGGCAGTTTGCAGTTAAGATAGAGAGCAGAATGTAAATGCAAACTGAGATTTAGAGTAGTTTGGTCAATCTTGACCTACATCCACTTTTGGCTTCCTTCTCCAATGAGATCACCAATGTCCACTAGAGGCCTTCCTTCAATAGGCAAAGGCCAACTACCCTTTTATAGCTTTACTCCTTTTGACAGGCTTAGGAGACAACCCTTACAGATTTCCACTCCTCTCTTAAATGATCAAAACTTAGAAGACAAGAGGGAGAAGAACTTCTAGCCTTTTACAACACTTTTAAGCTCTCAAATTCTCATAATAAATGCAAGCTTTTGGTACCCTTTCATGCAGGAAAGGATGGGGTTTATATAGGCCCCCAATTGGTTTGAATTTGGAGCTCAAAAGTGTCATCTCCCGGATTTCCGGGGTCCTAGTGATACCACCGCCAGAACTGGACGATACTACCACTTGACACTGCTCGGAGACCGAGCTCAGGTGGTACCACCGCTTGACTTCGCTCAGAGACCAAACTCTGGTGGTACCACTGCCTGACAGGGGCGGTACCACTACTTGACTTCACTCAGAGGCCGAGCTTCTGGGCGGTGCCACCACCGGCCAAGAAATCTGGGTCCGAATGGGCTGATCCATTCGGCCCAATTTGGGTCTGTCAAGGGCCCAATTGGCCCCATATTAAGTTAATTGGATCACCTCTCATTCCTAACTTAATCTTTATGCTAACTTTGACATTTAAGACATTAATACTGCAACTCGTGTTCCGGTGCGTCAATCGCTTCTTCTGGCGAACTTCCGGTGAACATCCGACGAACCCTCGACGATGCTCCGACAGACTTCCGGCAAACTCCTGGACTTGTGATGATCCTCTTAGCAAGTTCCGACGAGCTTCTTTGGCAAGCTCCTGGACTTCTCGGATTTGTTCCTGCAGAATCTCCGACGACCGTCCGGACTTCCGTCGAACTCTCGAACCCCTAACGTGATCTTGGTCTTGACTCTAGCGTAACACCTGCTGCATGTCTTACTGCCATCATAGTTAATCTTGCATACTTAACATATGGATTAGATAACCAAATGATAATTGACTTCATCATCAAAATCCAAGATTCAACATCCATCTCTTTGAGAACAAGATCTATCTACAATTACAGTCATATGGCCGACTTCTAGGAGGGTGGAACCCCTTTAGCGTTCCAAGGATTGATCTCCCTCAAAGATCAATCTATATAGAATTCCTATAGGGTTCTATCATATGGTATTAGAGCAATGATCTTGCTGCTTTTGCTACCACCCCTGCCACCTACCACCAGCCAAGCAATTCTCATAATTGCTCTTGACGTCGCCATCTCCACCGTCATCTTCTGCTGTAGATCAAATCAATCTACTATCATCACCTCCAATTGCATCAAGAGATATGGTATTCTCCTATCACCAATACCTTTTGCTACTACAATTTTCCATTCAAAATATCAAGAAGAAGCCTTTTTATTTATCCCGTGCTGCGAATTTCTTTCGCCGTAAAAGTTATCATCTTTGTGAATGAAGGATTGCTGCAGAAAATTTCAGCTGCATATTGTTGTCTTTAACCGATCTATTTGCTATCCTTTTTTATTAAAATTTCTTATACGCTTTATAGATCATCTTGGCTTCCATCTAAGATTGATCTATTGAGGAATTCATCTCTAAAATATTTTTATATTGTTGTAAATTTTCGTTGCAAACAGTTGGAATTTTTCGACGAGAATTCTGCTATCGCAACTTGCACCGATTTCTTTGCTATTATACTGCTGAAATCTTATTGATCAAATTTGTCATCATTATTGTTATCTAAACTAAAATTTTGCTATCAAATTCCCTCCTCAAATCTCTCAGTTTTTGTTAGAAATTTCATCATGAAACCACTATTTCTTTGATGACAATTCTGCTCTTACAAAACAGCCATAAAATAAGCCTAAATCGTAGCCTATATACACCAATCCACCAACCCTTTCGGCCATCACTTCTCTCAACCGATATATGCCTTTAACTGAAAAACAAAAGAGAGATTTTAAAATTACAGATTTAGAGGTATATACTATGACATCTGAGGAGGCAATCAATGCTAAATTCGAAGCCTTTGAGATACGAATGAAGGATAAGATTCGGACACTCTTTACCGAACTCAGTTTGGGTCGACCACCGAGCCTGAAGAAATCACATAAAGGAGAGAGCTCTGACCAAAGAGATTACTTCCAGGAGAGGGGAGGCTCTGTGACCGATCCCTACTATCCACACATGAGGGTGGATTTCCTTAGATAGGAAGAATGAGACTCGATTGGTTGGATCTCATGCGTAGAGCGATATTTTTGGTACCACAAAACTGTAGATGCATCTATGATGGAAATTGTGGCTATAAATCTTGGAGGGGATGTCATATAGTGGTTTGACTAGTTTGAACACACTCATGGAGTCCTCTCATGGCAACAATTCAAAGAATGACTATTGATCTGCTTCGGACCAACCGATTACGAGAATATTAATGGACAACTAGCAAAGATCCGACAAACCTCCACCATTTAGGAGTACCAAACTAGTTTTAAAATGTTATCTAATCAAACTTATGATTGTTATAAAAAATAGCTATTGGAGACCTTTATTGAGGGCTTGAAGTTGGAGATCTAGGGAGAAGTTAAAGTGCAACAACCGTACATGCTTATGGCAGCCATCTCTTTCACACAACTTCAAGAGGAGCGATTGAACCATGAAGCCCGGAGAACTAGGGTTGCTCCCCAACCAGCAATATCGAAGCCCTTAGCCCCCCCTACTATCAGTTGAGCCCTTGCATAAAAAAAGTTGACAAGAGAAGAGCTTCGGGAGCGATCTGCGAAAGGGTTATGTTGGCATTACGATGAGCCATGGACCCGCGAGTATCGTTGTAAAAAAGGGAAACTTCTTATGATTGAACTAGTAGAAGAAGAGGTCGCTAAACATCTAGAAAAGAGCCTTGAACATGAAGAAGAAGATATGAAAGAAGAGCCACAATCGATCGATTTTATGGTACACGTGCTAGCCGACTACTCAAACCCAAAAATGATGAAAGTTGGAGGCTGTCTCAAACAACAACCGATCACTATTCTCATCGACACGAGCAGCATTAATAACTTCCTAAATAGTAAAGTTGTTGCTCGAATAACGCTCTATATTGAAGGTTGTAACAAGTTCGACATAAAGGTTGCCAACGGTAGAATCCTAAAGTGCAACTAAAGATGCACGCAGGTGAAACTATTACTGCAAGACCAAGAAATTATCGTCAACTTCTTCCTCGTACCAATTAACGATTATGAGGCTGTGGTTGGTATAGAATGGCTAATGATGCTAGATGATATCTCTTGAAACTTTTCTAAATTAACTATGAAATTCTACTGCAAAGGCAAATAGATCATCCTATGCGGGAAGCACAGAAGCAACGTAACCACTGTTTCAACCCAATGAATGGAAAAAGTTTTATACAAGATAAATGGTGGAGTTTTTATGCATCTCCAGAAGCAACTAGAGGGAAAGAAAATAGAAATTGAAGGTCAAAATCTCGCCTAATTGCTTGCTGAATTTGCCGACATTTTTGCTGAACCGCGTGGTCTTCCTCCTACTCGGCAACATGACCACTAGATTCCAATTCTTCCAGGCAAACCACTAGCGAACACTCAGTCATACCATTATCCTCACCTCTAATAGGATGAAATTGAAATGATTGTAAAGGATATGCTTGAAACATGGGTGATTCAGCCAAGTTACAGCCCCTATTCCTTACCGGTGCTACTTGTATGCAAGAAAGACGAAATTTGACGGATGTGCATCGACTACCATGCTTTAAATGACATCATCATCAAGGACAAGTACCTAATACTAGTGGTGGATGTACTTCTTGATGAGTTAAAAGGATCTCGAGTCTTCATGAAATTGGACCTCCGATCCGGTTACCACCAAATTTGGGTATGTAAAGATGACATTCCAAAAACTGCATTCTGCACACATAACGACCATTATGAATTCTTGGTAATACCTTTTGGACTCACTAATGCTTATTAAACCTTCTAAAGTCTCATGAACGATATTTTTCAGAGCTTTCTTCTCAAATTTATGTTGGTATTTTTTTATATTCTCATTTACAGCCCTTCTCTTGAGACTCACTTTCAGCATTTACGAGTTGTTTTGACGATCCTTCGGGAGAATACTCTTTTTGTTAAGCAGCCAAAGTGCAGCATTTTTTAGTAAAAATTATATTACCTTGGGCACATAATATCAGAAGGAGTAGCGGTAGACCCAACAAAAATTAAAGCAATGCAAGGTTGGCCAAAACCTACAAACATGAAATTACTACATGGGTTCCTTGAACTAATAGGCTACTACCAAAAATTTATGAAAGTATATGGGAAGATCGGTGCATCCGTCACTTCTCTACTGAAAAAGATGCCTTACATGTTAGGGTCAAGAGCTAAGGGGGAGGGGGGGTTGAATTAGTGCAGTGGAAAATTTTTAGATTTCGGCAAAATGTTCGTTTTGATTCAATCCATTTCATAAATAAATTAAACTTGAAGGCTTTCGTAAAAGTGCTAAGATAAGGTTAAGGAAGTTTATAGTAATGTAAATTGCATAAATATAAAGGTAAACTAGAATTTAGAGTGGTTCGGTCGAAATGACCTACATCGACTTTCAGATTCCTCCTTTGTCGAGGTCACCGGTGTCCACTAAAGACCTTTCTTCAATAGGTGAAGGCCAACCATCTTTTACAGCTCTTTCTCCTTTTGCTAGGATTAGGAGACAACCATTACAAGTCTGACTCCTCTTTCTTGGATGGTTACAAGGCTAAGAGAAAGAGGAGGAGAACTCTTCTCACTTTTACAACACTTTTCACACTTCAAACACTTACAATTTTTCACACATATAATAGCACTTTGTTACCCTTTCATGCAAAAAATGGTGGGGTATTTATAGGCCCCAATAGCTTTAAAAATGAAGCTAAAAAGTGTCTTATCTTGGATTTTCGGGATACTTGCAGTACCATCGGTTGACACTTGATACTAGGCGGTACCACCACTCAGTCTGGGTGGTAATACTGCTTGACAAAGCTTGGAGACCGAGCTCTGGTGGTACCACCATTGGTAGGTAATAATTGTTGACAGTACCACCGCCCAGACCACCTAGGGGACTAGGTCACCAAGCGGTGCTACCGCCGACCATATTTTTAGGGGCTGAATGGGCTATTTAATCCGACCTAATTCAGTCCTGTTAAGGGCCCAGTTGGCCCCTAATTAAGTTAGTAGGATCATCTCCCAATCCTAACTTAATTTATGATTTTAACTATGATTAAGACAAGCAATTAGTCCGGTACGTCGATTTCTCTTTCGGCGATCCTCCGGCGAACTTCTCGGCGAGTCTTTCGGCGTGCTTCCTGCTAGTCATAGGTGCCCAGCAAGCCAATCACGTGAGTGATGGCACATGTGACTTGATACAGAATCTTTTTGCTCATTATATTTTGACATATATCACTTTATAACTATTGCATATATGCACATATATATATATTGTGATGTCCTTGGATTTGTGCAATGGGAATCGGATCATGATGAGATCATGAAAATGAGATCGATTCACCTTTAAACACATATCCTAAATAATCTCGATCATAGGTTACTTGAGAGGGACATCGTGATAACCGGACAGATTGGTGTGCTGTATACCCGTCCATATGATGGATGCAGTTGGTCTCATAGCTGCTCGTGTAGGGACACTAGGGATACAGTACAGGTGCTCATTGGAGAATGAGTTCATTGATTGATCCGCTTACGGAATGCTAGATGGTTGATGATGCCTTATTGTCAAACAGCGATTCCGTAATCCTAGTGGTATATCTGGTCCTTAGACTTGAGACACCAAGGATATCCTGTGTGAGTGCTCCACTCTTTGATACCAGACTTATAGGTTTGGCTGTCCCAGATCTAGTACAACTGGTCATTGGGAGTAGTAGTCGACCTTACGAGAGCTATTGAGTGTCGATAGAGGATCATCAACTCTTTTTTTGATTGATAATGTGGGGATCATCAACTCTCGGCATCATGAGAGAAATATCTCATGTGTTCTTGCTCAAACAAATCTCTGGCCAGGGTCATTCGAGTTGAGAGAGAAAGAGTTCTCTGGGAGAATCCGATTAGAGCGAGACTCGAGTAGAAACCGTATGGGTCTGATAGCACCATACTCGATATACGGTCTCTAGGATATTAGATGGATGAGGGACTATAGGTACACGATAACTGAGGACAGACAAGTCCAATGGATTGGATTCCCTTGTATCGTCTGGGGACTACGACGTAGTGGCCTAATACGTCCGTAGTCGATGAGTCGAGTGAATTATTACAGAGATAATAATTCACTGAGTTAGAAGGAGTTCTAGCAGGTATGACTCACGGTCAGCTCGATATTGGGCCTAGAGGGTCACACACATATGGTAGGAATTGCGGTGAGTAGAGGTTCGGATATAAGATATCCGACGGAGCCCTTGTCTTATTGGATATCCAATAAGCTCTTGAATTATTGGATCCCATGGACGAGATCTAATAAGAGCCCATGAGAGATTATTGGATAGAGATCCACTAATCTAAAAGGCTTGGGTTATTGGATGCAGATCCAATACCCACTAGGGGAGGATCCATTAGGGTTTGACAGGGGACCTATATAAATAGGAGGGATTCAGAGCCTCATAGGCTAGAGCCTTTGCTTGCCTCTCCTATTCTCCTTCCCTTATCCACCTCAGAGTAGGCTTTGAGTTTTGAGGAGCATCATTGCAGCCTTGCTGTGTGGATCACCGCTAGAGAGGAGGACACTTGACCTCTTTCACCCTCTCCTAAGGATCTATAAGGAAATAGGGATATACGATCTCCCTAGGTAACACAATCTATTCTATACGCAGTTTTTTTAGTTTCGCAGATTTTGCGCACCAATCTTCACATGACGACGAACATCTCTTTGGGAATCGGGGATTTTATTTTCTTGTTCTTCCGCTGCGCATCTGATGTCGCCCCCAAGATTTCCCAACACTTCCGGCAAACTCCCGACAAACTCTCGGCTAGTCTTCCGACGTGCTTCCGGCGATCTCCTGATGAGCTTTCGGTGAGTCTTTCAATGTGCTTCTAGTGATCTCACGATGAACTCATGACGAGCTCTCGGTATATCGTCTGAATCTTTAACTTCGACCCATCATCTGCTTTATGCCTTACTATTATCGTAGTTAGTCCTGCACACTTATCTCAACACATGAATTAGATCAAATAATTTATTAATTGATTTCATCATCAAAATCTAAGATTTAACATTCAAATGGTCGGACAAAGCCTCCGCTGCCTTCGACAAACTTAAGGTAGCCATGACGACGACGTCGGTGCTAGCGCTACCAGATTTCAGCCGACCCTTCATCATTGAGGTCAATGCATCTGGAGTCAGAATTGGAGTTATTTTCATGCAAGATAGTCGACCACTCATATACACCAACAAGGTGCTATCTCCATCCCATCAAAAAATGTCAATATATGATAAGGAGATGCTCGCTATTGTGCTTGCAGTAACGAGGTGGAGACCCTACCTAATCAACTGGCGATTTAAAATTAAAACCGACCATAGAAGACTCAAGTACTTTTTGGAGTAGAAGATATCATCCCCTGAGCAGCAAAAATGGGTAACCAAACTTTTAGGATTTGATTATGAAATTATTTACAAAAAAGGGAAAGATAATGTTATTGCAAATGCACTCTCACGGCTACTTAAGCAAGCTAAATTTTTGACCATCTCCCTTCCTACCACCGGCTTCCTCGAGGACATTAGGAAAGAATGGAAGAAGGATCTAGAGATCAGTAACATCATAAAAAAATTGGAGGAGGATCTAAGTGTAATAGCTCACTACACTTGGGATTCGAGTGATCTACGCTACAAAGGTCGTCTTGTACTTATATCCGACTTCTCTTGCATTAAAATCATCCTGCATGAAATATACTCCATACCTTCAGTAGGGCACTCCGGATTCTTGAGAACCTATAAAAGAGTGAAGCAAATTTTTTATTGGAGATGGATAAAAAAAAATGTTTATGAATATGTGGCATAATGTGATGTATGTCAACAACATAAGGGTGAAACAATGGCAAGTCCAAGGAAGCTACAACCACTACCCATACCGGACTTGGTGTGGACTGACATCTCCATGGACTTCATCGAAGGGCTGTCACCTTCTAAAGGTAAAAGTATAATTCTCGTAGTGGTTGATCGACTTACGAAATATGCTTATTTTTGTGTTGTGTGAAATCCCTACACTACTGCTAGCATTGCCCAGATTTTCATAGAAAATATTGTTAAACTGCATGGAATACTAAGGTCCATTATAAGTGATCATGATAGGATATTCACTAGTAAATTTTGGACCGAGTTATTTCAGTTATAGGGCACCAAACTCAAGATGAGCACAGTATATCATCCACAAACTAATGGCCAAATAGAAGTGGTGAACAAGTGTTTAAAGACGTACCTTCGATGTTTCACCAGTGACCGGCCAAAAGAGTGGGCAAAATGGCTTCCCTAGGCTGAATGGTGGTATAATACTATATATTATTCATCTACAAAATGTACCCCTTATGAAGTACTATATGGTTGGTTGGCCCTTGTGATTCTAAAGTATGTAATTGGCTCGGCCAAGGTAGATTAGGTCGACCAAGATCTATCTCACTTAGGAAGTAGCCCCTAGGGCTAGGGTTTGGAGCCCTATATAAGCATGTAGCCTCCATCTCTTTGAGAGCAAGATCTATCTACAATTGCAGTCATATGACCGACTTCTAGGAGGGTGGAACCCCTATAGCATTCCAAGAATTGATCTCACTTAAAGATCAATCTTCATAGAATTCCTTTGGGGTTCTATCATTATGATTCTTTTGGATAAATCAAATAGCAAAAAGAAGAATCATATTAAACAGTCTTGATTCATAAGAATCTCAAGTTTTAATTATCAAAGAACCAAGATCATGATTTGGATAAAAACACATTCAAATTCAAATAATCAAAATCATCAAAATCACTTTCAAGGGATTCAAAATGATATAAATAGATTTATTAATCTCTTAGAATCTCTTGTTGAAAATTTTAATAAGTTTTTGGGGATAGAGTCATTTTTAAGAAAAATAATGCATTCCTTGATTGATTTCATACAAGCATGCCATTGTTTTCTAAGCCAAAACCATGTATTATCGTTTAAACTCGAAAAATAATATTTATCACAAAAATCATCAAGATCAAAAGTATAACATATAATTCCAAAACATAAGATTTCAAGTCATCATTACTTTAAATCCTCATACATAATATAAAATCATCAAGCATGATACCAAACCTTTTAATATTTTTATTACATCATTACATCGTTGAAACATCAAGTATGATTTCATTAAACATAAAGTATTTTCAATCAAAATTATTTTGTTTATTGTAGTAATGCATTTTTCTTTTTAAATGAATCTAACTTTTCACGCTTAGTGTTAGGAGTTAATATGCAATTGTTATGCTCAAATTTTTATTTTTATTTTAAATCACTAGAAAGAGAAGCATGATTTTTTTTAAAAAAATTTGTATCAAGCATGATTTTTATAATTGTCCATTAGGATAGAATCTCATGGTCCTTGAGGAACTAGGTGAACTATGTACTCAAGTACTTACCTCTTCGATCTGATCGAAGAATCTTGATATTCTTTCCAATATGGTTCTCAACTTCATTCTTATACTTTTTGAGTTTCTCAAAGGCCTCGAACTTGTACTTCATCTAGTACACATGTCCATACCTTGAGAAATCATCAATAAAAGTAATAAAGTAGAAGTAACTACCTATTGCATGAGTTGACATGGGTCCACATACATCACTATGTATGAGTTCCAACAGCTTAGTAGCTCTCTCTCCAGTTCCACTAAAAGGAGAGTTGGTAAGTTTTCTACGAAGGCAAGGCTCGCAAGTTGCATATGACTTATAGTTGAATGGATCTAGATATTCATCCTTTAGTAACTTTTGGATCCTTCCCTCATGGATATGACCCAGCGTACAATGTCACATTGATGCATTGTTCACCTCATCTCGTTTCCTCTTAGACACACTTATATTCATGATATGTGGAGCAATGTCTAGCATAAATAAACTATTATGCAATGTTCCTCTCGTGATGATCTCATCATCTAATAATATTAAACAACCATTGTTCTTAATAACTAATTTATATCTACTAACTATCAAACATTAAATGAAAATAATATTTTTGATAATAGAAGGAACAAAATAGCATGCATCCAATGCAATAATAGCTCCACCAAGCAGATGTAGGGTAACCTCGCTAACAACTACTACAGCAACTTTTGCTCCATTGCCCATCTTGAGGTCCATCTCGCCTCTCATCAATCTCCTAAGTCTTGCCAGAACCTGCAATGAAATGCAAATATGATAAGCACTACCGGTATCTAATACCCATGTGTTATCATAAGAGTCTAACAAATGGAGACTGATCATGAATGTACTTGAAGCTTCTTCAAGCTTTTGTTTTTCCCTCTCTGCAAGGTACTTTTTGCAGTTCCTCTTCTAGTGCCCATCTTTACCGCAGTGGAAGCACTGGCCTTTGTTCTTTGCCGGGTCTTTCTTAGCAACCTTTGCTTTAGCTGGTCTGCACTTGCCCTTGCCCTTCATAAGAGACTTTTCTACTTTCCTTTTTTTTTTATCTCACTAGTATAGAGAACTGGCTTCTCTTTCTTGATAGTGCTCTCTACCTCCCTCAACATATTGAGAAGCTTAGAGAGAGTCACCTCAAGCTTGTTTATATTAAAATTCATTATGAACTATGAAAATAAATCTGGTAGGAACCAAAGCACAAGATCCACACACAGGTTATCCTCTAGGATCATTCTTAGACCTATGAGTTTCTCTATTCACTCAATCATCTTTAGGACATGGTTCTGAACCGATGTTCCCTCAGTCATCCTAGCGCGGAAGAGACTCTTGGATATCTCATATTGTTGAGCCCTTCCTTGTTCCTCAAACAGTTTATAGACATGTAGGAGAATATATCTGGCATCTATCTTTTCATGTTGTCTCTGTAACTCAAGAGTCATGAAGCTCAACATATAACACTGAGCAAGAGTGGAGTCATCCATGTACTTTAAGCAGTGAGCGATCTCATCCTCGCTTTCCCCTTCCTCAAGCGTAGGAATCTTTGTATCAAGGACATACGTGATTTTCTCTACCATGAGAGCAATTCTCAAGTTGCAAAGCTAATCCATATAATTCAGACCAGTGAGGCGATTGACATCAAGTATGCCACGTAAGGGATTTGAAAGTAATATTTTCTGAAAATAAAGGTACAGTAGAAATAAATAATATATAGATTTTATAGAAAAACAATTAGATACAGACTTCTATCTTAATCTACTCCCATTATTTTTCTGGTTAGTCACTCGACACCCTCAACATATGAAATGAAAGTCTCCGGCAGACTTCTAGTGGGGATCAAGATCCAATCAACGTCTTAGTGTAACCTCGAGAGACTCAACTAATTAAACTAAGCCCAAAAGGTAGGAAACTCTTGCTGATCATAACACTTTGTGATTCTCATCTTGTTCGGTTTCCGAATCACCATGGTCTCGAGGGACTCAACCAATCATGATGTTTAGTTAAGTCAACACCATCGTTACAAGATGAGTTTGATTTGATGATATACCCTCGAGGGACTCGACCGAGCATATCATATCCTGATGTCACTGGTGACATTTCTATGTCATAAGCAAGATAGCAAATTATAATATAGGTGAGCCTCGAGGGACTTGACTAACTCAACCTACATCGAGAATCAGTCCCTACCTATAACGATGGAAAGCCATGTGGGTTAATCTAATTACCTCACGTTTACCAACTTAATATTGCCGAGTGAGGAGACTTTGATTTGGTCTCCTAATATGACATCACACACATACATATTTAATATATATCTACATCGCATGCAAATATATATACATATATAGTAGGTGTACAAGCAATCACACATCAGATGAGTAATTACACCATATGATCATGGACCATAGTCTAATGTGATTAAGCCCAAGCCAGTAGGCCTAATCACTCACATCAAGATATATGTATACAACGGTGCATCTCCATGCCCTGTGATTGTCCATCTTGTCCTCATCGGTTTCATCGGCATCTCGATGCATCTCTATGCATTGTGATCGTCCATCTCGACCTCGTGGGTCCTACTATCAATTTTATGCTCCCGCTGCGCCTCCTTGTATAATTACAACTTAATTATAGGCACACAGGCCCAATAATAAAAGAGAAATAAAATGTAGGCTCGTAAGCCCCAATAATAATAATCACAAATACACACGCATCACACGGTCCATGATCATCCGTCCATATATCATACATCACATGTACACATCATCATCATATAGGACTATTATATAATAATAATAAATTAAATCTTTTAATTAATTAATATTTTTTAAATTGGGAATATGTAGGAAATTTTTTGAATTATAAGAGGTATTTTGGTAATTTGAACAAAAGGATAGAACTAAAATTTCTCAAATTCACAAGGGTAAAATTATCTTTTTGCCCAAAAACCCTAAACCCCTCTTACTTGTTGCGGTGTGGTCGTTGCCACCTTGCCGACAGCGGCCATTGCGCTTGGGAGAGGGGGCATCGCCCCTATAGGTGGTCGCTGTCACGCCCCCCCGAATTTAATTTTCATTCAGGAGGTGTGAACCTAACTCAAAATTGATAATATTATAATTCAACAAACAATCCAGGATCTAATCATACATTTAAGGTCATTAAGAAAAACATTCAAGTCATTCACCTCTATAATCCACAATTCACAAAACTTGTATAGTTTATAATCATACATCATGTCACTAGATGATTCTTAAAATCCAAAGGCAACTTAACTAAACCATAACCACATCATAAATCCATAGTTGTGAGAATCTATACAATTACAAAACCAACATGTACCACATGTTTATATCATTCATTACATAATTTTAACTTAACATTCCCAAAATCATAACATAAGAGGTATTTTTCAAATATTTACAGGATACATCAATCTAGATTTGTCATTGATACACACAAAAGGAACTTATACAACATCAACATATCAAGTACAAAAGATTTGCCCCAAAATCTTCTAGCTTCTCACTGCTTCAACCCAAACTACATATTTTAGCGAGCGATAAGCTATCCTGAAAAATTTATATATCAACGAGGTGAGCATATAAAGCTCAGCAAGTGACTAACATATCCATAGCAAAGAGGATAGTTTTTCAAACAAATAAGGTATCAAAAATACAAAGTAGAGATACAAGATGAAACAAAAGCATGTGTCGTTTGAATGTAGAATTACGATGTCATTTCATTCAAAGCATGTTTTATTCATATAATCGAGGAAGGATAATTGGAGCATATCATTGACATAAGGAGAATATCCATGGCATATGGTAATTTCAAGGTATAACAAAGACTTATAACATTTCGGAAACATATCAAATAACAAAACATAAATAGAAGCTCAAATGTCACATGACGATGCATTCATTTTATTCTTAACCAAAGCATGCATAGAAACATAGCCAAAGCTTTGGATAACATATCAAACACATAGAAGGTGAAGTGGGATCATAACATAATATGGTCCATCCATTACTGAATGACCACCAAACATAAGTCTCCCACGTTTGGGAGCTCCATCCACCCACGTCTAAGTGAAGTCATAGGGGGCCGGTAGACCATCGCGGGTTCTAAGCATTAACTCCCTTTACTATTTCTGGCAAAGGTTCACATTTATCCCATAAACACTAGAGTACAAAGGGACAGTATGAATAATGAAATTAGCATATATTGTAAGCACATGCGGAACAACGAAATGTACATATGCCTTTCGAGTTAATACGATACAAACATAATCTTTCACAAATGTATTTAGATTTGAAAGAAAACAAAAGCAAGAGCATACAAGGATTTCAAGAAATCAAATATAGCTCAATTGAAATAAGAAAGTTAGATGAATTCAATGTCCAAAGAAATGAAACTAGAAGAGGCACATATCGAAAGCAAATGCGGAACAATGGGATGCAAATGTATAAATAAATAAAGGAAAAAAGTATACAGGAATTTAAGGTAATAATGTAAAGCTTAACTGAAGTAAGAATTTTTGCCAAAATCGATTTCCAAAGAGAAGAAACAAGGAAAGCCAAAATTGACCAAAGCTCGATTCTGGCAGAATTTGATAGGAATATTGTATGAACTATTTGGATAACCAATTATGCTCCAATTTATACAAAATGGGTCTCATTAGAAATCTTTATCAATCTAGTTTTAGGCAAATCAAGCTTTACAAGAATTGGAATTTACAACAGGGAGTTACAGATAATTTCGTAGCGAAAGGTCTGAAAATATTAGCTATGTTTTACTGAATCCACAGGGTCGATGAAAGCAGATGTTTCAGTTAGCAATTATACTCCAAAAATTTCAAATCAGGTATATACAGAAATAATTTTGAGTCTAGCTTCGAATAAATGATACTTTGTAGGAATCTGAGTTCACAGCAGAAAGTTATAAGTAGTTAAGTAACAAGATGTTAGAAATTTCAGTCACAGTTTTGCAGAATCTATAGGGTTAATTTAAACAGAAGTCTTAGTAGGCATTTAAACTCCAAATCATTCGATCTTAGTATCAAAATAAATATTTTTTTGTCTACTTTCAAATGGAATAGGTCTTGTCTAAATCAGAGTTTATTACAAAATGTTATGACCGAAAAATTGCATAGAGGTCAGATTACCAAAAAATTATATATTCATAGCTTTATATCAAAACGAAAGAAGGTCTGGTTTTTAGTTGAAATCTTTCAAATTTTGCAGAATAAAAATGGAAACAGAGATTAAGGTTACTGTGGGATAGGGTTTGAATACTTACCTTAAAATTATTTGAATCCCAAATGTGGGAAAATTGATGAAAAAACTCAAGCTCTTCTTCTTCTTCTTCTCTTCTCAAACTCACGTTGGCTGCAACTCTTCAGGTTTGTTTTCTTTAACCTTTCATTTAGTTTTTTTTTTTTTTGGTTTTGACTAATGCAAAAGTTGCAAGGTGTCATGCATGCATGAAAGGGGCTAAGTGTCATCTTTAGAGTAAACATAAGTGGCACCATTAGGTTAGCTAGTGACACATGTCCACTATTTTTTTTTTTAAACTTAAATCTGAATCTTTCATAAATTATATCAAACTTCTAATATTTACTCTTAGGTCCCTAGCCATAAACTTTTAATATAATATCATTTAATATAAAATAATTATTAAATAATCCTTATTTTTACAAACAAACCTTTTACTAAATTTTAAAAAATGGGGGATGTTACAGTCGCCCCCACGTGTGGCTCTACTCGCGGGCGCCCCTGCTTGTGGGGGCAATGCCCGCAGACACCGCCCCTTGCGGGATAATGCCTGCCCTTGAGGGCACCACTACTACCAGCCTGCTGTAGGTAGGCCGCTGGCCGTCGGTAGCCAACTGCCTACACGCAGACGGCCAAGGCTACAAGCAACCTTTAGCCACTTTTGCATGGGCAGAAAGGGCAACAACAGTTGCTGCCCTTTCTCGCCTTTGACGTCAACAATCTTGAATGTGAGTTGGGAAGACCACGGTGGAAGCATCAGGATAATGTGCCTGAGGCATGTGAGTTGGGAAGATCGGCCCATGCTAGAATACTCACCACGACGGAAGCATTGGGCTAATGTACCCGAGAAATGTGAGTCAAGAATATTGGCCCACACTAGAATATCTGCCACGGTGGAAGCATTAGGCTAATATACCCGAGGTGTGTGAGTTGGGAAGACTAGCCCATGCTAGAATACCACCATAGTGGAAGCATCGGACTAATATGCCTGAGGCACGTGAGTCTCGAAGACCGACCCATACCAAAGGATGACTGCTATAGTGGGAGCATTAGGCTAATGTACCCGAGGTGCATGAGTCGGGATGATCGACCCATAGCAAAGGATGATCATCATGATGGGAGCATCGGGCTAATGTGCCCGAGGCATGTGAGTTGAGAAGACTATGTTGGGAAATCTTGGGGGCGACATCATATGCGCAGTAGAAGAACAAGAAAACAAAATCCCCGATTCCCAAAGAGATGTTCGTCGTCGTACGAAGATTGGTGCGCAAAATCCGTGAAACTTAAACCTGCGTATAGAGTAGATTGTGTTACCTAGGAAGATCGTATATCCTTGTTTCCTTGTAGATCCTTAGGAGAGGGTGAAGGAGGTCAAGCGTCCTCCTCTCTAGCGGTGATCCACACAGCAGGGTTGCGACGACGTTCCTCAAAACTTCAGGCCTGCTTTGAGGTGGAGAGGGAGAGGAGAATAGGAAAGGCAAGCAAAGGCTCTAGCCTATGAGGCTATGAATCCCTCCTATTTATAGAGGTCCCCTGTCAAATTCTAATGGGTCCTCCCCTAGTGGGTATTGGATCTACATCCAATAAGACAAGGACTCCATCGGATATCTATTAGGACTCTAGCTTGGAGAGTCCTAATTGAGAGGGACATTCATGTAAAAATGTTAGGACTCTAGCTAGGAGAGTCCTAATTGAGAGGGACATTCTGTTAGGACTCTAGCTAGGAGAGTCCTAATTGAGAGGGGCATTCATTTAGGAGGTTTTTTTCTTATAGAAGAATTAGGAGTTGTAAGGGAATAGGAGTCTTGAGTAGGAGTCTTATTAGGAGTTGGTTAGAAGTAAGAGTCTTAAGTAGGAGTCCTATTAGGAGTTAGGGTTTAGAAGCCCTATAAATAGCCATGTATTCCTTCTCTTTTCATAAGCAATAGATGAATCTTTTCTGCAGCCTTTGAGCAGCAACTTGGAGGGAGGAACCCCTATAGAGTTCCAAGGAGGCCGATCCCCTAAAGAGATCAACCCCAAGTTTAGAATCTGCAAGGGTTCTAACACCTGGTATCAGAGCAGCGTTCTTGGCATCTCGCTGACCTTCCACTGCCATCCATCAACCCTCCACAACCGCCCAAAGCAATTCCCACAATTGCTTAAAAGATCGTCGTCAAATTCCACCGTCATCTCCACCACCGCAGATCATCCTTTGATCTCCCCGTGAATTGCAACAGGTTTTGGTTTCCTACCTTACTGCTGCTGCAATTTAGTTATCCTTATTCGAAAATCCAAAAAAAAATTGTTCCTATATTGCTGCATAAACCTTTCATCACAAAGTTTTCATCTCTATGACGAAAGATACATTGCAGAATTCTAGCCGCATAGCACCATCTGTTTGATCTTGCTACTGTGCTTTTTTCTATCCAAATTTCTATGAAATTTTTATGACATCTTTGACACTTCCTAACAGCAGATTTCCCTTTGGTTTTTTCAAAAAATTCTAAATATAAACCATTGATCTTTTACGTCAAATCTACTATACTTGAAAATCTGCACTGTAAAATTTCAGCCGTATAGCACTGTTTGTTTGATCTTGATACTACATTGTTTCTATCCAAATCTCTACGAAATTTTTATGATAACTTTGACACTTCCTAACAGTGGATTTTCCTTTGGTTTTATCAAAAAATTCTCAATATAAACCACTGATATTTTACGTCCAATCTCATATACCTAAAAATCTGTGCTGTAGAAAATTTCAGCCGCATATTGTTGCCTTAACCCATCTATTTGCAATCTTTTTTGAATGAAATTTCTTATACACTTAATAGATTATCTTGGCTTCCATTTAAGATTGATCTATTAAGAAATTCATCTCTAAAAATGATTTTATGTTGTTGCAAATTTTCGTCATAACCCGTTGAAATTTTTCGACGAGAATTCTGCAATCGCAACTTGCACCAATTTCCTTGCTATTATACTGCCGAAATTTTCTTGATTAAATTAGATATCCTTGCTGTCATATAAACTGTGATTTTTCTATCAATTCCCTCCTCAATTCTCTCAAGTTTTTGATGGAAATTACGTCGAGAAACTGTTGTTTCATCGACGACAATTCTACTCTTACAAGATAGCACATACTTGCTGCAACTTCCATTGATTTCTATCAAACCTTTGCTACCATCTACCACAGATCCAAAACATTCATCCATAGCCCTAAAACTCCACTAAACCATACTCTCAAACTGCACTCAAAACAACTACAAAACAAGCCTAAATCATAGCCTACATCCATCGATCCACCAATCCTTTCGACCATCACTTCTCTCAACTATACATGCCTTTAAACCTAACAACAAAAGAGAGATCTTAACATCATAGATTTGGAGGCATATACTATGGCATCTAAGGAGGCAATCAATGCTAAATTCGAAGCCTTGGAGGCGCGAATGAAGGATAAGATTCGGACGCTCTTTACCGAACTCAGATTGGGCCGACCACTAAGCCCGAAAAAATCATATCACGGAGAGAGCTTTGCCCAATCGCACCAGGCTTGAAGAGATGAGTTCCAAGGGAGGGGAGGCTCTATGACTGAACCCAACTATCCATGCATGAGAGTGGACTTCCCTAGATGGGAAGAAGGAGACCCGATTGGTTGGATCTCGTGCGCGGAGCGATATTTTTAGTACCACAAAATCGCGGATGCATCTATGGTGAAAATTGCAGCTATACATCTTGAAGGGGATGCTATACAGTGGTTTGACTAGTTTGAACATACTTATGGAGTCCTTTCATGGCAACAATTCAAAGAAGGACTATTGATTCGTTTCAGACCAACCGATTACGAGAATATTGATGGACAACTAGCAAAGATCTGACAAACTTCCACCATTCAGGAGTACCAAACCAGGTTTGAAAGGTTATCTAATCAAACTCATGATTGGTCTCAAAAATAGCTATTGAGGACCTTCATTGAGGGCTTGAAGCCGGAGATCCGAGGAGAAGTTAAAGCGCGACAACCGTATACGCTTATGGCAGCCATCTCTTTCCCACAACATCAAGAGGAACAATTGAACCATGAAGCTCGGAGGACTAGGGTCATTCCTCAACCAGTAATATTGAAGCCCTCAGCCCCCCCTACTATTGACTAAGTCCCTACACCAAAGAGGTTAACAAGAGAAGAGCTTCGGGAGCGATATGCGAAGGGGTTATGTTAGCATTGTGACGAGCCGTGGAGCCGTGAGCATCACTGTAATAATGGGAGACTTCTTATGATTGAACCAATAGAAGAAGAGGTCATTGAACATCCAGAAGAGAGCCTTGAACATGAAGAAGAAGATATAGAAGAAGAGCCACAACCGATTGAAGTTACGGTACATGCACTAGCCGGCTACTCAAACCCGGAAACGATAAAAGTTGGAGGCCTTCTCAAACAACAATCGATCACTGTTCTCATCGACACGGGCAGTTCTAATAACTTTATAAACAGTAAGATTACTATCCAGATGGCCATACCTATTGAGAATTGCAGCAGGTTTGACGTTAAGGTCGTCGACGGACGGATTTTGAATTGTGATCGTAGGCGCCCGTAGGAGAAACTATTGCTGCAGGACCAAGAGATAATTGCAGATTTCTTCCTTCTCCCTCCTGATGATCATAAGGCCATGTTCATAATTAAATGGTTGACGACATTATGGGATATTTCTTGGAATTTTATGCAACTAATTATGAAATTTTACAGTAAGGAGAAACAGGTGATACTGAACGGGAAACGTGGGGGCGACATAACGACGATTTGCACACAACAAATGGAGAAGGTTTTGCATAAAGCATGCAGCAGATTTTTTATACAACTTGAGCAGCAAACTAAGGGAGAGCCAATACAATTTGAAGATCCAAACCTTCTTCTTTTGCTTGCTGAATTTTCAGATATATTTGACGAACCGTACAACCTACCTCTTACCCGTCGGCATGATCATTATATAATGATTCTTTCAGGCAAACCTCGAGCAAATACTCGACCATATCAATATCTATATCTCCAGAAGGATGAAATAGAAAGGATTGTAAAAGAAATGCTCAAAACGGGAGTTATTCGGCCAAGTTGCAACCTATATTCTTCACCGGTGCTACTTGTACGCAAGAAGGACGGAACATGGCAAATATGCGTTGATTACCGAGCTTTCAATGGCATAACCATCAAGGACAAATACCTTATTCCAATAGCAGATGAATTACTAGATGAAAGGGAGCACAAATCTTTACAAAGCTAGACCTTTGATCCGGGTATCATCAAATATGAGTGTGTGAAGAAGACATACCGAAAACCACCTTTTGAACACACAACAACCATTACAAATTTTTGCTTTCTTCAACAGAAGGTGAAATATCTTGGGCATATCATATCAAAGGAAGGTGTGATAGTGGACCCCTTCAAAATTGAAGCAATGCAAAACTGGCCTACCCCGAGGAACGTAAAATTGCTACATGACTTTCTAGGTTTAATAGGCTACTACTACAAGTTGGTGAAAAACTATGGCGAGATCAGTGCACCACTTACTTCCTTACTGAAAAAAGATATCTTCCAATGGTCGAACAGAACCTCCGCTGCCTTCGACAAACTTAAGGCAGCCATGACGACGACGCCGGTGCTAACACTACCAGATTTTAACCGACCCTTCATTATTGAGGCCGACGCATCTGGAGTCAGAATTGGAGCCATTCTCATACAAGATGGTCGACCATTTGCATACACTAGCAAGGCATTACCTCTCTCTCATCAAAATAAGTCAACATTTGATAAGGAGATGCTTGCCATTGTGCGCGCAGCAACGAGGTGGAGACCCTACTTGATTGGTCGACGATTTCAAAATAAAACCGACCATAAAAGCCTCAAGTACTTTTTGGAGCGAAAGATACCATCCCCTGAGCAGCAAAAATGGTTAACAAAACTTCTTGGATTTGATTTTGAAATAACTTACAAAAAGGGGAAAGAGAATGTTCTTGCATATGCGCTTTCGCAACTACCCGAGCAAGTTGAAGTTTCGGCCGTTTCACTTCCGACCAGCGACTTTCTTGAGGATATTAAGATGGAATGGCAGGAAGATTCAGATACTAGTAAGATTATAAAAAAATTGAAGGAAGCACTAAGCCTCATGGCTCATTACAATTGGGACTCAAAAGAATTACACTATAAGGGACACATTGTGCTTGTGACAAATTCTACTTGCATCTTCAAGAGCAGATTTTGGACAAAGTTATTCCATATGCAGGGTACTAAATTAAAAAGGAGTACAACATATCACCCACAAACCAACAGCCAGTCGGAAGTTTTAAACAGGTGCTTGGAGATAACCCAAAGCCACCCACCAAATATGACTACCCAAAGAGAACTCCAGACCTAGCCAAGTGCCATTATTGATCGACGGATCGTGACTCGACGACGACGACCCACTAATGAAGTGCTAATACAGTGGGCGAACCTACCGATAGAAGATGCCACTTGGGAGAACTATGACAACTTGAAGATCAAATTCCCAAAATTCACGAATCATCAGCCTCGAGGACAAGGCTGATTTGAAGAGGGCGGGTCTGTTAGGACTCTAGCTTGGAGAGTCCTAATTGAGAGGGACATTCATGTAAAAATGTTAGGACTCTAGCTAGGAGAGTCCTAATTGAGAGGGACATTCTGTTAGGATTCTAGCTAGGAGAGTCCTAATTGAGAGGGGCATTCATGTAGGAGGTTTTTTTCTTAGAGAAGAATTAGGAGTTGTAAGGGAATAGGAGTCTTGAGTAGGAGTCTTATTAGGAGTTGGTTAGAAGTAAGAGTCTTAAGTAGGAGTCCTATTAGGAGTTAGGGTTTAGAAGCCCTATAAATAGCCATGTATTCCTTCTCTTTTCATAAGCAATAGATGAATCTTTTCTGCAGCCTTTGAGCAGCAACTTGGAGGGAGGAACCCCTATAGAGTTCCAAGGAGGCCGATCCCGTAAAGAGATCAACCCCAAGTTTAGAATCTGCAAGGGTTCTAACAATATCTCATATCCAAACGTCTACTCATCGCAGTGCCTACCATATGTGTGTGACCCTCTAGGCCCAATATCGAGCTGGCCGTGAGTCATACCTATCAGAACTCCTTCTAACTCAGTGAATTATTATCTCTGTAATAATTCACTTGACTCATCGACTACGAACGTACTAGGCCACTACACCATAGTCCCCAGACGATATAGGGGAATCCAATCCATTGGACCTGTCTGTCCTCAGTTACCGTGTACCTATATGTAACATCCCCCATTTTTAAAAATTTAGTAAAAGGTTTGTTTATAAAAAATAAGGATTATTTAATAATTATATTATATTCAATGATATTATATAAAAAGTTTATGGCTAGGGACCTAAGAGTAAATATTAGAAGTTTGATATAAGTTATGAAAGATTCAGATTTAAGTTATATATATATATATAGTGGACATATGTCACTAGCTAACCTAAGGTTGGTGCCACTTATCTTTGCTCTAAAGATGACACTTAGCCCCTTTCATGAATGCATGACACCTTACAACTTTTGCATTAGCCAAAACCCAAATAATTAGATGAAAGGATAAAGAAAACAAAACTGAAGAATTGCAGCCAACGTGAGTTTGAGAAAAGAAGAAGAAGAAGAGCTCGAGGTTTTTCATCATTTTTCCCACATTTGGGATTCAAATAATTTTAAGGCAAGTATTCTAACCCCATCCCACAGTAACCATAATCTCTGTTTTCATTTTTATTCTGTAAAAATTTGAAAGATTTCAACTGACAACTAGACCTTCTTTTGTTTTGATATAAAGCTATGAATATGCAATTTTTCGGTAATTTGACCTCTATGCAATGTTTTGGTCATAACATTCTATAATAAACTCTGATTTAGACAAGACCTATTCCATTTGAAAGTAGACAAAAAAATATTTATTTTTATACTTAGATCAAATAATTTGGATTTTAATTGCCTACTAAGACTTCTATTTAAATTAACCTTACAGATTCTGCAAAACATGGACTAAAATTTCTGACCTCTTATTGCTTAACTACTTATAACATTCTGCTGTGAAATCAGATTCATACAAAGTCTGATTTATTCGAAGTTAGACTCAAAATGCTTTCTAATATACCTCCTTTGAAATTTTTGGAGTACAACTGCTAACTGAAACACCTGCTTTAATTGAGCCTATGGATTCAGTAAAACAGAGCAAATATTTTCAGACCTTTCGCTACGAAATTATCTGTAACTCCCTGTTGTAAATTCCAATTCTTATAAAACTTGATTTTCTGAAAACTAGATTGATAAAGCTTTCTAATGACACCTAATTTGTATAAATTGGAGTATATTTGGTTATCCAAATAATTTATACAATGTTCCTATCAAATTCTGCCAGAATCGAGCTTTGGTCGATTTCGGCTTTCCTTGTTTCTTCTCTTTGGAAATCGATTTCGGCAAAAACTCTTACTTCAGTTAAGCTTTACATTATTATCTTAAATTCCTGTATACTTTTATCCTTTATTTATTTGTACATCTGCAGCTATCATCTAAAGTTCATGTTTGCATCGTAATGATTCGGCACATGCATCCCATTGTTCCGCATTTGCTTTTGATATGCGCCTCTTCCAGTTCCATTTCATTGGACATTGAATTCACCTAACTTTCTTATTTCAATTGAGCTATATGTGATTTCTTGAAATCCTTATATGCTCTTGCTTTTGTTTTCTTTCAAATCTGAATACATTTATGAAAGATTATGTTTGTATCGTATTGACTCGAAAGGCATATGTACATTTCGTTGTTCCGCATATGCTTCCGATATGTCCCAATTCATTATTCACAATACCCTTTTGTACTTTAGTGTTTGTGGGATTATTTGGACCTTTGCCAGAAATGGTAAAGGGTATGTGCTTAGAGCCCGCGATGCTCTAGATTATGTTTGGTGGTCATTCAGAAATGGATGGACCATATTATGTTTGGAATCCCACTTCACCTTCTATCTGTTTGATATGAAATTCAGAGCCGACCTAGCAGTTGGGTAGGGTGAGAGGGCTCGAGTAGGAAAGGGCTACCTGTGGATGGAGTCGAGAACTCATCACGGCGTGGAGCCACCACTGAGTTAATCCTCACATGCACTATGCTAGGGTACGACGTCTGAGCTTCTATTTCGTATTTGTCCTTTGATATGTTCTGAAATGCTTCTTATGCTTCCAAAATATTTTCATATTCCATTGATATCCAAAATGCTCCTTATGTCTTTGTTATGCCTTGAAATTACCATATGTCATCGATATGCTCCTTATGCCAATGATATGCTCCAATTACCTTTCCTCGATTGTATGAACAAAACGTGCTTCGAACGAAATGACATCATAATTCTGCATTCATGATATCCATAGTGCTCCTTACGTCTTTGTTATGCCTTGAAATTATCATATGTCATCGATATGCTCCTTATGCCAATGATATGCTCCAATTACCTTTCCTCGATTGTATGAACAAAACGGGCTTCGAACGATATGACATTGTAATTCTGCATTCAAGCAAAATATGCTACTGGTTCATCTTGTATCTCTGCTTTGTATTTTGATACCTTATTGTTTGAAAACTGTTCTCTTTGCTATGGATATGTTAGTCATTTGCTGAGCTTTATATGCTCACCCCGTTGCTATATAAATTTTTCAGGATAGCTTATCGCTCACTATAATGTGTAAATTGGGTTGAGGCAATGGAAGACTAGAAGATTTTGGGGCAAATATTTTGTACTTGATAGGTTGATGTTGTATAAGTTCTTTTTTGGTGTAATGAAATATCAATGACAAATCTAGATTGATGTATCTTTTAAATATTTGAAATGTACCTCTTACGTCAGGATTTTGGAAATGTTAAGTTTAAAACAGTGTACTAATATAAACATGTAGTACATGTTGGTTTTGTGATTGCATTAATTACCGCACTTATGGATTTATGATATAGTTATGGTTTAGTTAAGTTACTTTTGGATTTTAAAGAATTAAAGAATTATCTAGTGACATGATGTATGATTATAAACTACATAGGTTTTGAGAATTGTGGATTGTAGAGGTGAATGACTTGAATATTTTTCTTAGTGACCTTAAATGTATGATTGGATCCTGGATTGTTTGTTGAATTATAATTTTATCAATCTTGAGTTAGGTTCACACCTCCTGAATGAAAATTAAATTCGGGGGGGGGGACGTGATAGAGTGGTATCAGAGCATGGTTTGAGGATTACTGAAATATTTGATATGTTGACGTGCAAAATATATTGAGGTCTAGTGAACTATAGTGATTGGTGAAAGTTTTCTTTGATGCATTTTAGGAATCTAGGATGACGAGGACATTTAGTCCTCCTACTTCATCTGCTTTTTGATTAATTAAGTGCGATAAAAGGGTTGATCGGGGATATTAAATCAGAGTAGCGCAGTAGAAGTGTGGTTAACCTAATACATTGGTAGTAGAAAAATAGATGATGCGATTGGAGAAGATATTTGATGCACAAAATTATTCTGATGATTAAAAGAATTTCTAGAGATCAAGGATAGGAATAGAAAGGACAAGTTTACCAAAAAAATAAAAAAGACTAGAAATGAATCTGAATGTGATAATAAGAGGGTCAAGACATCATCGATTTAAAAAGGGAAGTCACCACAAAAGATTCAATCCTGTGTATGATGTGAGTTAAATTATGAAATAAGTTTGTATTTGTAGGTGACTAGAGCCTATTTTGCTTATAAAAATTTGGATCATAAAATAAAAGACTGCTCTTTGGACAAGAAGAAAGAATCACTGCCTCATAAATCATCAGCCCATGTCAAAGTGTATGTTATCACGGAATATGATTCTAAAGCTTTTGAATTAGTGGTCGAAGGTACTATTCATGTTTCTGAAAGAATGCAAATATTTGTTTGACCATATGTCTCATCTATGATTTGATTCGCAATATTTTGCTTATCACATGGGCATTCAACATAAACCACTGGATTGTATGTTATATGTAAATACGGCTATTAGGGATTGTTTGATAACAAACTCGATCTGGTCATCTTGTTTGATTTCTATTGGAGAACACGAACTTCTTGCTGATTTAGTTCTCCTAGATATTTGAAGTTTTGATATTATATTAAGTATGGATTGACTATCTTCCAATCATACCAATATAGATTGTTATACAAAATGGTCACTTTTTGTATACTAGATCATCCCATCTTTTATTTTGAGAGTATTGGGCATGATTCACCTCCTTGCCTGATGTATCTTAAGATGACTTGTCTAGATTATCTCTAAACAGAGAGGATGAATTTGCTTTTGATTTGGTCCTTGGGACAATTCCAATATCTAAGCCTCTTTATATAATGACACCATTTGAGTAAGTGGAATTGAAAAAGCAACTATAAGGACTATTAGATAAGGGTGCTCCGGTGCTAGTGTTTCATCATGGGGTGCTCCGGTGTTAGTTAAGAAGATGGATAAAACTTCTAAAGGATTATGATTGTACCATTCGTTATCACCCGGGTAAAGCTAATGTTGTAGTAGATGCCCTTTGTAGAAAATCTACAAGTTTTATGGCGAATTTGGTTGTGAAGCAATGGAAGTTATTAGAAGAGAATTATGATTTGAATGTTATGAGAAAAGAGCAAGACTCAATGATATTAATGGCCTCCATCCAAGTGCAATCTGATCTCATTCAACAAATTAAAGGAGGACAACTACGAGATCAACGCTTGATCTGCTTAAGGAATGAAGTAGAAAAGGGGTTGAAACTAAATTTTCGAGTTTCAGAGGATGGCCTATTGAGATTTGGGGATAGAATATGTGTTCCAAATGACTCAGATATCAAAAAAAATCAAATCCTGAGGGATGGTCATAATTCAAAGTACACCATGCATCCTAGTAGCACTAAGATGTATAGAGATCTCCAAAGTCATTATTGGTGGGAAGGCATGAAGAAGGAGATTGTAATATATGTTTCAAAGTGTTTGACTTGTTAGCAAATCAAAGCAGAACATCAAAGACATGGAGGTTTGTTGTAACATTTAGATATTCCTGAATGGAAATGGGAATGTATTACCATGGACTTTATTTCAGGACTACCCCGAACTTCTAGAAAACATGATGCTATTTGGGTTATCATTGATAGGTTAACGAAATCTGCATATTTCCTACCGATCAATATGACTTATTCTCTTGATAGGCTTGCAGATTTATATATCAATGAAATAGTAAGACTTCATGGTGTTCCAAAGGAGATCGTCTCTAACAGAGACTCCAGATTTCTATCTAGATTTTGGAGAATGTTATAAGAATCTATGGGCACTAAAGTCAAGTTTAGCACTACTTATCACCCTCAAACTGATGATCAATCAGAAAGAACCATTCAAACACTTGAGGATTTGCTTCGAGCCTATATTATGGATTAGAAAGGTAAATGGGATAAAGATATTTCTCTTATTGAGTTCACTTACAATAATAGTTATCATTCAAGTATTCAGATGGCTCCTTATAAAGCTTTATAGGGGCGAAAGTGCAGGACGCCTATATGTTGGGAAGAAATTAGCGATAAAAAGTTATTGGCACTAGAAAAAGTACAATAGACTACTGAGAAAATTCAACTTATAAGAAAAAAAAAGGTTAAAGACTGCTCAGAGTCGTCAAAAGAGTTATGTTGATAACAGAAGATGAAATATTGAGTTTCAAATCGGGGATTTTGTATTCCTGAATGTCTCCCCTTCTAAAGGCATTGTAAGATTTGGGAAGAAAGGAAAGTTAAGCCCAAGATTTATTGGACCTTTTGAGATTCTTGAGAGGGTTGGTTCTGTCGCTTACAGGATTGCCTTACCACCATCATTGTGCCATATCCATGATATGTTTCATGTTTCAATGATCAGAAAGTATATACCTGATCCCTCTCATATCATTAAGTATGAGTCGATGATGATTGATAAAGACTTGTCTTATGTGGAAGAGCCCACTCAGATTGTTGATAAAAAAAAAGAAAAGATCTTAAGGAATCAGGTTATCCCTCTAGTTAAAGTGATTTGGAGATATCATTCTGGAGAGGAAACAACTTGGGAGCTTGAGGAAGAATTGATGAAAGCTTATCCTCATCTTTTCATCGAATGAGGTATGATAAATTTAGACTAATTTTTTCTTTAAAGGAGGGGAGAGTGTAACATCCCCCATTTTTTAAAATTTAGTAAAAGGTTTGTTTGTAAAAAATAAGTATTATTTAATAATTATTTTATATTCAATGATATTATATTAAAAGTTTCTAGCTACGGACCTAAGAGTAAATATTAGAAGTTTGATATAATTTATGAAAGATTCAGATTTAAGTTTAAAATATATATATATATATATATATATATATATATATATAGTGGACATGTGACACTAGCTAACCTAAGGTTGGTGCCATTTATCTTTGTTCTAAAGATGACACCTAGCCCCTTTCATGCATAAATGACACCTTGCAACTTTTGCATTAGCCAAAACCCAAATAATTAGATGAAAGGTTAAAGAAAACAAACCTGAAGAGTTGCAGCCAACGTGAGTTCGAGAAAAGATTTTCATCATTTTTCCCACATTTGGGATTCAAATAATTTTAAGGCAAGTGTTCTAACCCCATCCCACAGTAACCTTAATCTCTGTTTTCATTTTTATTCTGCAAAAATTTGAAAGATTTCAACTTACAACCAGACCTTCTTTCGTTTTGATATAAAGCTATGAATCTGTAATTTTTCGGTAATTTGACCTCTATGCAATGTTTCGGTCATAACATTCTGTAATAAACTCTGATTTAGACAAGACCTATTTCATTTGAAGTAGACAAAAAAATTATTATTTTGATACTTAGATCGAATGATTTGGATTTTAAATGCCTACTAAGACTTCTATTTAAATTAACCTTACAGATTCTGCAAAACAGGGACTGAAATTTCTGACCTCTTGTTGCTTTACTTATAACTTTATGCTGTGAACTCAGATTCATACAAAGTATGATTTATTCAAAGCTAGACTCAAAATTCTTTCTGATATATCTTCTTTGAAATTTTTGGAGTACAACTGCTAACTGAAACACCTGCTTTAATCGAGCTTGTGGATTCAGTAAAACAGAGCAAATATTTTCAGACCTTTTGCTACGAAATTATCTGTAACTCCCTGTTGTAAATTCCAATTCCTGTAAATTTGATTTGCCGAAAACTAGATTGATAAAGCTTTCTAATGACACCTATTTTGTATAAATTAGAGTATACTTGGTTATCCAAATAATTTATACAATGTTCCTATCAAATTCTGCCAGAATCGAGCTTTGGTCGATTTCGGCTTTCCTTGTTTCTTCTCTTTGGAAATCGATTTCGGCAAAAACTCTTACTTCAGTTAAGCTTTACATTATTATCTTAAATTCCTATATACTTTTCTCCTTTATTTATTTGTACATCTACAGCTATCATCTAAAGTTCATGTTTGCATCGTAATGATTCGGCACATGCATCCCATTATTCTGCATTTTCTTTTGATATGCGCCTCTTCCAGTTCCATTTCATTGGACATTGAATTCACCTAACTTTCTTATTTCAATTGAGCTATATGTGATTTCTTGACATCCTTGTATGCTCTTGCTTTTGTTTTCTTTCAAATCTGAATACATTTATGAAAGATTATGTTTGTATCGTATTGACTCGAAAGGCATATGTACATTTCGTTGTTCCGCATGTGCTTTCGATATGTCCCAATTCATTATTCACAATACCCTTTTATACTCTGGTGTTTGTGGGATTATTTGGACCTTTGTCAGAAATGGTAAAGGGTTTGTGCTTAGAGCCCGCGATGCTCTAGATTATGTTTGGTGGTCATTCAGAAATGGATGGACCATATTATGTTTGGAATCCCACTTCACCTTCTATCTGTTTGATATGAAATTCAGAGCCAACCTAGCACTTGGGTAGGGTGAGAGGGCTCGAGTAGGAAAGGGTTACCCATGGATGGAGTCGAGAACTCATCACGGCGTGGAGCCACCACTGAGTTAAATCTCACATGCACTATGCTAGGGTACGACGTCTGAGCTTCTATTTCGTATTTGTTCTTTGATATGTTCTGAAATGCTTCTTATGCTTCCAAAATATTTTCATATACCATTGATATCCAAAATGCTCCTTACATCTTTGTTATGCCTTGAAATTACCATATGTCATCGATATGCTCCTTATGCCAATGATATGCTCCAATTACCTTTCCTCGATTGTATGAACAAAACGTGCTTCGAATAAAATGACATCGTAATTCTGTATTCATGATATCCAAAATGCTCCTTACGTCTTTATTATGCCTTGAAATTATCATATGTCATCGATATGCTCCTTATGCCAATGATATGCTCCAATTACCTTTCCTCGATTGTATAAACAAAACGTGATTCAAACGAAATGACATCGTAATTCTGCATTCATGATATCCAAAATGCTCATTACGTCTTTATTATGCCTTGAAAACTACCATATGTCATCGATATGCTCCTTATGCCAATGATATGCTCCAATTACCTTTCCTCGATTGTATGAACAAAACGTGCTTCGAACGATATGACATTATAATTCTGCATTCAAGCAAAACATGCTACTGTTTCATCTTGTATCTCTGCTTTGTATTTTGATACCTTATTGTTTGAAAACTATCCTCTTTACTATGGATATGTTAGTCATTTGTTGAGCTTTATATGCTCACCCTGTTGCTATATAAATTTTTCAGGATAGCTTATCGCTCACTATAATGTGTAAATTGGGTTGAGGTAGTGGAAGACTAGAAGATTTTGGGGCAAATATTTTGTACTTGATAGGTTGATGTTGTATAAGTTCTTTTGGGTGTAATGAAATATCAATGACAAATCTAGATTGATGTATCTTGTAAATATTTGAAAAGTACCTTTTACTTCAGGATTTTGAAAATGTTAAGTTTATAACTGTGTACTAATATAAACATGTAGTACATGTTGGTTTTGTGATTGCATTAATTGCCGCGCTTATGGATTTATGATATATTTATGGTTTAGTTAAGTTGCTTTTAGATTTTAAAGAATTATCTAGTGACATGATGTATGATTATAAACTACACAGGTTTTGAGAATTGTAGATTGTAGAGGTGAATGACTTGAATATTTTTCTTAGTGACCTCAAATGTGTGATTGGATCCTGGATTGTTTGTTGAATTATAATTTTATCAATCTTGAGTTAGGTTCACACCTCCTGAATGAGAATTATATTTGGGGGGGGCGTGACACTATAGTCCCTCATCCCTCTAATATCCCAGAAACCGTATATCGAGCATGGTGTTGTCAGACCCATACGGTTTCTACTCGAGTCTCGCTCTAATCGGATTCTCCCGGAGAACTCTTTCTCTCTCAACCCGAATGACTCTGGCCAGGGATTTGTCTGAGCTAGAACACATGGTATATTCCTCTCATGACACCGAGAGTAGATGATCCTCTATCGACACTCAATAGCCCTCGTAAGGTCGACTACCACTCCCAATGACCAGTTGTACTAGATCTGGGACAGCTAAACCTATAAGTATGGTATCAAAGAGTGGAGCACTCATACAGGATATCCTTGGTGTCTCTAGTCTAAGGACTAAATATACCACTAGGACTACGAAATCGCTGTTTGACAATAAGGCATCATCAACCATCCAGCATTTCGTAAGCGGATCAATCAGTGAACTCATTCTCCAATGAGCACCTGTATTGTATCCCTAGTGTCCCTACACGAGCAACTATGAGACCAGCTGCATCCATCATATGGACGGGTATACAGCACACTAGTTTATCCGGTTATCACGATATCCCTCTCGAGTAACCTATGACCGGGATTATTTATGATATGTGTTTAAAGGTGAATCGATCTCATTATCGTGATATCATCACGATCCGATTCTCATTGCACAAATCCAAGGACATCACAATATATATATGCACATATGCAATAGTTATAAAGTGATATATGCCAAAATATAATAAGCAAAAAAGATTCTGTATCAAGTCACACGTGTCATCACTCACGTGATTGGCTTGCTGGGCACCTATGACTAGCAGATTGGTCCATGCTGGAATACCCATCGTAGTGGCAGCATTGAGCTAATGTGTTGAGGTGAGTGGATCGGGAAGACTGACCCACGCCAAAACGCTAGCCATGATGGGATCATCGGGCTAATGTGCCCAAGACATGTGAGTCAAGAAGATCGACCTATGCCAAAAGACTCATCACAACAGAGGCTTCAAGCTGAACAAGCCTGAAGCATGTGAATTAGGAAACCTGACCCACATCAAGGTATCAACTACAATAAGGGCGCGAACCCGATATACCTAAGATGTCCAAGTTGAGAAGACTTTAACTAATGAGAAGGCTGGACATCATTCCATGAACACCTTTGCAATAGTCTCAAGGCATGCCTTAGAGGGAAGGGGGGGGGGCTACTCGTTAGATGTCATGAGGGAGCTAATGTTGAGGACAATAGTAGCAGCTTGTCAGTTACGGTGGACAATAGTCCGCGATGGGTAATATGGACTGACCTTGGCGGCCGAATAGACCAATGCCCCCCTTTGATTGACCCCTTCAGATGATAGGCCGTAAGGAGCTGCTTGGTTAACTTTGTCAACCATCATGACAAGTGGCTCCTCTTTTTGTCAGCCCCTACGGATAACAAGCCACAAGGGGCTATATAGACCAACCATCCACATAAATGAACTATAGAAGAAGGTGTGTGAATTAGTACAACAAATAAAATCACGTTGGATTAAAAATCTTTCGTACGATAAAATCTATTTCGGAAAGATATTAACTTTGAAAGCATATGGAAGGGTGTGCAGCAAAAGTAACGAGGAAGTAAAGTGGTTTGCAATAAAGATAAACAGAAAAATAGAAATATAAATTGTTTTATAGTGGTTTGTTCATCATAACCTATATCCACTCCACTGATTCCCTTTCCGTCGAGGCCACCAGCATCCACTAACGATCTTCTTTCAATGGGCGAAGATTAACTATCCTTTTATAACCCTCTTCCCCTTTTCACAGGTTTAGGAGACAACATTTACACCCCCTTCACTCCTCTCTAAAACAATACTAACACTTAAAGCTTTTAGAGGAGTTCACACAAGATTACAGCAGCATTTTCTTTCTTTTTCACTCTCAATTATTATCTATGTTAACCAGAGATAAGAGATGTATTTATAGGCCTCAAGTTGATTCAAACTTGGAGCCTTAAAATATCTCATCCCGGGTCTTTGGGGTATGAGCGGTACCACTGCTTGTAGCTTGACATTAAGTGGTACCACCGCCTAGAAGACTATGTCTGGGCAGTACCACCACCTGATAGTATCTCGAAGATTGTGTCTAGGCGGTACCATCGCCCAGACCGGTAGTACCACCGCCTAACATAGTCTCGGAGACTATGCCACGATGGTTCCATCTGTTGGGTCATTGTTTAGGCCATTCACTTGGCCCAACATAGCCCAAACTTGGGCCCAGTTGGCCCCTAATTGAGTTAGTCTAATTATATTCTAAATCAACTTAATTAGACTCTAAACTAACTCGATCTAGATATAATCGATTACAAGCGAATCCTATATTGTCTGGTATGTCATTGGTTCTTCCAGCGCTTCATCCGATCCTTCGACGTATCGTCCTCTTCTTCGACGTATTACCCAATCGGCATGTTGTATTCTTGCAACTTCTGATCTCCTTGGCACAATGTCCGATCTTCTTGGCCC